>NC_057887.1:8591073-8909710 GCF_019740435.1 Gambusia affinis | reverse complement strand
AGTTTGTTTGCCTAGAAAGTCCGATTCGTTTGAGGAGGTGTGAGTGATCAAACAAACTCTAGTCCGCCTACAAACCTAAGCCTAGATTCAGTTGGAGTGAACTCTGGTGCGGTTTAAATGCATGTGTGAAATCCAAGCACAAAACGGACCGTTGCACAGGCCATTCTAGATAAGTACAACCATAACAACTGTGCACATTTAGCGCTAGCAGAAGAATTGGCTCCTGGTCTTTTACTAAAGATAATAGACAAATGCTACAATCGCTAAAATCTGACGCTACTCCATTTTTGCTTACATTTTGAGAAAAAGGAAGTTCCGTTCATGTCTTCTTCTGAGGTTTAGAGAGTGCAGGGTGGAAACGAGCCACACCAGCTGGAAATGGAACAAATGTTTCACCTTTGGTCCCCAATTTAACAGAGTCTACTGGATCATCATGTATATAAAAAAAATTACATGGGATTGAAAACCTCTCATCAAGATAATGACACAGGAAATAAAGTCTGGAAATCCAAACTTTTCTTTTTCATACTTATCTAGACTTAGAAAACACTTCAATCTAATCCCATACTTTTCCAGATTGCACAGGAGCCCTGGTAAGAGCTCGTCCTACATTTGGTTTCTATAAAAACTCCATTGGCGAGGAAGCAGAGCATCACAAGAAGTATGTTGCAGAAACATGAAATGAGAAACAATCCTTTGTGAATTTATGTAATGATTTGTGAATGTGTTTTATGTTTGCATCAGCTGGATGCCAAAAATGGTTGCTGGAAAGAACATTCCCAGACTTCCAGCAATTAACGAGAAAGGGCAGAACACATTCAGTTGTTGACAAACTCTTTCAGCTGTTAGATGACTACTGTCTTTTTAAAACACTAAAAGTATTTCCGGAGGAGACCTTCAATCACTTTAATAACTATGGAGGAGCTATGCCAGTCTGAACATACTCCCACTTCAGTCTGCACAGGGAAATGTGACGGTTCTTACTGATGAAAGAGAAACCCCAGAGACAAGCGCAGCAAATGCTTAACTTGGTTGCCAGGTTTGCATGCGTTTCAGTTGAGAGGCTGAGTGCCTGCTGAGGAACTCACCGAATGCACAAATGGACACAGCAGTTCTTCATGTGGCACAAAAGAACTACAACAGTCTTTAACTCACCTATGAAATATGATTAGTGGACAATGCAATAGATTAGAAGTAGTGGTGGGCACACTTCTGCTAATTCGCTAACAGCAGAGCAATTCTTCTTTGTTTAGTGCTTCAGCTAACTTTAAAAACATTTAGCACAATTCTAAAGCGCTAACATAGGCTGAAGTGACCCAATTCAGATTTTCTTTTTAATGTAATTGCGACCTGTATCTGATCTTTTCATGTAAGTCTGAATAGCACAGGTCGGATTCTTTTCTAATGCGACCCAGGCCACTTGGGTATCCGATTCAAATGGGACCTAACGTCCAGGTCGCATTCATCTGAACTGAACGTCACCGATACGGACAAACCTCACTTTTCTGCATCCTGAAACGAGCAAGCGGGAAGGAAATCAACACCCATGATGGACGATAATGAGGATTAAGTTGTTAATATGCTGCTCCGGTCAGACAGCAACTTCAAATGTGTAAGCTATGCTCCACCGTTAGCCTCCATGTTTACTTCCGCAAACACTGAGCACTTCTTCTTTTAATGGCGGTTGGCAAAACACTGCGAACGCTGACGCAATTGCGCCCTCTACTGCGCATGCGGGACACTTTCAGGTCGTTTGCCTGTTCAGACTGCAGAACACATACAGGTTGCATTTGTTTGGAAGTGTGAACGGCCACCTAAACAGAAGAATTTAACGTGAAGTAATTAGGTTTTGTCAGTGGTTCCCAAAGTGTGGGGCGTGCCCACTAGGAAGGGCACAGTGCCAATGCAGGGGGGCGCAGGAAGCGGTATGGATGAATGACAAAAAAAAGTTACACAAAAGTGTTTCACTGTAAAGACGGTTTGTAGTGTTTTGTTTCAACCTGAAGTGTGAAATAAACTTCGGTGGAGTTTGAAAACAAAATGTGTGTACAGGTTTATGTCTGGTTGAACGATGTGTGTGCCCAGTTGATTTTTCTTTTTCTTTTTTGAGGGGGGATTTCATTGTAATCCATAGGGAGGCCCAGAAAATCTTTGGATTATGTGAACAGAGTAACTTTTAAATTAATGCAACAGATAATGACATAACTGGTTATTTATTTCCAGGATTAAAGCAACAAAGAATTATTCATTCAGTGTTGTGTTGAGTGTTGTCTAGCAGTTAATGCCATTATGGATATAATATGTATCATAACCAAACCATAATAGGTTTTGTATTGCAAAAACTATGTATATTTATGCAAAAATAATATTTTTAGGAATTTTTTTTTAAATAAATTTACATTTCAAATGTCTTTCTTGAGAGTAAAGAACAACCAAAGCTGGGGCGTGCTGTGGCGGCGTAGGGGATAGCGCGACCCACATTTGGAGGCCTTGAGTCCTCGAAGCGGCTGTCGTGGGTTCGATTCCCCGACCCGACCGACATTTGCCGCATGTCTTCACCCCTCTTCTTCCCCCTTTCCTGTCAGTCTACTGTCATATAAGGGACACTAGAGCCCACAAAAGACCCCCTGGAGGAAAAGAAAAAAAAAAAAGAACAACCAAAGTCAACTTCCTTGTTTGTGTGCACAAATTTGGCCAATAAAGCTGATTCTGATGAGAAGCTAAGAAGTTACTTCTGTCCAACAAAAACAGCAAGGACAGACTTTGGGAAAAGACCGCAGGAGACTGGTGCAAAATTATTTTCTCTAATGAATCCTCCTCCTCTCCATTTCTTTTCTCTGGACATGAAATTGTTAGAGCTAGCACTAGCGCTGATTAAACTACCCCCATGGCCCCCCAAAAATACTGATTTTGCCACACTTTTGGCTGCAACTGAATTTCTAAGGTTTGTGCTGAAATGCTTGAAAAAGCTGAACCTCAATAATCTGGATTACGCTGATTTTATGAAAGAACCATTACCTAAAAGAAGTGCTCTGTGCAAAAATCACCCCACAGAAACTGAATACACTTCATTCCATTTCTGAGGAGTCACATTAGATGTTCTCACCATGACTTAATGTCTGAATCTCGAGGAAGAAAAACGGCCGGTTAATGAGCCACAAATTAAAGAGCGGCTGCCAAATTTTATCTCTACTTCTGAGGACGAGGAGAACAGACAAACAGACGCAAAGTTCAAATGGGCTTGTTAATTGATACAGCTGTGGAGAACCTTTTGTTGTGGAGCTGCAGAATTGTCTTCATGAGAAATGACTCACCTCTTTCACCGATTTCGCGGCACCGTTTTCAAAACGTTTCACATTTTCTTTAGCTTATTTGTGCCGCAATATGGTCTCACAAAAAAGTTGATATTCTTGCACATAACCTTCCCATTACTTCTCTTATTCTCATTAAGTTGAAGACCCTGCATTATCGTCCTGCTTCTGGCCTTTGGTTTACATCTCCTCCAGGACTATTTGCTCTATTTGCTCTCTGTGACAATAAAGTTTTTTTTCAATATGTGGAAAGCAACAGTGAGCACAACCTCTGTACAGGAACTTAAGAGGATTGGGTTTATTCCTGGCATTAGTTAACTAGCAGGGGATGTAAAATGATCAACTTGCTGCTTCACAAATTGAAACAGGAAGTTAAATTTAAAGGAGGCTGAGGGGCTTGGTCAAAACTCAACCGAGTTGCTGTGACATGAAGGTGATTGGTCGGACTTATGGAAAAGTTGTGACAATTTGCAAATGATGACTGAATCTGCGTTGATAGTTGCGTTCAGAGCTTCCTGGAGGGATTGCTCTTTCATCATAAGTAAGCAATCTAAAGCTGGTGATCTTGGTTGACTGTGGTGTGGAAGTTGATTCACACAAAGGGAATCCAAGCTTACCCATGACCCAAGAACCTCCACAATGATCACACTGATCCTTAAAAAACAAAAAGCTCCCTCACTTGCAAACTTCACCTGTTCCTGAATACATGTTGTTTTTGGGCTTTTACAAAAAGTCAACATATTTCAGACAATTCCTCTTGGTTTTAGCAAGTGAAACTGGTTTTATTTTTCCAGAATGCAGAGGATTCTTGCGTTATTTAATTGGATTGGTGAGAACAACTCAACTGCCTACTAAGCATTAAAAAAACCCTTTAAACCATCTGTCTAATAGAGCATTGGATCCAGTTTGGCTTGGAGGCATGAACTCTGCTTGACCCTTGAAGGTGTGCCATGGTATCTGGCACTAAGGTGCCAGTGCTTACATTACCCCATTTGCCCTGCTCCTAACCCATACAGAACATCCTGCCCACTGATTGGCGCCGAGATAAAAAAATAAATTAAAATTTTGCACGTTTCCAGTAAGGAGTTATAATAATGCCTGATCAGTATAAGCCATTTTAAAGTTTCTAAAAACACATAAAAATGAACAAACTGTGTAAGATTATTGGCATAAATGAAACAGAAAGCCTTATTTCCACTCAACCGTTTATATGATTACGGGGAAGTGAACTGTGGGATTAAGCAGCCGATGGAAAACGATCCTGATTTTCCCCCCCCCGACCACACACTTCCCGTCTCTCCTGCTCCCACTCGTCCATCCCTGTCGTTTCTCCGTTTCTCCCACGTTTGCGTTAACCTCGGCCTTCCGGCGTTCTCCAACACTGCCCTTCCTTTGGTCTTCTCTGCTGGACGGACGGTGGGATTTACCCCCCACGCGTCCCCCTCATTCCCCAACGGACCCGATCTCCCAGCACAGTGGGAACAAACGATTTGTGTGACAGAGAGAAAACCCGTGGCAACAGACGGAGAGGGGTGTGGAGGGGGATAAAACTCCTTGTGGAGCACACTGTCTGTAATAAAGGAAATTCTCTCAGGCAGCAGGAGCCGCCCCTCCCCCCCAACCCACCTTTTATTCTCCTGCCGAACAGAGAAAGGCTGTTTCTGCCGGTCACTGTCCTCCTCTTTTGCGCAACTTTCCTCTCCGTTTCAAAGCAAACTCTGCGGCTCTGATTAACTCACATTTAATTTAGGACTCAAATTCACTTAACTAAATCACCTATTCATGATGCCTTAACTGCATAAGAGAGATCTAGAGGAGCTTTCTTTCACCGGGGGTTGTCGGGTTTATCTCTTCTGAACACTGGGGATGTTGTTTTTGTTTCTTTACAAATCCCCTACGCCTCACCATCGATCTGTTCAGCAAGGCTCTGAAGCCGCATCCTGCTTACACGGTGTTACGTAACGGGGTCTGGTGCCGCTAACTGGTTTGAAGTTTGTCCAGATGGAAGGCTCACAGAAACTTCCTTGTGCGGCGGCGGCTCCCCGCAAACTGCTGGGATTGGTGGCAATCTGGGAGCGTTTTCAGAAAAATCCTGACAACGTCGACAGAGGGAGGAACAAGCTCCTTTGCAGGAGATGCCTTGCCTGGGGTCGAAGGGGGATTAGAGGAAGTGATGTAACTGTAAGCCCCTCCGTCCGGACTGCGGCGTTCGAGGGGTTAAGAGATGTGCAAGTTCCAATAGCAGGATGCTGACGTTGGCGTTTGATTTATTTATTTTTTTTTCTTTTTACGACGTGTTCAGGAGCCCATCTGGGATCGATTACAGGATATATCACAGAGTAAACTAATGATCCGAGAGAGGAACGCTCAAAACACACATCACAGATGAACAGAGTCTTACCTCCCAGCAAACCAAACAACTTCAGGTCGCACAATTTGTCAAAGAAAGCTTGTTGGTTGCAGTGAACAAGGGGGGGAAAAAAAAGTTTTAACGATGAACCCAAAAAATTTTTGCCTAAATAAACACTTACCCCAAACAGTAGCCTCATTACCATACAGCAAACACTCTGAAGCACGCTGATTGCATCACTCACACAAAGTCGATAGGCTGTAAAGACATCCCGTTGATGAACTCAACCTTCACATCCACCCGATCAACACTTATTCTGTTTACCTTTTCGTAAAGCTACAAGGGTGTAGCTGTCCAGTCCATGTTATTTCTTAAAACCTCTGGACTCCTCACACAACATGGACAATTGAAGCTTGAATAAAAACTGCATTCTAGGGACTTTAAGAAGTAAAGACATCCAATCTAGTTCAGAAGTCTAACATTTTTATAGGGAAACATATAGAGATTCAAAGGGAAAACAACTATGCACATACACACACACACACACACGCACACACACACACACACACACACACACACACACACTCACATTCAAGGAGAATTTAGAGACAACAACTAACCTAACCGTGATGATTTCAGGCTGTGGGAGAAAGCTGGAGTATGCAGAGAGATCTAAAATGTTAGATATCATATCTGGTTTGCATTATTTCTTAAACAAAACTTGTGATTTGTGAAACATTTGGTTTGTTCTGATGAAAAAAGGAATAGTAACACTGCCAAGAGATGCAAAGATAAAACTGAAAATTGGCTGGTTGCCGGATTTGTCTGTTATCATTGGTTGTAAACTAAAAAATCCAAGCCTTTTTTCCAGTCAGTCAACGCATCACCCAATACCCAAGCACTATCACGTTTTTTTTGCAGACATAACCCTCTTCAGTGTAGTAGTGATAACAATGTGAAGACCCGGTTATCCGCCAATATTATATATATTTATATACACAATTGTAAATTTCTAACAAGTAAAAAGTTTTTTCCATTTTGTAACAAAAACAAGGCATGACTGATCAATCTCTCACAAAGTGTGACTCCATCTTCACTCAACATATTGAAGGATTACTCATGTCAGAAAAGACTCAGAAAAATATTTTGAGTGGGGTTCTTTTATCTTTTTATGGAACGGTTCTTAAAAATCAGAAAATCTAAAGCTTAGCTAAAACAAATACGGATGCACTTAAAAAATGGCCCCTTTGTGTGTTTTTTCCCCCCATTAATCATAGTTTCATGTGAACTATGTAATTATTGTAAAAATTCTTGTCAAACACCTGGGATTCCAAGCATAACTGCCCCGATGTAAAAGTGGCTAAAATACCTTAAAGCACTAAAATCGCATTGTTTTGTGTGTGTTTTCCCGAATACGGTTCTCTCAAATCACAAGCTGTGTTTTTAAAATATTCTGTACCGACTGTAGAGTAATTCAGTCGAGTTTTGGGGGATTTTATACCTTGAACTAATGTCCATAAAAATAAAATAAAATGCTGAATTGGGTTTTAACTGGCTTACCTGGGTCAGGTCCTGGTCGGTCAGCAGATGCAGCTCCCTCGGTTTGAAGCAGTTCTGACATTTACTTTTATTGAAAAAGTTCGCTTGGAATTTCCTACAGGTATTTTCCTTCGCGGTAGACATTATATTTTAACACTTACTGGAAAAAAAACAACAACGAACTGGAGTTAGCTTAATTTCCCAAAGACCTTGAAGTTGTAATCCCGCTGTCCTCCTGTGTGTCCCACACCCCCTTATCTCGAGTTGGAATAGGCTCCAGCGCTCCGACGCATTTTCAAGTAACAAACGCAGTTTCGGGACTTCAGCATCCGCAACAGAACGTTTCCTTTTCGCCGCTTAAACTGTATCCAGTTGCTGCTTTCCGGATAAATAATTAGCTGCCATCAAGCCAGCGTTCCCAGCACCCAGCTCGGTGATGAATGCTTTCCAGTCCCTGGCCTGCAATCACAAAGAGAAGAGGGGAGAAGGAGGCTAATATCCTGTTAGCTTCCCAGTGGATCTCAAGCTTAATAGCGGGATGGCGAAAACCACAATAGCGGCATTCGCGCAACTGCTGCCCGTGAACTGCAGGCGGGCAGAGTCCATTCAGCAAAGCGGCGTTCCGTGAGCTCCAAACCCAAAGAAAGGCTTATAGTCTGGCAGAAAACTCCAAACCCATCCGCACCAGTCGCTCCATGCGAAGTTCATCCAGTGCTCCGTAGCCCCCGGTTAGCGGTGGAGGCTAGCAAGCTGATACAACGCTATTGAAATCCTGTCCGGGTTCGCTTCTTCAACTTTACTTTTTCCCTTCTTTTAATAACGCCGAGGGCTTGAAGGTCCAAATGCTAAAATGTTTTCCTCTCGGGTAAAAAACACTGCAGGCGGACAAACCACTTCTTAGCCAGTCATAATGGAGAAAAATTAGTGTTTAAAGGTTCTGTTCCATAACTAGCCTCCTTGTAGCAGCAGCGGGTTTATTTTCTTCTTTCCCAATGGAGCGAGGAGGAGAAGAGAGGTGAACACACACAAGCTCCGGGAATTCGAAGGGATCTCGCGATAACTGCACACTGCTGCCACCTACAGCCGGAGCAATGTCACCGAAATATTTCGATATGCTTTGATCAAATTATTCACATCATCTTTATAGATGTGTATTTTATTTGGATTTGATGTGATGAAGTTGAACACATTTATGGATTTCAGGAAAATGTTAACTGTTCATATCTGAACAAAGTGAGCGGCCATAAGTTATGAAATAACTATATTAAAATGTGTTTCTTTGCTCATATATTTTAGGACAAACTTGAGGCAATCTTAAGCAATCGTTCTTTGCTTTTACAATGTTTGATTTGTTTCATATTTGTATTATCAATTTTGTCAATGAGAAGAAAAAAGTTAATATGTGGTTTCATCTGTGTATGGTTACTAAAGTGGTATTTAAAAACCAAGTTGCTGTTTAAATATTATTTGGGATTTTTTTAAACAATGTTTCATCAAGATTTGGCGTGAGTATATTCCCTGTTATCAATTAACTCCATAGTCATAATAACTAGTAATAATGGAGTGAGTCTATTAATCACATTTTAAGAATTTGCTGTAATCATTAACCTGAAACCAAAATGACTCAGCAGGAAATGAATAAATGTAATTTATTTATGGAAATATTTCAAACGATAAAAAAAAAGATGCATTGTGTCTTAATTTACTCAAATATAACAGTTTAAATATAAACATGTACATTTAGATCTAAGGAAAATTTGAGGATTTTATTGATTTATTTTGATTTTGAATCCAAGGGTCTACAGTTTTTTGGGTTTTTTTTTTTAACCAGCTTCTTAATACCCCAAGCAAAGAATGGAGCTGACGCCCAAACGTATGCTTCCTCTCTTCAAGCCGGCACCAAGTGAGCATACTTCAGATACTGTACACTGCATGTGTGTGTTGCCTGACTCAAGGGGAGGCTATTATAAGCAAAGGGGATGGGGGGAGTTCCAGTGTAGAGCACTTAATCAGACACAGAGAGGAGCGGTGCTGTGTGAATGGGCGAGGGGGAAGAGACGGGCCTCATTTACCCAACTCAATCCATAAAAGAACAACAGCCAGCCAGTCTTGCTGAAGGATTAGCTCCCTGTCCATGCTGTAAGTGAACCAATAATAACACAGATTACAGGTGTTTGTGTCTGTCGGTTGGTTGCTATAGTTGTGCACGCACAAGCCGACTAACCTTAATCATGTGTCAGTCCAAACAGGGAGCTAAGCAGGGAACTGGATCTCTGGAGCGATCAGGAGATTTCAGCGTGGATTAACCTTTATCTTAACCTGTTTCCACTTGTTAGGTTGGACGGGAAAGGTTGCACATTTAAATGTGAATCTCTCCGGTTGCGGCCTTTAGGGTGTCCTGTGACAGTGTTCCAAAGATGAGAGTCTGTGGAGCCTCCAGAATATATTTAGCCGTTCACCTCATTTTACATGGAAAGTATATTAGCGAGAAGTCCAGATACAAACCCTCATGTAAGTTGAACAGGTTTGTTGCAAGTTTAGTCAAGAACACAAAGAGAAGATGCAAATACATTCACCCAATGCATTATAACCTAGTTCAAAATCACCCAGTTAGAAAACAAATATGTTAAATTTGGGTTTTTTAAAAACCAAGCTTTTTAAATACCAGCAGAAGAGTCATGTATTTTGTCGTGACGATGCAGTCTTCTGCTTCCTGAAGTGACCAATGGCTGCTTTGAAATGCAAATGTGTCAGTTCCCTAAACTGGGAGATGACCTAAATATCCTACCTTTTATAGCCCTGAGCCAACACACATGAGCTGTTTTATAGCCTCAGTTTCCGTTTGCTATTGTGAGAATATCAGAAGTTAGGTTACATTGTAAGCAAAAGTATTCTTGGTCGAACATAGTCTCACAACGTGAACATTTGTCACACTTCGTCCCACCGCTTTACATCGATGTACTTTATTATATGTGATAGACAAACACAAACTAGTGCAAAAAGTGGATGGAAAATAGTGCATGGTTTTGAAAAGTATGTACACTAAGGACTATTTACTTTGTTATCCATATATAAAATCAAGTGCAACAAATAGCATTCAGAAGTCAGCAAATTAGTAATCTCAGCCTGTTAACACTTTTGCAAGTTCCTGTAGGTACAACATAAAGACAGCACCGGCGACTGTTTTCTCTCAAATGAATTTATTAATTTAATAACAATAAAAAAATACAAAGCTTAACAAACCAGGCTCACTTATTAAATGAGCCTGCTGACCTAGTGTCAAGTTAACAGGCACTTTTGAACCACCACTACAATTATAAATCACCAAAAAGAGATGTTGCTGACCACCTTCATCATGTTGACCAGTTTTCAAAGCCATAAATTTTTATTGGACTCTCAAAGAGAAAAGTAATAACAAACAGAAACAAGAGATTACAAGTACTTTATTGTGGAATGTTTGAACAAGTGAAAATAAAGTTGAAGTGCACAGTTATCTCCTGAATTTCCCCAAGAGACAATAAAGAATATTTCCATCCATCTATTCTTGTGGAGAAAGAACTAAGTGAGTTTAGGTAGAGACTAAACATTGTTGCCACTGAAAGTTTGGGGATTGCTTGAAGAATGCGATCATAGTGCCCAGAAGTGTATCCAGGACCTATGACCTAAGGGGGGAGGTTCAAACTCTAAGACCAGCAAAAGTTTATTCCATTGATGTGAGTTTCAAGTGACTACTCAAAGGACGGTTACCAGGCAGATGCCATAAGGACAGGAAGTCACTCAGCAGGGATGCAAAGGGCGAAAAGGGTAGGCTTCCAACACATAAGGAGACAGAAATCTAAGTTTCATGAGTGTACTTCCTTAGATACTACGACCAGAGTCAAACAATCTGGCAAGGAACTGTCCCACACACTGGTCTTCCTAAAACAGGGATTTCAATGGACACATGAGATACAGGTGAGTCAGTTACAGCAATGCAGTCCAGCTTATCTCCAGACAGAGTGTCAGTGCATGGATTGCACAATGCCTCAAATGTATTTCAAATACAAATATTTCAAAGGTCTGCTGATTTGATGCAATGCATGATGAGTCAAACTAATTTACTATATTACTGTATTAATGTGCTTTCTCTGACTCACAAGGGTTCATGAAGTCCAAGTTAAAGAGCAACTTTTAATGATTGGGTTGTCCCAGTAGCAGTTGAATTCAGACTTGCCTTTTGTGTCGATAACCGACAATGTGTTTGACTTGACCAACAAATTGGACTCTCCTTCCCCCTCACTGACTCCTGTTCTTTTCTTCTCTGCAGAACATGGGCCTCCCCTCGGTGATGGTGTTGCCCCTGCTAATAGTCGTCGCAGCAGGGGTGTACTACATCTACAATGAGGTCTTACAGTTCATGTCCAAGACCTTAGTGCGCAACAAAGTCGTGGTGATCACCGATGCCGTCTCAGGAGCGGGCGCTGGTATTGTTCAAAACATTTGTCCTCACTTGAGTCCTACAAAAATGTATCTCTGCCAGTTGCAACGCACTGTCACGTAAATCCAGATTCAATGAATTGATAGCAGAGACAGGACATTTAGTCATGGAATTATGAATGGAGCAATCGTGTTGCCAGGCTCAGCACACATCAAAACAGAAAGGGAGGTAACCACTTGTAAAGGATTGTATCGTAGTCATGTCAGTTATCGTTTCCAGGACTTGACTGTCTGGTTGCCCAGACTGAGAGGTGAACTCTTTACAGCACTATTTGGCCTGCCAGGGCGTGTAGTTGCCTTAAAACACCGGTTGTTTTCAACATTGAGCCAATATCACATTTTTATAAAATGTCTATTCCGTCTGTCAGGAATCCTTAGTCTCTCCTGACCTTCAGTTGCTGTTCTCATTGACTTCAGATCCTCTGGCAACAACCCGATAACACTTTCTTTCCACTCATAAGGCCTCCACTTACTCCTTTCCTGTTCTCGTTTCAGATGTGCCAGCTCCTTGTAAAGCGAATCACTTGCACAACCAGAGCTGGTCCACATGTGTACCAAATTATGCCTTTTTGGAGGCCAGACTTGGTGCTTAAGGGTTTTTCCTTGATAGAGGAAGGTGAAAAAAACTAAATCTTTTGTCCTTTTTTTTCCCAGTTTTATGCTAAGGGCTGCATAGTGCACTTGGCACTTGGTAGCACTGTTGCCTTACAAAAAGAAGGCTCTGGGTTTGAATCCTGACCTGGAGTTTTTAGTGCTTGAAATTTCCATCTTCTCCCCAAACATTTGTGGGTTGTCCCAGGGCACTCCAGCTTCCCAAAACCCCCCAACAGTCCAAAATCATAACTATTAGATCAATTGGTCTATCTAAATTAAATCATATAGACAATGGATACTCTTATGCTAAGTTTTGATTAGCATTCAATTGATTCAAAATAAAAAAATGGATCCTTAGATTAGCAACAAAGGAAATGCTAAAATTTTTCTTTGTATTTTATTTCCAGGCTAAATCTTTTCTTGGTTTCTTTCAGTAGGAATAATAAATATCTACACTTTGAAAAGGTTGTTTCAATTTCACAGAGAACACAGATATTTGTTTTCATGATTGGTTTTTAGACGCTCCGTTGGATATATTCCTTGTTGAAATGCCATTAAGTTAAGCTAAGGCAGTCAGCAAAAATTGTTCTTTTTTGCATGAATATTTGTCTAAATTGCATGTTTTTGTTGTCTTCTTCAGAATGTGCCCATCTCTTCCATAAGGCCGGTGCCAGGCTCATCCTGTGTGGAACTACCTGGGATAAGCTGGAATCCTTGTTCGACTCTCTGACTACTGACTCTGATCCAAGAGAGGTGAGGAAATTAAACAAGGACCAATGGAACATGCCAGAAAGTGTTTCACTTCAGGTTCTTAAGATGAATTGTGCTCCTTTTTAATTGCACTGAGCCATTTGATTGGCACAATCCATATGGTAAGCTACCCAGGGCAGCATGAGCACCAAATCTGTGTGCAGCCCTGTGACGGACTCGCAACCCGTCCAGGGTGTACTCCACTTCTCGCCCGATGACTACTGGAGATAGGCATCAGTCTGCCCACCACTTCACACCCACACTTGCAGGAACAAATGGATATGCAATGGGTGGATGGATAAATGGGACTGAATTGAATTAGCAACCACGAACCTCAAAAGATTTTATCGAGACTTAATGTGGTAAACCAACACAAAGCAAAAAGAAAATGAAACATTGTTTTTCAAGTCCTACCACAATTTTTCAATTAAATCTAGATCTAAACCTTATGTGGGCACTTCTAATCCATAGATATGCTTTGATTTAAACCTTCAAAGTAGCGTTGGCTGAATGTTTTGGGCTGTTGGCTTTTTGTAAGGTGTGTGACAGCTCCGCGAATGGCCCATGGATATCAGAATCTGTTCTTGTTTTGATCAGAAACCCCTTCTGTCACAGCCTCCCAGATAAACACTTCCTCTGCTCCGCACAATGGAAGGATATCCTGTCTGACAGCACGCTGTCCTCATGTGTCTCTTCGCTTACACACTCAACTGCACATGGAGCATATGGCCAGAGCAAGTTTAGATAGTTGTGCGGGCGACGCAGAGCCAATCAGTATCGGTTTAACATAAAGGATGTTTTCTTTTCTGATAGCTCGGTTATCCTTTCCTGTCCTTCTGTCCAAGCGATCCGAGTTTTATTCTGTATTCGTGCAGGACTGGAATAAATCCTTTATTCTATGAACATATGTGTTATCTATTACAAAATATTTTTGCAGGGTATTTGTTTTTCATTAAATACACTGCATTTTTATCTTTTAGACTCGCAATCAATTAGCCACACCTTACAAAGTGCCACTTGTTTTCACTTAGACATTCGCCCCAAAGCTGGTGATCCTGGATTTCAGTGACATGGACAGCATGGAGGATGTGGTGGCTGAGGTCATGGAGTGCTACGGCTACGTGGATGTGCTGATCTGCAACAGCAGCATGAAGCTGAAAGCCCCCATCCAGAGTGTCTCTCTGGAGCTGGACAGAAACATAATGGACATCAACTACTTTGGTCCGAGCAGCCTCGCCAAAGGTGAGCGGGATGCTGCTACAAATACGGCTTCAAGTTCGGTTTAATCAGTTTTAACTGTGGCTTGTAAACTGGCTTTATCTAAACGGTAAACTGTGGTAGGTATTCTTCCGGCGATGATGTCAAGAAGATCAGGACACATTATACTGGTCAACAGCATCCAGGGCCGACTAGCGATCCCATTCAGAAGCTCGTGTAAGTTGCAAGTTAAAGTTTTAGACTCCAGACAGTAAAATAAGTCAGAGTTTACATCTGAGGGCAAACTTTGTAGCTACCTGTGACATCATCTGACTCCAATTAGATGAGACCAAACTTTAACCTTTTTTGGAATACATGGAAAATAGGCATTAAAGGAACAATGTGCATTACACTACAGACATTGGAACATGGCGATTGCAGCATCGTCCTGAGCTGGGATGTTACAGTAGGAGAGTCTGTGGCAAGATCTGAATAATTTCCATTCTGATAGTAGCTGTGCCAACAGGTGAAGTCAACAAAACAAACAAAAAAACCCCCAACAATATTTGGATTTGCAAAGTTTGTAGACGGTTTCACACATTGATTTACAAGGTATATCAATGTTATCTATCTATCATCTATCTAGACAGATAGGTGATAGATAGATAGAGATGCTAGCTGTGCAGAACTAGCTCTGCGTTGCTAGCTATCTATGTGGTGGCCTTTTACATGATGGTATGCCAAAGTTTTAAAGCTATTTTAAAAGGATCACTTATATGACCATTACATTTTTGACCTGACTACAAGGACAAATTTGGAGTTTAGTAAGACAACACTCCTTTTTATAAGTTATTTAGCTAATTTGGTCAAGCAGATGGCTGCATGCTCTACCTTAGCACGTAGCCTGACTAATAAATCGTCTACCACCATTTTATTAGATTGTGTTTTTCTTGAGAGTGGAATCCCTTACAAAAAAATCCCATGAAAATCACATGTGAAGACGTGATTTTCATGGGATTTTTTTTTTGTAAGGGACAGATTGGATAAACCACCACTACATTTAGCCTCTATATTTTTCCTCTACAATTTTTGCGTTAAAACTTTGTGAAAATACCATAAAACATCATAGCTTGACTCAACGTTGCCATAAGATTTGCATATGATCCCATCATGCCTATTTCCAGAGTCCTCTGAAGTCACTCACCCTTCAGGAAAGTCTTCAGTCGGTTCTGCTGCCCCTATTCTGTGATGATACCTCTGATGCTAATAAAACTTTTTTTTTATGCCTTTCCTTCAGGCGGGTAAATAATGTAGGCTAATTGTTACATTACAGATTGTAAGAATGCATAAAAAAGGTAACGAAGGCCAGGACCTTTCGTTACTTTCTAGCCAAAACTATTCTTTGTTCTGTGTTTAGTTTCTTTTCATTGCTGTAAACAAATTAAAATACTTCAGAATAATAATAAAATAATCTTTTGCTCAATAACAGTGTAACTTGTTCACTCCTAAAAATCTCCAGGTTGCTCTCAGTCCAACCAGAGTCGATTAGATTTTAAATGCCGTCACTTCCTCATTCGTAGCATTTAGTTACTGTGTGTTTTGTAACCAGAGCACTAGACTTGAAGGCTTCCGCCAATGAGGCAGAAAACAATTACACAAAGAATGCTGTGTGTAATGAACGGAATGAGGCTCTGCAGACAGGCTTGGGTTGCTACATGTGTTACGTCTTGCTGACAGATGCGGCCTCCAAGCACGCGGCGCAGGCTTTCTTCGACTGCCTCAGGGCCGAAGTGGAGGAGTATGGGATTGTTGTCAGTACCATCAGCCACACCTTCATCAACGCCTCCGAGCCGCCACCCGCCGCGGAGCCAGCTCCGAAACAAAACATCCTAACCAATTGTGAGTATGACGCAAACCAAAAGACATGATGCAGATCTTTACATTACATTTGCATTACTGTTGGGATGAGTCTCAATTGGTCTGTTCCTCCAAAGATATCGCCAACCAGCTCACCCACGGTGTGCGGCCTTCGGTCCTGGCCAATGAGATTCTGGAGACGGTGAACAGGAAGAGGAAGGAGGTTGTGCTGGCCCACCCCATCCCCAGGGTGGCCCTCTACCTCCGTTCCCTCTTTCCTCCCTTTCTCTTCGCTGTGCTGGCGGCCGGAGTGAAGGACTCCGTGTTGGCAGAGCCGATGCAGTAGACGAAGACTGGAGAAGATGTGAAATCAAGCAAAAATAATGTCGATCTCGAGAGTTTCACACTGTTTCCTCTTGCTGCCTAACGCTTTCAGAATTATGGATTGATTTTAACAGACAATCATTGAGTGATTACATTAAAAACTGCTGGGTTAAAAAACACAAATGAATTTGGATTAATTTTATATGCTCACTGAATTTACATGACATTGCAAATTCATTGGTAAAAGAGACCAGTTTCTCCTTCTATGGCAACCAAAGAGTTGTTTGAACCTAATAACTTTTATGACTGAGCAAGCAATCTTTATGTTAAACTGTATGATTGTCATTTTGAATTTAATTTAGCAATCATCAGCTTTAAAAAAAAAAAAAAGATTTTAAAAAAAGCAAAGACAACATTATAAGGTCTTCGTTGACAAACAACTGAACTTTCTGGAACTTTCTTGGAACTTAACAGAAAAGAACTCGTGGGACGTCATGGCAGCAAGGAACGTATACAACTGAAAATGTTTTGCTTATGACAGTGAGGAAACTTAACTAAAATAAACGAATGAAGTTCGTTGCTTTCAGTCTTACAATTTTCTTATTTCCTCTGAGAATGTGATGCATCCAGAACCATTATCCACTGGTGAGATTTACTGACTTATTTGAATAATTAAGAACAACCAAGCAAAGCAGCCTGAATATGCAATCCTCTATCTCTATGTGAGACCTTTAAAACCAGGGCCATGGAGAGACCTTTAGAGGGGCCAGGGCTCAAAGTTAGACAAGGGCACGTTGATCAAGATCTTAAAACACCATACAACAACACAGCAACAACCCATATTAATCAATAGGTTAATATTGATTGGTTAATATTAATATTAACCAATTAATATTAATGTGGCAAAGCAAACATTTGCTTTGCCATTACGTGGGGACAATGCAAAGCAAATGTAGTGTATTTTCCCCAACAAGTATAAAGTTGCTGTTTCTGCTGCTGACAATCCTTAGTTGATCTGAGACTGTAGCTGTTAAATAGACCAGAGGAAAGAAGGTCGCTGGTTAGGAAGTTATGAAATAAATTTGCTGCCATTTTACTAATTAAGCCCTAATAATATCTATTTAACCTCTATAACAACTTGGCTGCAGACTGATTTATAGATCAAAACAGCTCAAAGGGGTTAACTCTATGTAATGTTTTGATGGTTTCCCCCCATTCTATACATTGTATTGACATTTGGATGCAATAATAATAAAAACAAATAAAAATAATAATTAAAAAAGGATGCAGACCCTGAATTCGGACACAGCTAATATCAGTGTGGTTGTTGGAGGACTGCGCTACTTCCGCATGGGGGCGTCATGTCAGTCCTGTGTGTTTCAGTTCAGCTAGAAAATAAAAAAGCGACTTAAACAGCAACTCTGACAGATCATCGGTAGAGCGGTAGCTAATCTACCACATTGATCACTCATTAATAATCGTAAATAAACATCAAGCCATAAAAACATAAAACTATAACGGACTGCATATTCTGCTTTTTTGTGTGGTGATATTAATATTACTATTATTACTATTATTAAAAATCAGTAGCAATAATAACAATATTAAATTATAATAACTTTATGTTATATTATTACCACTATCATTATCAATAGTAATAACAATTATCAATATAAATAATACTAATTATTATTATGTATTATACTGGTAATAATGATTTATTATTAACAATAATTATTATGATTTATTAGAATCATTTTAGTAAAGTACTTAGCAATATAATAATTACTATATTACTATACTATATTATAGTATACTATAATATACTATATTATAGTATAGTAATATACTATATTACTATACTATATTATAGTATACTATAATATAGTATATTATAGCATACTATAATATACTATATTATAGTATAGTAATATGCTATATTACTATACTATATTAATTATATAGTATAGTAATATACTATATAATATACAACCTCTGCTTTTGTTAAAGTTTGAAGTTTGTTTCTTTTCACTGCAAACTTTCCCAGCCGGGGAAGTTACTTCCTTGGGCTCAGAGAAATTGATCCCTGGGACAGATTTCTCTTCCTGGGTCCAGTCTTCTAAAGCTGCTTTTGTTAAAGAAGAGGTTGAGGTTTTAGATGGGAGAAGAAGTGATGGTTGTTGAACAATATGAACACCTCAGTGCTCATCTGGACAACAGACTGGACCAAGACGAAATCAGGATGATCGTGACAAATGTAATGTGGTGAAAGTCAAAATGTGGTGCAACAAGATTTTTTAGTTTCTCGTCTGAGTGAACGTTTGCTTTTTTTCTGCGCGACGTCTTTGTTCTTCCTTGCAAAAGTCGCAGCCGGGTAAAATTTCCCAAGGCCTTTGGACCTTGGTAAATTTGTAACGATTGGTGTAATTGTCCCCTACGACAGATCTCTCTTCATGGGTCTGGTCTTTTAAGGCCACTTTTGTCAGATCAGAGTCTTTGGACTCAACCTCTGAAGTTTACTTCTTTTCAATGCTAACTTCCCCAGCCGGGAAAGTTACTTCCTTGGGATCTGAGAAATCGTTCCCTGGGACAGATTTCTCTTCCTGGGTCCAGTCTTCTAAAATTGCTTTTGTTAAAGAAGAGGTTGAGGTTTTAGACTCGACTGTCTTTTCACAGCAAACTTCCCCAGCCGGGGAAGTTTCTTCTTCGGGAAAATTAGATAAATTGTTCCCTAAGAGGGCAGTCTCTACATGTGTATTATCTTCAGATGCCTTTTTCTCTGAAGTTGAGTTTTCAGACTGAAAACTCCCACAATGGCCTGGTGAGTCACAGCAAACTTCCTCAGCTGAGGAAAACTCCGTTTTCTGAGTTTTCCCCATCCAGTAAAGTTTGCTTCCCATTGAAAAGATAAACGTCGTAATCCAAGCTCTCGTCTAGAGAGTTACTTGTATCAAATTTGACACCAGGAAATAGTGTGTTGACAACTTTCCTCACTCCAGTGGTTATCAAGTATCCGACGAGGAGCTACAAAGAAATAATTTTGGTCTAATAATTTTACACATTAGAAATAATTTTGGTCTAATAATTTTACACATTAGCATAAATATAGAGTTAAGAATGATCCCAAAGAAATGATGCTGCCGCTCCATATTTGATGGGTTGTAAACAACCCACTCTAACACATTTGTTCTGTACTGTGCAGAAGTGTAAGTAATAGACATAATCTAATGTCTTCCAGGTTTATCTGTGTAATTGAGAGCTTGACACCAACAGAAGCCCACATTGCTGGTAGCCGGGAAGGAAATAAATGAGTCCATTTCTATGCTCTCCTGTAAATTGGTTATGACTCTGGTGGTTTTTCATTTTTCGTGTATTTTAACTATTAAACAAGCTGGTAAACAAATGTTTATATCTGTTTTTGAAAGAATAGTCTCTCTTATGTCTCCGTCAGATGACCAGCATTACCAGCTTTTGGTAACATTATTATTAATAATAATTTGATTGTTTTTGAATATGATGCCAGATTTAAAATGAGCTGATATAATGCAGTTTCTATAATCAAATTGATTAAATTGAAAATACGAATTCTGTTGGAAAGTTAAATATTTTATTTTCTTCATGTACTAACTTAAAATTGCGTTACTGTTATTAATACTTTCAGATAATGATTGTAATTCATAGACATGTCCACTAGATGGCAGCAGCACTTATGACAGTTCTGCATGTTTTTTGGGGGGAGGTTTTCCTCTTCTTCCTCTTCCTTGTACTGGAGTGTTTCTTTTTGTCCTGCACTGGGAAATATATAAATAAAACTGAATACATATTTCAGATTATTTTAATTATAACCTACTATCATCTATTTTCCCCCATGATCTGCATCAAAAATAAACACATTCCCTGTAAAAACACATCCTATCTTTGAAGCTGACACATGTCACAAACCTTGGCCAGCTTTGAATGTAAAGTAAATTCAGCAGGTCCAATCAGGGAGTTTTCTGCTGCTCATGTATGTGAGTTTATGGCTGTGGGAGTGGGGGGTTGGTATCTAGTCCAGCTGGTAAGCGCGTGTCCTCCAGGTCACTCTCCTCAGGGGAGCACCTCTTTTGTCCCCTGGGTCCTCCGGACAGGAATGCTCCTCTAATGTCCACATGAATAAATGCAGCTCTGTGACATTTCCATGTGTCAAACAGGATTTTTTTTTTTTTCAAAGAACTCTGCCGGATTCTCCAAATTGGCATTTTGATCAGACACATTTCCATATGTCACCATCACGTGAGATGATGGGGCACCGGTCTGCCCCCCACGTTTGACTTAGTGTTTAACAGGACTAGGCTGATAGTTGGAGAGCGCGCCCGAATCATGCGAGCCATGAAACTGTCAGATTTATTTCTGCTTGAGGGTAAATCAAACAGAAAAGCACTGAGGTGTGCAGCCATTTTAGCGAATGATCTAAGCCTAATAGTTTCTCTCAATCATCTGTCTGCGCTCTTTGGTGAGTAATATGTAGATAAAGCCCAAACATCAGGAAGATGATTGTCCTGAAGCGATATCCAGGGTTGATGCTTACTAAATGCAAGACATGACTTATAAATGGGAACGTCTGCTGCTCTGAAATTGTCTCACTGTGAGCAAAGTGATCACCCTTATCAATTTTTAAAGGCCAGGTTATTGATACTAACCTGACTTATTGAGGTTATGGAGAGGCCATGGTAATGATTCCCTAAGCTTTCAGTTACAACACCAGAGGGGCCGGCTCTTGCTTTAAAATATTGGACGGAGGCAGGCTTTACTGCTCCAATGAGCATTAGTATAATGTCTCCTTCGTCAATCCCTTCTTATTGCTTTGGATATTAGTATCCCAGCTTGCAACATATAAATAAAAACATGTTCTCTTCTATTTCATTTAGCCTGCACTTTCTGGAGGTTTAAATCATTTTGGTCATTTTAACCTTTTCCTAACATTGGAAGGCTAATAGTTTATTAGTCCACCCACATGCGCAGGATGTCCGTTCACCTCCCTAAATCTATTGGAGTACTTTTAATGGAAAAGATGTCAGGTGGTGGACTTACAGATCTTTGTGGACAGTTGTCTAGGCAACGTGCAGGTTGGAAAGCCCATCATAGTACAAAGTTGGATATGGGTGGGGAAAAGAAGTCTGATAGGTGTAATATGCTGATCTGAGAAGGACTGTTGGGTTCAGATGGTAAAGTCTAGTAAAACTTGTGATTACTTATCTTAATGGCTAGAGGAGCTACAGATTTGGAGAAATGCCTAGAAGCAGACGTATCGGGATCGTGGTGGTAGGAGTTTGTCCCATAATCAGTGGGTTGCCCACTATCTGTCTTAGTCGATGTGTCCTTGGGCAAGACACTTCACCCACCCTGCCTCCTGGTGGTGGCCAGAGGGCCCGGTGTGAAGCACTTTGACGTCCTCTGGACTTGATAAAGCTCTAAACAAGTAAAAGCCATTCACCATTTCTGAGAACTTAGTGCAACACTTCTACATCCATGTCTTGTCGGAGGATCGCCTCTTCTTAGTCGACGGTTGTTTTCTGGCCAAAGTCAAAGTTTGTGTATCTTGGTGTCTTGTTCACAAACAATAGATAATGGAGATGGATAAATGGTTTTATAGTAAACTGGGAGGTGATGCCAGGGTGAAGAAAAAGGCTGACTTTCATTTTACTGTTCTGTCTGCGTTCCCGGCTCTCGTCTAAGGTAGTGACATATGGGTTGTGACAGAAAGAATGTGATCCAAAATACAAAATGACATTCTTGTGAAGAGTTGAAGAGTCCATGGGGAGCCTGGAGAATCTAAAGGAATCTGTTCAGATGGTTTTAGGTGTCTGATGAAGGTACCTGTTTAGGGTACCTGGGAAGTACTTTTTAGGGTGCTTACTCCCTCTGATCAGATATACTTAAAAGCAATAGAAAACCATTTCAGGAAAGAACTGACAGATACATTTTATTCTTCCATCCGGTCCTCATGCCATCCCAGGCATCTGCCCATGTGACCTACATCAAATACCGTCTTCATATTTACACGTTTGCTTACAGACTGAGTTTAGTGTTTTGATGACGGACATGGAAGCTGGAATTAAACCAACAACCTTCTGAACTGACAGAAATCTACTTATCTTTCCTAAGACATAGAGGCAATTAATTGCTTACTATGGAGGAAAGAAAAGATAAATTATTAACATATGTTTAAGCAACAGTAAGAGATGGAGGAATCTGGTTTCAAACTACATTATTTGTCAGGGAATATTTCTGCTATGCAGAGATTCTGGCAGAGTTTAACAAAGAAACTAAAAGGACAACTTACAGGAAATCACATGGCAAAATGATCAGCAGAGTAATGGACAGAAACTATGAACAATGAAGCCAGAGAATTATATGTGCATAATTAGCACAAAGAAGCCAAACTGAGACGCAAAACAAATCGAGGAGTGAAATAAGAAAGCTAAATCCAAATGTGCAAAGAACAGGAATAGGTACAGGAACTGCAATACAAAAGGAGCAAACAAACAGGGCAAGAGCTTGTCAGCAATAACAGATACAACAGCCGATGAACATGGCAAGACCTACATAATACAAATACACAAGGAGTCGACTAAATTATGCAAAATGGGGTAGCAAGGTCAGTTCTTAAGGTATCACATTTATAATGCTTGGCCACATGGCTTACTGGAAAAGGGAATTTCTGGAATGTTCCCCGGCATATCCCAACGGAAGGAGACCCAGAATTTACAAAAGAGATTTAGAGTGATTTAATCCGATAGAGAGTCGGTTCGATTGGGGACCAAAGTTGCAACATTTGTTATATTTTCAGCTGCTGTGGTTTGCTTTCACGTTGCCCTGTGTCAAATGACCCAAGCTATTTAAAAATCTCGTCTCATCCCTATTCGCCTGTGGTGGCGCTCTGCCAAGAACCACTGAAAGAAACGACACGTAGACCTCTGAACAGGACAACCACCGCAACTTCCTTCTTCGGGAAATGTAAAGAAAAATGGAGTAGAATCAGATTTTAGTGGTTGTAGGCTTTATCATTTGTCTTTGGTAAAAACTTTTTCGCCCGCTAGCATAAGTCTCTAGTGTTTTTTTTGGTTGTATTTACCCAGAATACCTTGTTCACTTCACTTCGACCGAACCAAGACCTAAGTGTTTAGACGGACCAGAGTTCACTTTTTTGGCCCGCATCAGAGTTCGATTGCACACTCACACTTCTCCATACAAACCTGACTTTCTAGGCAAATGAAGTAGAGTTAGAGTAGGGGTGCCCAAAGTGGGTTCTGCAGGGCCGGCTTCCTGCGTGTTTTAGTTCTCTCCCTGGTTTAACACACCTGGATCCAATGACGGCTCAATAGAAGGTCTAAGAAGAACACCGACATGATGAAAAGGTTGTTACTACCACCAGGGGCAGAACTGAAACATGCAGGATGCCGACCCTCGAGGACTGACTTTGGACATCACTGAGTTAGATTAAAGCGGACTGGCATTAATGTACCCTTAATGTCCTTCAAGGCCTGACCTGACAAGCTTCCTGAAGGGAGAAATGTGGGTCTCTTCCACAACTCAAATGATACATCCATAATGCTGATGAAGTTGGTACCAAACACAGCTCTTCTTCCTGACTATCCCAGCATTTACTGTGTAAACCTGAGCAAAATCTTACCAAATAAGTGCTTGTAAGGGCAAACACTTTCGACAAAAACCATATTTGCCTTCTAAGCTATTCTGAAACAATGAGTTCCTTCCTCGTATGAAATCCTTCAGATACTCTGGACACCGCAAACTAAAGTAAAAAAAAGTTGACAAAGTTAACATCCAAGAGTCTGTGTGGGATTAAGCGGTTCTGTCAAGGAATAATCGCAGCATCACATGTCATTGTGATTTTCTGTTTCTTTTTTTTTTAGTTGCAGAAGTCTTCCTAATCCCTAAATCTGCTGTAAAGATTACACATATTCAATCTTAAAGGAAACTTTTCCTTAATCTCTCACAAATCCTCGCAAATCACGGATCCGGCATGGCTCATGTTCCTTTGCTTAAAATATCTCCCTTTACCACAATAAACGCATTTGGGAGAATAAAACTGCACTGCCAGCTGGAATTTATAAGCTTTCATGTTTAATCCTTTGGTTTTATTTCTTTTGGACACAAAACACACTAATGTTTCTAATGACCTTAAGGTAGGGAGGGTCCTGAACACGCACTTATGTAACTAGAGATTTTTAAATCAGCTTTGACAGTTAAATTTGTAAGCAAATATACTAAAAAAGATATACTTGTATGAAAAGAAGCTCAAATGCTGAACTTCTGTACCAAAAGAAATGGAACAGGATTAATTTGAGTGCAGAGCTTAGAGTACTTTTTTTTAGACTTAATGACTTTTACTAAGGGATCTGTCTTGGAGTGTAAAAAAAAATGTTCGCTGCCCTGTAGGAGATGTTAATAAAGTTTGATGCTCTCCATTGATTGTCTGCCCGTTGTCTGTCGATACAGTGGTGCTAACGTCAATGTCCAATGTCAGACACTTGGTCAATGTGTTGCCTTGTTGCTTTTCTTATAGACCAGTCTGATTTTTAGCCACTGAAACGGAAAGAACCCAATCACTTCTTGGTCATTACAAAAGAATCTCGTAATCAGGACCAATTAGTATGGCGGCATATCGCACGGAGCTGAAACTCTACAGGAAAAGGATTTTCAAATCAGATTTTTTTTAAAAGATGGGTTCTGTCGAGACGTTATGTGTAGCAAACCTTTTATCTACGGCAGATAGGTTCTTATTTCTGCATGAATACAGATAGATTGTTATATAGTACAAGGATCGCTAAGGCAAACATGGAGTTTTATCTTTACTTACAGTCACAAAAATGTTAATTTGGTTCATGAAAACACTTATTAATCAACCTCTGTGATGCTCTTATGGAAGCAAGGTTATTTGCTCACTTACAATTTCTTTCTTTTTGTTTTTGTGTCATTTTCTTGTTTCAGATCATCAAAGAAATGTAAAAAAAAAATAAACACAGACAATCTGATCAAATAGAAAAAGCAGCTTTAAAGCAATAACTTCAACATGATTTCTTTATTAAGAGATACAAAGCTTCACCAAGCTACATGGAAAAACAATTTCTCTCTCTTAAAATCAACTTTTCTTCTTGGCTGAAGAAGAAACATTAGAGGGCTTTCTCCCATGTTTAAAGTCATGCCACATCATCTCATGTGGCTATAACTCAAGTCTTTGACTAGACTCTAACACTTTCCTTGTGTTTTTATTTTTTAGCCATTAAAAGATGAGCTTGGTGTGTATATCTGTCTGTGTCGTCGTCCTGCTGCATAATTCAAAACCATCGTCCGTCCTAAACGTGCCCCACAAAACTACATTCAGTGTGTTTTATTCTACCGTCTGCTGCCTCCATCACAGAACATCATCAAAATAACAACAAAATGTGAAAATCACAAACGACTATGAAACCTGAAGCATGTTGACACAGTGCAATGCGATACGGGTGCTGGTGAGCCACGGCCACCTTGCTGAGCTTCAAGGTATTGAGTTCTGATGAGCCATCTCCTCTCGGTGCATATTATATGAGAGCTGTGGGAATCTAAATGCAACAATATTGACACTGTGCAATTAGGGTGGGGTCATTAGGTCTGGTGCTTTTATACAGGCGCTGCATGACAGGAATGCCGCCTTTCCGGGAAGCGGGGGCGTGTCTACATTTTTTTTTTCTTTCTTTTATTTTGACGGGGGCACAAACTGTACAAGGGCGGCACGCTAAAATGACAATTTCAACTAAATGCACTGCAGTTTTAAATTAGAATTTTAAAAAATGGGTCGAAACTTGAATGACAAACTATTTATTTAACCAAACAAAACACATGGATCTGCTTGGTAAGCGGAAACCATGCAGTAGATTTGTTTGTTTCAGTGGCTCAGGGAGCTAAACGATTAGCTTATTTAGCTTAGCATATCTTAACTGTGTACAACTCAAAAACCAAACTTATTGAATCGTTATAAACTACAAATTGCAAAAAAACTGTTTAAATACTCCTCTTGCCACTTCATAAAGAGATTTTTTGCCCAGTAATCTGTTTTTCCCTATTATTACTAAATATCATATACATCAACCTGCCATCAACTTAGAGAAGGAAATTAGCCACTTAGCTATAATCTCATGTATTTACATGTAAATGTTAGCTAATAAGTGATGCCCCATTAACTTTTTATTTAAATAATCAACAACAGCCATTACTAAAGAAAAAAAAGAGCATTTCTGTCATCGACCATCAGTGTGGACAAAACAATAAATTATGTCTGATGTGAGTATTTGAAACGCGACTGAGACCTTCGTGATGACAATCTACTGACTTTTTGATCTTTTTTTGACTTTGTTTTTTGTTTCTTCCTTTTCTTCTCTTGTCTGAATTTAATTGCTATTCTGTTACTTTTTCTTACACTAAAACGACGAAGAGTGGAAATGGTTTATGGGTAACAGATATGTAAGTTTCACCTTTTTTGATTCATGCAACCGTTGTGAATTATTTTACTTGACTTTGTTTTGAATTTCTTTTGATTTATAGTTGGAGTGTTGATTGACTGCAACAACAAATATTATTATTATTATTATGTATATGTCTGAGTGTTTTAGATTAAATAAACAAACTAAAACTAACAAACTGGTTGAGGTTGCTGGTGGGGGCGGCCAATCAGATTTCAGGGGTACCCGGCGACCCGCGCCATCGTTCCCCGCCCCCAACGTGAGGCTCACACCCTCTCCTGAACCTCATCTTGATTAGAGCGTGGCGACAACAGGAGGAGGGCTGGCTAATGAAACAGAAGGGGCACCCAGGGAAAAAGAGGCCTCTAAAGCCTGCAGTCGCCGGGTGCCCTGACCCCGGATCAGGTCCTCATCCTCTCTGCAGCTCTCAGGCCACCGAAACCACAACTGGCAGAGGCTTGAAAAGTGGTGGAAGCTTTTCAAATGACTTGATTAGATTTTTTTCTCAGAAAATAAGTGATTCTTCATAGAGAGTCGCCGCTCAATGCGGAATTAGCTTGCGTGTGCGAAGCGTGGCTGCCGTCATCAGGAGGGGCATCGCCTGAGAGGCCGTTTGCTCGTCTAGAACGACAGCACATCCACTTCCAGGCCAGCTGAGATTAGCTCTGGACTCTGATTGGGTCATTCTGTTGGGTTCTGGGCTGCCTCCATAAGAACATTTTGTGTCTACCTAAACTTTTATTTCACACCAGTTGGTTATTTTTTTAGTTAACTATGTACTCTACATTATTATCAACTATTTCTATTAACACATAAATATAAGTGTCGCTGTGTCTTAAAGTTAAAGTTTATACCTCTGGCATAACTTAACACTTATTTCACTTTAGTTTATGGGTATCCCATGCAACATAGGAATCACAAGGGTTTTTACGAAGAAGTATTCTAAAATCACTTGTAGACATGAGAGAATTTGTTCGAACCACATGTGCATTTTTTTAAATCTCATTTTCAGATGTGATTTTTGCATGTAAACTTTATGAGATTTTTATTACATATTCAGTATAATCACTGGATCTTTACATGGAAAAAAATCTGATCATATGTGATGCACCTGTGAGAAATATGTGATCACATGTTGAATAAACCACGTATCACATGAACAAAGTACTTCATCACATGTGGAAAATGGGACTCACATGTGAGCCCATGTGATGTCATGGGATTTGTTTTGTAAGGGTTGCACTGATGGTCTTGGTCCATGTGACAAAAAGTTTGGACACCCTCGCTCTAAGTAAACCTGATAGAGACTGAAAATAACTGTGGCAGAGGTTCAGCTGTCAGCATTAGAACAGCTTCAGAAATATAGAGTTTGCAAAATCATTTTAAAAAAAAAATCTGAAAAATATGTTTTTTGTTTTAGTTTTTAATCTAATTTTGAATAATATCCAGGTTTTTAAATAATTTTTTCCATTTATTTGTCTGTTTAGTTTTCATGTCCAGAGCTGTTTCGGTTAAAAGCTCGTACTTTCAAATAAAACTGAATTCTGCACTGAACCTGAAGCCTGAAGCACATCCTTCTTGCTGTGGCAAAAAAAAAAAAAGAAAATAAAAAGAAAAGAAAAACATACAAAAACCAGCATCTCATTGTTGTACCTGCATGTAAGTCATTGAGTGACACGTGTGCTGCCTTACATAACATTTAAACACGCAAAAAACAAAACACCGTTTTTTTTGTGTGGGTTGTTTGTCCTTGCAAACAACCCACTTGTCACTACTTATAAAAGTTTCAATTTAGAGACAAAACGAGTCAAAAAACAAAGAAAGAAAGAAAAGAAGAAAGAAAGAAATCTGTTGCACAAAGACATCGATTCTCCTCTGGGAAATTGAAAAATTTGTAATCCACAAAGCCGGCTCAAGCTTACATTGTGAAATAGATGCTTTCAGAAACCGCGCGATCCATCCCAGAGATGAGGAGCGCGTAATACACTGGGAACTGCTAAAGGGTGTCGATAATAAGGGGCCCCTGTTCAGGTTGCCGAGCGCAACATGGCGGCTTAGTGGCAGCAGGGGAAACATTAAGGCAAAATTGCATCCGTAAAACAAGTCTTCACCGGAGCACCTCATCAGGACGGAAGGTGAAGCGGCTTTTATGGCACCCAGATTGCGTGTCATATCCAATTTACACACTGTCGCTTGGCCCTAACTCCTGCAGATTTATTTGGCCTAATCAAAGCCTGAGGTGCTTTTTTTTAAAAATTATTCTTGCTATCGCAACTCTTCACACCTTCACCCTAAACTTCAGCTTAGGTTTCGGGGGATTTCGGAGAGACACGGGGCGAGCGAGAAAAGGTATGGAAGGCTGGAATCCTAATTATTTGCTAAAGAGACTGTTTGCTCTGTTGTGTAGGGCTCACAGCATTTTCTTTATGTCCTCTGAAAGCTCCAGTGTGCGATTGTGGGAGTGGATGCTAACAGGTCCCGGATCAGTAGTTCTGAAAGGAGCGGCTGGTAACTGTTGAGTTTCTGCTGGTCTCTTGATTGGCTGTGCTCGGCCGGCGGAGAGGAAGGGCTATTTTGGATTTATGAATGGAGGGCATGTTGGGTAATCTCTGTGCGCCAGTCACAAGGTACGGGTGGAAAATGTGGAAAGTGACGCGGCGCCTGTACTCGGAACCCAACTTTGTCACGGAAAGATATTCAAACTTTTGTTTTTGTCTTTCAGAGTATGTTTTGTACATCTAGAGTCTGATTTGTGTCCATTAGAAAGTAGAAAAGAGCAACAGTGGAAGTTTACAAATTTTGTGATGCCATTAAACTTTAAACTTTGGTTGTGTGCTGACAAGGTCAGTCAGTAAATGTTATTTATGTAGCACAATTCAGCAACAATGCAGTTCAAAGTGCTTTAAATAATGAAAACACAAAAATAAAAACATGTAGTCACCAATTGAGAAACCAGTAACAAACATTGCATTTGGACGAGAAAATCCTTGATGCACATCAAATATGCTGATCAATATTCCAGTGATTATGGGTCGAAAGCAACTCCACACAGGTTTAGCCTTGATTTAAAGGAACTCTGTGTTTTCTGGACGCTTGTTCCAGATCCACTGTTCAGAGGAAAATGCTCAGAAAGGTGAAAGGGAAAAAAGCTTCCTAAGACCCGTAGCTTGAGCTGTGGTTGAGTCAACACTGTGTCCTGCTATGTAAGAAAGGACATTAGATGCCGCTGGATTAGCACAATTATCATTTGATCAATTTAGGACTGTGACCAGACCTGATCGGGGCGTTGCCAGTGGTTACCTCAGAGGCATTAACAGCAGCTGCGTTGGCTCCGGGGACTTCCACGATCAATGCAGGACGTGCTGGCTGTGATCGCCTCCGTTCAACTCGGATAATGGCCGACAGCTTTGGTCTCTGTGGGAGTATTATCAAGCGTAGATAATAGCAGGACTGTTTTAAGTAGTAGTTTGTCGTGTCTTGCAAAAGTACCCTTTGAACCTTTCAACAATTACTCCTGGACTTCGTAGAAAAAAAAACGTTAAAAAAATCAACTCAACAGTGCAACCTTCAGAAGTCACTTTATTGGTAATTAGGTGTTCAGTTCAGTTCTGAAACTTTTTTCCTGTCCTTGGTTTGTCTCATGATGTCCAAAAGTGTCTCAGTTCAATAGATAATTCTCAGTTGATGACCCAATGTGTGTGTGTGCATTTGTTTCTAATACCTTGTGGGGACCATTTTCCTGACACATACGACATTGTGGGGACCTGCAGCTCCTTGTGGGGACCGAAACCTAAGGTGTGAACTGAGTTTTGGTTAGGTATGTAATGGTTGGGGTTAGAATAAGGATAAAGTTTAGGCTGTAGAAATGAATGGAAGTGAATGGAAAGCCCCCACAAAGATAGCCACAAAAACAAGTGTGTGTGTGCGTGTGTGTGCGTGGGTGTATGTGTGTGTGTGTTTGTGTGAATAGTCCTTTGTCCCTTGTATCTTTTGTCCCAGTGATGGATTTGGAAGCGGTCCACCGAGTCTGTTGACCAATGAACAGGGATGTTCTTTTCAGGTGAACCTGTCCCTCTGCCCTTTTGTGGAGGCAAAGAGGTTTTAACTGTGTTTTTGTTTTCATAAGTAGGTTTCACCAACTATAACTTTTTATTTTTTTAAATCACTGTAGAATTATATAATCCACACTTTATCAGCCTAAATACAATATCATGTCCTTCATGGTGCACCCCACAGCAAAAAACCCATTAAAGATAAAAAGTGTTTAGACCTATATGTGCTTCAGAGAACCTCCATCCAGGTTAGAACTATCCAGTTCAGATAAATACGATTTGATTAAATACAATGTAGACCATGATACACTTTTTTTTAAATTGAAGACTAATTGACACATATTTCCTTACAGTCTCTAATCTTCATTCACTGGAGATCACAAAGGGCAATTAAGAACCCATTCTGGTCAAACTGACAGATAACTTTTTACCCTGGATAATGGCATCCTGGGTGATGAGCCATATTACCGATATCCAAAACCCAACCATAATGGGTATGAAAAACAATTTGCAGTCAGTTTACTTATTTTGCCTGTTTTTTGGTTTTTTTTATAGAATTAGAAATGTAATCCCTCTTTTGTAATTATGGGACTTTTACTCATTCTTTGGTTTTAAAATGTCTTGTTTTTAATTATTTATTTTTGTTCTGTTTATTTATTTTATGGCTTATTGTCTGTGATCTTTCCTGTTTCCAGTATGTTTAGTCATTTAACCAGTTATGGTCACTTTGCTTATTACTCTCACCTGATTGATTCCCCCAATCACCTCCTCAGCATTTAGTTAGTTTTGGTTTTAGATTTTCTTCGACTTTGTACATAATAAACAACATAAAAAATAAATCTTCATCCATATGACGATTCTCATGTTGCCTTTTCTGCATTTCTTTGGGTTCCCTGTCACAACAAAACATCATGTTTAAACACATACATAGATGTAACATCCTAAAATGTTTTTCCTTCGCTATAAAAGTAAAGATTTTAAACATCCAATGTATAAATCATGTTATAAATACATGATTTACATTGGGTTCAGTATCAAGTCACTTTTCTGGCTTTTATTGATCTATTCTACTAATTACAGAAATGTACCAACTACTTTAAGCAGTAAAAAATGATTCTATCAGTCATAATGTAGCTACATTTTGTTGATAAACAAATCTGGTTTAATAAAATTAAAACCTGTTGTATTTCAGGAGTTTACTTACACAGAAAAAGAGGGAATGAAGCTGTGATTCTCCCCTTCCCACTGGGTGATGATCCTGCTACCATGTGTGCACTACCATGACTCGGCCATTGATCATTTGAAGCAGGATTATCCTCATGCCAGGGCTGTGACCCCATCACACTCACACCGCCTCTGACACTCCTCCAGCTAAGTCATTACAACTCTCTTGGCCGTGCTGTGCCGTCACTTCCTGCTTCCAGTTCTCGCTAAAACCCAAATACGGTTCACTAGATAGACCATTTTCTGAACTCGCATGCACTGAATGTAGCTCAATGTCATGACTTCTGCCTAGATCTGATTACACTGTGCCAGTTTTACGACAGTTGTGAAGGCTAGATTTTAAGATGTAGGCGAAAAATATTCAGGTCACAAAAAACAAAGGATATTAGGGTGCTTCTTTTAACATTGTGACATGGTTTTAAACTGGGTGTAATTTCTAATGTAAGTAACGCCAAAGGGAAAGTAGCACTGGTCAATATGAAAAGTGCCGTTTCTGCTCCTCTGTGTGTGCTAATAAAGGCAATTCAAGGTTCAAATAATCCCAGGACTCGTCAGGATTCTGTACAGACACCTGTGTCTGTATGTGGGGGCCCATTACATGAGAGCAGCATATATCCCGGCTTAGTCAGATGAGCTTCTGTCTCAGTGGGAATATGCCTATTCACAACACGAGACCAGGGGGGGACACACACTCACACATATGCAAACTACTGAACAAAAGACGTGTAAAGCTGTCCGTCATATTTAAACTGATTACAAGACGGGATTGTTTTCACGGTATAATTAGATGTCGACAGGGTGCCACATAAAATCTGGACCTTTGTGGTTTAATGAAAAGCCCTCATAAGGGATGGTTACTCAGACGTGAATTCCTAAACACGTTCAAAATGGGATAATTGTTTTTTACTTTATGTTTACGTCTTCAACATTTTCAATGCAGTTCTACTAATCGATTATTTATTTACCAAGTCTGCATTGGACTAAAAGAGAGCAGGTAAAAATAAATTCATAAAATTGTATGAAACATATTTACTATAAGTGTACACAAAACCGTTGCCTTGCAGCAAGAAGGTCCTGGGTTCGATTCCCGGCCGGGGTCTTTCTGCATGGAGTTTGCATGTTCTCCCTGTACATGGTGGGTTCTCTCCGGGTTCTCCGGCTTCCTCCCACAGTCCAAAAACATGACTGTCAGGTTAATTGGTTTCTCTAAATTCTCCCCAGGTGTGTGTGTGTGTGTGAATGGTTGTTTGTCTTGTGTGTCTCTGTGTTGCCCTGCGACAGACTGCGACCTGTCCAGGGTGAACCCCGCCTCTCGCCCGGGACGCAGCTGGAGATTGGAACCAGCAACCCTCCCGACCCCATTAGGGACAAAGGGTGAATAGAAAATGGATGGATGGACACAAAACCGCTAACCACAATCTTGCATCATACTCGGATCGGATTCAGTTTAAACATTTCCAATCATGACCCTTAACGGTGGCGTTCCCCAGGGCCGTGTGCGTGGAGTCTTTTCCATTACATCCACTGAAGTAATTCTATGTAATTTTATATTAAAACGTGTGCTGAAATCAAACGTCTTCATTCTTGTCTGAGTGAACCTGTGTCTTCATACAGAGATGAGTAAGTTAAACACATTTTCAGGGGAGAGTACCGCCCTGACAAAGCAGACAGATTTTATGTTATTCATGACCCAAGTGACTCTTTAAAGCGACGCCTCTCTTCCATTGGAGTCTTCCTGCCATTTGCTTTGCCAGGCGACGGGTGGGAGCAATCCCACCACATTATGCACTGAACGATGCCAGTGGTCAGCACTACGAGGACACCCAGCTCGTTTTTGTGGCCGTCGCTACGGAGCTCGTAAAAAACAGAAACACAGCTGTCTTATAATTATGAGTGTTTACCGTTTTTGCAATTGCCGCTCCGAATAATTCTTCCAAAATCTACTACTGCATTTCTATTGTTTGATCCTTTTTAACAGATTTGTTCAAACTAAACCGAATGCAGTGAGTTTTCTTTTTTTGTGCTCCAAATGTTTAAGATTCAAGATTTTTTTTAATCCCAGCAACATATTAGTAGTCCACTTACGGGACAACAGCACAGCCACTCTAATCTGTGCTCCTGTTACTTCTCGTATCGATTATGGTATTGTATTTTAAGAGCCAATTCTCTTCTCTCTGGTCCAACACACAAATCTGTCAATAAACTTCAGCTGGTCCCAGACTCGGCTGCTCGCGTTGTCATTGGAAGAGCTCTCAACGAGCAGCACCGATATCACAGCGGCTCTGGTTTCTGCCACAGATTCTCAGTGACATTATCTTTTCTGGCTGTTCATGGCTGCTTGGTGTTATCCTTAACATGTCGTTGATCAGTGAAAAAAGGTCGTTCCTTTCATTAAAACAGTGGCTAGACTAACCATGCTGACAGATTCTATCGTGCCAAGTATTTCTTATTCTTGTTTCTAGTTGAAATATCTCAGTACTCTTGAAATAAGGCAAAACTAACTTAAAAGTAGCTTTATATCGAGAAATATCAGTTTGTTTTAAGTCAATAATTCCTTGTTACTGAGAGAAAAGTATTACTTCCATCAGTGGATTATTTTCCCATGTTGTAAGTGAAATAATCTGCCAGTGGGACTAGTACATTTTAATCAATATTAAGGAATTATTTTCTTAAAACAAGCTCATATTTCATGCTGAAGAGAGACTCTTATGTTAGTTTTGTCTTTTTCCAAGTACTGGAAACTAGTCCAAAAAAAATACATAGTAAGGTTTTATGTTTTTGCAGTGAGATGGACTGAATGGTCTAGTTCAAATTTTGGGATATTGTTTTATCACCTAACTTTGCTATTAAGTTCTTCACGGTTTGTTCTCCGACCTTTTTACTGTGTTCCTTTGTCTTCTTAATGATGTTTACAGAATATCTACATTTATGTTAAATTTTAACTAAACACAGACGAGTCTAAGTTGCTAACTCGGTGACTTTTGAAGGCAATTTATTGCGCTGGGAGCTATAAGAGTAAGTAGACATAAATGGATATATTTCGGATTTTTATTTTTGTATAAAATCCAGATGATATTTCTCTTTGTTAATGTTATGAGACAAAATATGGACAAGCTCAAGGGGCTGTATAAAATAAATAAAGAAAACTGACCCAAGCACTGAACCGTGCGGAACTCCAGAACTGATTCTGGTGCATGAATATCCAAGCACGAGCTGTAATGTTTTGGACAAATAAGATCTAAACCAACCTTCTGTCATTTCTTTCTGGTCTACAATATACTGTAGCCTCTTCAAAATAATATTATGACTGACTATGGTGCACTCAGGGCTGTGCAACGTGTTCTTCTACCTTGTTTTTTTTATTACGTTGTTAGGCTTTAATGTGCGAACACATCTATAATCGTACCTTTCATCTGCTGTAAGCTCCAGGGCTGTCCAGCGCCGAGTGGCGGGCCTGTGCAATTGATCAAAAACGAAGCAACTATAAATCAAAATTGACACGGCCAAGAATGACTTCAAACTGAATGCATGTGTGTGTTTGTGTCTCCATATGAGTCCTACGTGGGCCAACGAGAGGGAATCCCCCAGGGGACCGGCGAAATGAACTGGGTGATCAGTCTCAGGCTACTTGCCGCTGTCAGGAAGGGGGGATGGGGAACGGAGGCGGACGACGGTGATTTGGGGGGATGTGAGCGACATTTAGGTTGAGGATGGCATTGACACTACTCAGTCAGCACTGGGGAATACTGTAAAATGCCCAGAGCTGTAATAAAAAATGATGCTGATGAAGGGTTAATGAAGGGGTCTCGTTAGGAGAAGAACCTAATTTGAGACTTTGGTTGGACACAGTGGCTATAGCTCCAAAAAGACCACTGATTTTTTTGACTGGTTTATCCACAGCACTGTTTCCTCATGCAGTCGATCGTGCTGCGGCTTCCTGTGGCGTCCACGCCGACTTTTGGCGTTTTAACTCCGGGTCCAGACCGACAGGCGCGCTCTGGCTGGCCCCGTTTAAATTTCTTCCGAAATTTTCTAGTATTCATATTATTATTGCTGTTATTACTAAGAATAATAACAATTATTATTAGAAACAAGTTGAAAATTATTTTCCATTATCCATCTATCATCTAATGTGCACAAACACTTTTTGTCCTGAGGGAAGAAGCCGGAGCACCCGGAGAGAACCCACTCATGCTCATGGAGAACATGCAAACCCCAAGCATAAAGATCCCAGGCTGGGATTTGTACTTTTTACTCTTTTATTGTCTTTGTTTTCTTTTTCATGTAATCTGGACCCTGAGTCTGTAATAAAAATCTAATCTATCTAAACCCAAGACTTTATTTCTGCAAGGCAACAGTGCTACCAACTGTTCAGCCCTGACGCAACAGTGAAGCGTCTATTAGACTCTGACTAAGACGTCTGCCATGTTGTCAGTCAAACTGCACTACAACAAAAATTTTTCACCTTACGTTTGCGCGGTGGTTTTCCAACTTCGCTGCAGATATTGCTGCCGGGTAATATTGGTCTTTGGACCTTGGGACATAAGCATTGATGGGGTACCGACCTTTTTTCTTTGGTCTGGTCTTCTTGCGGCGCTTTTGTCAGAGCTGAAGTTGGATTGTCTTCCAAATCCTTTTTCGAAGATGTTTTTTCAGATGGAAATATCTGAACATTCTCATTAGATAAAGACAAATCATATAAATCGAAAGAATCAGAAGAACTGTAAGAACTGGAGGAACTGTTCCCTAATACAATATCGTCTTCGGAGAAATCAAGGATGCTGTCTTCTGACAACTCACAGCTCTCAGGTGGGGAAGTTTGATGGTTTTTAGCTTGATAATCAAAAAGGTAAGCATCAAATATATCATACTCCGAGACAGTGGACCTATGCTTTTCCTCTAACAAAACTTCTCCAGCCGGAGAAGGGTTACAAAGAAAACTGTCAAAACTATCGCACTCCGTGCCCTTGTCCTGGCTTGTATCAAAAGATATCCCAGGAAGCAGGTAGTTAAAAGCTTTCCTCACTCCAGTCGTGATTAAATAGCCAGCCCCAAAAGACAGGGGAAAAAACACGGTGGCTAAGACCTCTTCCATTACAAAAAAATCTGGCAAAGAACCGTCCTAATCGTCAAAGAGTTAGTTGTATACTACTTGATGTTGAGAGATGAAAGCATTCATAATCTCAGATGTTCTTTGATCTATGACATAGATCTATGTCATAGAAGTCGTCATAGCAACAAGGATCTCACTGTAGTTCTAAGGGAATGTCTTGCTTCTGATCGTTGCTATGGAAACGGTCAGGTCAGTTCTACATGACTCAAACTGGTAACCCTTTGCAACTGCGTCACTTAATCATTTCAGGCGAATAATTAATCATGACGGACGTGTATATTTCCGGAGGCTAGGGATTAAAAGAGGGACTTTGACAGTTAAATATTAAGTTTAGATTGACAATGGTATATTAAAACCATTAATTTAAGTAGAGTGTTTTATCATTCTATCAGGCTTATAATTTTGAATTATACTTGACTTAAAATATCTTAAAATTAAAATGAAATGTAACTTACAGGCATTTGCTGCTGCTGTAGTTGTAAAATGTGACAAGAAACTTTGCCTGCTTGAAGAAGAGCTACAAACAAATAATTTTGGTTTAATAATGTTACATGTTAGAATAAGTAAAGAATAATAATGTTACATGTTAGAATAAGTAAAGAATAAAAATTGTTCCCAAAGAAATGATGCTGCCCCTCGCATATTTGATGGGTTGTAAACTTGAACACATTTGTTCTGTATGGTGCGGAAATGTAAACATTAGACGCAATGTAACGTCTTCCAGCTTTTTCTGTGTAATTGAGAGCTGGACACAAACAGCAGCACAGCGTCAGCGGCCCACATTGCTGATAGATGAGAAGGAGATAAATAGTCCGTTTCTATGCTTTCCTGAAAAACTGGTTATGAGTTTGTTGGTTCTTCACTTTTCTTGTATATTAACTATTAAACAAACTGGTAAACAAATGTTTATATCTATATAGTAGCTTTTCTCTCATGTCTCTGTAAGATGACCAGCATTAGCAGCTTTTGGTGACATTATCATTAATAATTATTAGATTGTTTTTGAATACGATGCAGGATTTAAATTGAACTGATGAAGGTGGTCTGTGTGTCTAGATGGTTCCTGCCATGCAAAGCAATGGCAGGAACCATCCGTGACCGTTAACACAGGTCCATTGGTGGGATGGACCCCTATAAAAGTGGTATCACAACGTGCGACCACTGATTTATTTGACTGGTTTATCCACAGCACTGTCTCTTCATGCAGTCGATCGTGCTGCGGCTTCCTGTGGCGTCCACGCCGACTTTTGGCGTTGGAACTCCGGGTCCAGACCGACAGGCGCGCTCTGGCAGGCCCCGTTTAAATTTCTTCCGAAATTTTCTAGTTACCATCTACAATGGCTCTAATATGCTGTCAAACTATCTGTGTTTCTATTTACCATATAATTGCATAATTTGACATTTCCTAAATAAATTTGTTTAATGAAAATGCCAATTAAATAACAAACAAACTTGTTTTTCGCTAAAAAGCTTTGGTAATAGGATGGAGTGTTTTTTTTTTGACTGTATTAAAATTATTGCATTTCACAAAACTGCAATGGAAACACTTTTTTTTAGCATGATCAACAACTGGACAATGCCACTGGTGCAAAGAAGAAGACAGGAAGTAGTTGGACGATGATGGCGCGTTTGATGGCTCATTGAAATACATGTAATGTGTATCACATCACGTGCTTTATCAGGCGTTTCCTTCAATGGAAACACTGCAATTACAAAATTGTGTTTTATTCTATATTAGCATAATATTGACAATGTTTTGAGCACATTTGCAATGGAAACAGCCACTCTGTGGAGTTTTTTCCTCTCCACTCCTAGTAGGCTTTGGCCCAGCAGGCAGCTGTCTTTGCAAAATCATATTCAAAAATGCTTTATTGATTCCAGAGGGAAATGAAATGTTACTGTAATTCATACTAAGCAAGATTCTTCAAAGAGTTGTAGTAAATGCTGATGGCTGTTGCCAGGCAGGACCTCCCATAGCAGTCTGTATTACAGTGACTATGAAGAAGCCCCTGACTGAAGACGATGCCCATTATGATCAACGGGCGATGAAATTTCGTACTCATTCCGACGCATTTTGCACCAAATCCTTTTCATTAGGTTTTTAAGAAAGACTAGATGAACAAAAACACACAGAAAAAAAGAGACTGGCCTAAATAAACGGAGCAGATGTGACAAAGAGAACTACACTTAACATTTGTCATGGAGGGGCAGAAGGTAGAATAATCCCAAACCAAACCCTCTGAGTGGTGGTCAGGATTAATGTTTTTTGGTGTTTTTTTTTTGCCTGGTTTCAAACTGTATTCTGGCAGCAGGTTTTAGAAAAAGGTGAAACTCGAAACTGGATGGGATTATTCCCATGTTGCTATTCCCCCTCCCCATCTTTAATCTCCCAACAGAAACCTCCAGATAACAGATTTATCTGGGATAAGGTCCATGCTGCTGCAGGGTCTTCCCCCTCCTCCTCTGGGGGGTGGCGAGTGGTAATCCGCCTCTCTGTACAACAGGGATGTTAAACAATGCTAGCAGATGTGTTTAGAGGCCGGTGGTATTGAGGACAGGCCTTCCAGCAGGTAGTCCTAATCTCTGCACTTTATCGGACGCGCTCTCTCCCCATCGCAGTGCCGGGACATTAACCCGTTGTCTCGGGCGATTAGAGTCCAGCGGTTAGACGTGCCATCGGACGTGCGCGTTAGCGCTCGTTCATGCGTGTGTGTAATAATACGTTTTAATGGCAGTAAAAATACATTCTCGTTCGGGAGGCCAAATCGATACGGAGCGCGGGGGTGTTTCATGCTTCAGATCACTGCAGACGGGTCAATAGCAAAAAGAAAAAAAAAAAGAAGTGCATCAAGACTCAGCGAGAGAGAGGGAGCTCTTTGCAATTACAATTCATTATTATTCCATTAGGATCCATAGAGGAACACTTCTGTCGATAAAAAAGGGAGAGGCGAGCGGCAGCTGCGGGCCAACTCCGGCCGCTGAACTGAGGAATGTTGTTCATCATTCCGTATGGAAAACACCTTCATCCCAATCCAACGCGTTAATCTTGCTTTTTAAAAGAGGTTAAAGGGCACGGCTTTGCTGATTAGCCCCACTCTGCTGTAGTGAAGATGCAGCTATGCTGATAGCGGCGTTAGCACCCTGCAGCAGGGCATTAGGGGAGATTAGGGTCGGCCTAGTCGGCACATTAAACCCTCCTTGCTATTTTAGAGTCCTGCAGGAGTCCTGGCAGCGCTCTGGCCGCTGAGGAAGACTCGGAGCGGTCAGGATGCAAACAGGCTAATGGGTCAGGGTGAGGTCTGGGAGAGAGGAAGCTGTCTGTGTCAAGAGCCATTCATGTGGAGGAACATGTGGTTGAATGGTGGTTAAAGTTAGCAAAGCTAGGAGGATTTTATCACAAATCAAAAAAGCACCCACGGAGGACGTCGTTCTCCGTTAAAGGAATAGTTATTAATATTTAAGGAGCGTCTATGGAAGTTGCCCATAGACTAAATAAAGACTCCCCAAGAGTCTTTATTTAGCAAAATACAGAGGCGTTCTTCCAGGATGCTAAAGCTAAGAGTGCATTCACAACACTTCTGTTTAGTTCACTTTAATCAAACTCTGGTTTGTTTGTCTAGAAAGTCTGGTTCTTTTCCGGAGGTGAGAATGCATTATCAAACTGTGCTTCATCTAAAACCCTATTGGTCTCAGTTCAGTTGAAATGAATTGGTGCGGTTTGAATGCACATGTAGAGACAAGTGTCAGAAAAAACGCCCCAAAGACAGAAGGTGGAGTATCGCATGGGGGCATTCTGGGTGAATACAACCAAAACAAACGCCAGACGTTAGCGGCAGAAATGGCTCGTGGTCTTTTCACATCTGCTAAAATTTAACTACTCCGTTTTTGTAAGAAGGAAGTCGCCCTTTTTCAAAACTAATTGAAAGAGTGCATCATTTTATGTATTTATTTTCTGAATTATGAGCTACTTTGTGTTGGTTCTCACATAAAATCCGAGTCCAATGCACTTAAGTTTGTTATTATGACAGATGGAGATGAACTCTGACTAAGGCTGCTGCTTGTTGCCTCACTGCCGTCAACATGAAGGACTAATTCCCTGTATGCATGGAAAAGCTCGCTAATAAAACTTCGTGATAACCTACAGACTTTCCTAATTGAAAGAGCTACTGGACCCAGCAGACCACGACCCGCATTTCATGCCTCACAATAACCTCATTGCAACTACAACAGGATGAGGGTCAAACGAGCACGTTGCTCATTAAAACCAAAAGCACATACGCAAGAAAAGCCCTGAGGAGAGAAGGGGCCACACAAAAGAAATGAACCCACACACACCTCCAAGAGCAGCATAAGCAGAGCTTATCCTTTCTAGGAGAGCTCTGATCTGATCTGGCACCTATCTCTGATCCCCGCGCGCCCTGTGGGTCAAACGCACGCGTACTCTCTCTCTCTCTCTCTCTCTCTCTCTCTCTCTCTCTCTCTCTCTCTCCGCGGCGGCGCAGTGCACGCTCCTGGCCGACATGTGGGTCAATGACAGGTGGGGACGGCGCTGGGCGAGCAGCAGGTGCGGCGCTCTGATGAGGGTGTGGCTCTGGCAGGACTCCGCGACCCAGCGGGCCTCCGAACCGGGGAGAACAAACAGCACGTCGAGACACATCGCAGGGCGATGCCAATTCATCACCTGCTTTATGACAGGTCCTGATGAGGGGCCATCGAGAGGAGTCGCCTCAAAATGATTTACAGTTGACGCTTCAAAAATAGGGGAATGCGATTTTTGTTTGTTTGCGTCGTAGACTAATTAGTCTCCGGGCTTGAGATATTAATAGAACAAAGCATAGCTACAAACAAGCCAAAATGTGGCCCTCTGAGAACAATGGAGACAATGAAGGAGCTGCAAAATCTGTCAGCTGGACGGTAATTAATCTCTCTGGATGGAAGACTGGCCAAAAGAAAGCCACTGCTGAAAGAAATCAGCCACATGAAGTCACATTTAGTCTATCACAAGGCAAAATACACAGCAGGTGGAAGGAGGAACACTGATCAGGTCACCCTGACCACATAGTGACACATGGGATGCTTTACTTACAGGGGTAGTGGTGTGTAAAAATCGACTATTTTTGACCTTTGCACCACGTTATATTTACTCTCCAAACATACCTGGAGTGTTGCTCTGATCCTTTCATGCATGTTTGAGAAATCCTAAGAGCAGCCCTCTCCTGCAAACTCCACTCCTTCAGACTAGCCAGCAGCGATTAGCAGACACATGGGGAAACAGCACATCTGCCGATCTCATTACACGAGCTACTTGGCAGAGCTGCGCTGGTAAAAAAAACAAAAAAACACATTGATAAATGAGCGACGCTACGATGAAGGCGGAAGTATAAGAAAGAGGAGGAGTTTTTAAATTGACAGAGATATTAAACTACGAAGGCAAATTTCTTTTAAGTTGTATTTCTTATGTAGATTTTTTACAACAGCTAAAATTAACGTAGTTACTTGATTGTGCTATAAAATGGCAATATGTACCTGGAAAATACATAACACTTTCCTTTTCATTTGTTGATTAGACCATTCAAGTATCTCATGGGAAAATGTTTGAGCATTTCCAAAGAGGAAAAAAAAATGCTTTCATCTGAGCCAAGGAGGCTCTATCTTTTGCAGAAGCCATAATTTAAGCAAGTAATAGAAGTATTTCTTTGTATGTTCAAAGTAGTTTAAAAAAAATATCAGCAACAGAATTTACAACGGAAGCAATGTTTCATATATAAAAACAGATTTGTACAACAGAAGTACTCATGTATTGATAAACAATGTTCTTGTGGCTTATTAACAGTGTCTTAAACACTGTTGTTCAGCAGTTTCTGTTCAAATCTTGCTCCAAACGAGCCAGGAAACAAACCCCTGAACAGCCTCCTGGTGCTTACGGTGAACTTTGGCCGAACAGGCGTGTTTCCTCCTCGGGGAAACTGGACCGTTTCCCATCCATTATCTCAACAACCAGCCCAACTTCGAATGTCCATCCGTTTATTAACATTTCTGTTTTGTTTGTGGAGCTCACCTCGGTGACCCGAAGGTGCACTCACACAACCTCCAATAGGCTCAGGTATCGTCTATCTTTCGATTTTGGTTCTAATTTTGCATGTTCCCAAAGAAGAAGAACTCTATCAAACGGCAGCATGAGCTGTTCTCTGATTAGAATGACAGAGGAATCTCATGACGGTTTCAGTAATGCTTCTCGGATGTGTTGATTTCATCTTTTGTGTTGAGATTTTTGACGGAGTCAGGCGTGTTTCTTTAGTTTGAAACTGCGACCGGCTCACAGGTGTAAGCTCCTCCACTGAGTGATGGATGGCTGTAATTTAAGCCTGATTATATAACTCATTTATTTATCTCTAATTAGATTGTCACCACAGGCAGGGATGAAGGATTCAGTCAAAGCCAGCTGACAAATCTGTTGGCTCGTAAATAGCTCCAACCGCACTACGACCACCTCGACTAAAAACTGACGACACGAAGTGGAAAACCTGGAAATCAAGACCGTTATGTGACTCACATTTGACAGGCTGAATACTTTCAAAGCTCTTCATTTCACACATTGTGACGCAGGAGTTTATTAATCATCTTGCACCGTCACACACCCAAACACACCACCTCAGCCCCACCATGTTGGATAACGAATCACCGTCTCAGCTCTGGCCCTGACCCCCGGGGCGGGGTCACGCTTTTATAGACGACCACTTCATCACGGAACAATCTGCTGGGCCGCTGCAGACAAAAGACACACAACCTCACCTGATGACCTTGCCCGATGATCCATGGAGGGAGGCTGGGGAGTAAAATAAACAGCAAATAATCGGAAGAGAAATCTATAGCTGTGACGGAAAAAAGTTGGAAAGTCGTAAATGTCACGTGGTAGGTGAAAAAGGACACAAGCTATCGGTGGGAACCACGTTTTCTCTTTTGTGTTTGGTTTGAAACAAGAAACATATTGGTGCCCAATCAAGTTCCAACTACCCAATCAGGCTGCAACTACACATGTTGCAAAGGATGAGTGGCAAGCATTTCAGCAAGTGCAACAGTAGATTTGTTACTAATCTGTAAGACTATTGCGTTGCTATGGGAGATAACTGAGGCTAAAGCAACAGAAAACGGTAGCAAATATGTACAGAAATCAATGAAATAAACATTATGTATAGTAAATATAGTGCTTTAAATTCTGAAATCAATCACCATTCATGCTGTTTTTTCCACTCTATGCACCCACATTAGCATCCATTATGACTGGGATTGTCAGACTTATTTTCTAGGTCAAACGTATAAGACTGAACTCCTGATAACTCAAATTGTGCCTCCGTCTGATTTTCGTTACATGGGGGGAAAGGAAAGTAACAAGAATGGATGAAAAGTCTGTAGAAATACTTGCTGGAGTCTGTCAACAGTTGCTTGTCCATAAGGTTAGCTACAGCCAACAAATCAACTTTAAAATTGATTCTGTTTGTCAGCTCTCATTGTTTACAAATGTTCTGTGCATCTATGTTTGGCCCTTATGACCCCGGGTTACAGCACATGACCCCTACTGTTCACAATGGAGAAAAACTACTGCTGTTTTTCTTCACTGTGCCGTAGTCTGCAATTGTTTGAGAAGGAAACGTCGACCTTCTTCTTCCAAACCTGCGGTTCACTTTGGGCTTGTATAGTAAAACTTTCTCACAGAAGTCTGATTTGGGTCACATTTAATTAGCAGTAAGAACCACCAGGCAAGAAAAATTGTATTTGAGCAAAAGAAAAAAAAAAACTAAACTAAATTGGGATTGGGAGTGAACGTAGCCTTATTTCTACAGTCTGTTCTGTTACTTGCGCTAACGCAGAGCAGTTAGCTTAAATGCTAGCCTAATGTTAGCACGGTTTCTTTCTGTTCTGATGCAACATATGTTACATTTTGTACCATATGTACATGTTATTGTCATCATATTGTGTATAGAAGACAGAGAAAAGTCATTCTCCTACTTCATAAACTTTGTTTTGAGTAAACCTGATCACACCGAGAAGGCAGCGTCACATGATATAGGTCATAGTGGACAGAAAAATCCCAGTCAGTAAACCAACTACAACTGAGAATATTCCAGGACTTTTACACTTAATATTGTAGAATACCTTGATTAGCTTTTGAAGTTTCGACTAACACCCCAGGGCAAAGTGCCAACAGAAATACTAATCCCATTTATTAAGAACAACTAGTGAATTTCATTTCTTTTTTTTGACTATCGCAGCAAAACACACTGCTATGAATCATCTCTAAATATGATAGTATTGAATTGAATTGCAGCTCTTTTACCCTAACCCATGCCCTCACAGTAGAGATCCAACCTCCATTCAGGAGTGTCTGCTCTTTTCTATTTTGTTTGTTTGACATATTTAAATATTCACATGTTTTGAACACTGTATCAGACCACAAAACATTTTTCTCTCTCTCAGATATATGAAGCACGTTCGTATAAGATGCAAATTCGGCTTCCTTGTCAAGAAATTGATTGCATCATTATGTAAATGGACCACATTACGAATAAATCTCATAGTTTGTGACGGCGGTTTGTTTCTGCCTCAGCAGGAAAAAGAAAAGAGGAGAGGCCAAATAACACAGAGCGTTATATTAGTTTATATGAGTTGTTTTTTTGGGGGTTTCTTTTGTTTTTAGAAAATGAGTGGCGGATCTGTTTACTCACCGCAAGACAATGCAGTGGTTTTACAGCACGGGTCACATCTGCACCGGGATAATGACAGGGGTAGGCCAAATGGAACATAAAATGTGCCTGTGTGTGCGTGTGTGTCAGTGTTGGAGAACTAATGAGTCTCCTATGAGCTATTACCCTCACCTTAGCTCCACACTCTGCAATAATAAAAGGCAACATTGCAGATACAACTCCCCTATCAGAGGGTTGCATCGCTGCTCTCCTGGTGCAGGTGCTAAAGCAAACACTCATCATATGCATACAAACCTTTTTGCCTGGATTAAAATCAGCCAACTTGACCAACTTGCCGTTGTTTCCTCACCACAACAAAAGAAAAAGTGTTGAACGCCGTCTTGTTGATGAAGTTTGGAGACTTTTGTGAATGATTACTCAATGTGGGCGCGCGCAGAGGGTGATTTGAGGTCAGGATTAGAAGACAATTGGCAGGTGGACTGCAGAGCCTAATAATGACTGATTACTAAGCCAATTATCCCATAGGTCTTAGAGTGCAGAGTGTCAGCTGTATGCGATAAGCCCAAGTCCAAATGGCACTAATAACCTTAAGCCAATAAGGCCACATAAACACAGGTGCTTTTTGAGGCCACCTCTCATACGCACTGGCACTGCGTTGGCTTTAATGAGGCACAAATCTCGAAGTTTTAGGCACTGGCAGGAGTAGTGCCTGACCTTTGCACTGGCAAAGACGTTTTCACACTTCTTCACATTATAACCACTATTTATAATGTCAAATTAAACTAGGGTTCAAACGATTAATCAAATGGATTGTGATTCATCGAATTAATTGTGATTAATCGGTTCTTAAAATGATTGTCAAGTAATTCAGGAATCAACTACTTGTTAACTGGGGTGCAGTCTATAAAAAAAAAAGTAAATTTGCTTCAAGAAAGATGCACCCAGAGCATCTTTCTAAAGCAAATCTGCACAAAAAATAATGACAATTTGAAGGGATGCTATGTTATTGCATTTTGGGCAATAAAATGTTTGTTTTCTTATTTTTTGAAAAATGACCTGAATTATTTGTTTGACACAATTATTTGACACAAAAACAACCAGTCAGTTTTAGTTTTATATACAAGCATGGAGATAAGTGTCACTGCGTTACATGAGCAATTTTAGTGCCTCAAGTGGATTTTTTTTGTTTTGTTTGTTTTTTGTTTTGTTTTTTTTTTTGTCTGGGAATTCATTCATTTTTGGAGCTGCATTCATAGCTTGGGAGTTGTGGAAACTAAGCGTCCTGAACTATTACTAACCCATGCAGCTCTGATCTAAACCATTCCATTACATGTCTTTCCATTATATGTTTTTGTGCAATGATTCGCCGTTTAGCCCAGTCTAACATGGTGGTGGTACACAAACATGCTTTGGAGGAAGCTCTGCAGCAGATATGCACTTTGACCTGCCTAGTCAAAGTGCATACCTGCATCTATCTGAGAATATGTGGCAAAGACGCAAAGTTCTTTTGGAGGGATGAAGAGGTGCCATATTTTGAAACCATGATCAAACCCAGATCATACTCCACTTGTTATTGATCCATTTTCAGTGAAATATATCGGAGTTTATGGTTGTCACGGAATATTTTTTATTTATTTATTTTTTTTTTTTAATTTACATGTTATATGTTTGCCAAGCTCTGAAAGTCACTTTAGACGAGCACGACAGAGGCACATGTGAGCGGGTTTGCGCACTCGGTTCATTCAGTCCGAAGATTGCCTGATATTATAATAATGGAATTAAACTCGCCTCGGGCCACGACCCCCCAATGAAACCGAGAGGAGAGGAAGAAGAGGCAGACTGAAAGACAGGAGGAGGCAGAGAGAAAGAGAGAGATAGAGAGAGATGCCTAGACGCGGGTCTTAGTGAGATGAGACGAGTAATCCCGCGAAGTGCAAAGACGCGCCAGCGCAGCTCGGATATCACGGTTTTATTTTCTCTCATCTTTGCAAGTCATTGATTTAAACAACAACAACAAACATCTAGTTTGGCTGAGTTACTTTTTGGGGCTCAGTCAACGACAGGAAGGAGGGAGAAAGGTGAGGGCTGCTCGGTGCGCTCCAGACGCACAACATGAAGGAGGTAGAGAGTAGCTGAGCGCAATGACAGAGAGCCTCTCCGGGAGTTAGAATGTGAGCTGAATTTCGCGGTAGAATGGCCGGCCATGTGGCACTGACAGCCGAGGGATGGCAGCCTTTTACCACCGCCACCACCACCACCACTTCAGCCAGCATCACCTCCACCCCCCGAGCACCGACCTGCGGCGGCTCTTCCACCGGCTCACCATCGCCTCCTCTCTGAGCATCATCTGCTTCTCCCTGGTCTACCTTCTCACTGGAGGCTGCGAGTCGGACCTCGCTGAGAACTCTGAAATCAAGCCGTCCGCGCGCGACTTCCTCGCGAGGGCGTCGGGATGGCGGCAGGAGGGGAACGGAACCGACGCGCTGGGGAGCGGCCACACCGCGCCGGAGACCAACAGCTCGGGGAAGGAGTGGACGGCCGCGCGCAGGCTGCCCCAGGCTCTCATCATCGGGGTGAAGAAAGGCGGCACGAGGGCTCTGCTGGAGTTCCTGCGGCTCCACCCGGACATCCGAGCTCTGGGGTCCGAGCCGCACTTCTTTGATCGGCATTACGCACGCGGGCTGGACTGGTACAGGTATGCACGCGTAACACCGGAATCCAGCTCAATCGCTCTCCTTTAAGTTTTTATATGCGGTATTTATGTTTTAAAAAAGTTTGTAGTGTACTTTTTCATTCATAAAAAGATCAGACTGGAACCTAGGGGTATATCTAGGAGCTTTTATTTAAGTGGCAGACGGATATGGGGAGCGGGAGGCAGGTTTAAATTTGAATAAAAGTTGTAGACTTTCAGGCGATTCATGTGTTTTCGTTCAAATTAATATATATAGGCTACTGCTATTCCCCCTTTGTGATGTTTTTCGGCCAATAAAAACCGATAGTTCTAAACCTTAGGACAATTTATTAAAACTGTAAGAAATTAATGTAAGACTCACAAGACAATCAAAAAATGCTAAAATAAATAAATAAATAAATAAATATATAAAAGTTGTGTGGTGGGGGGTGGGAGCTGGCGAGCTTCGCTAGCATCACTGTTAGCTAACTGTTATTCCGCACAGTTAGCTGTTATTCCTAACATATAGCTAAATTATTGCTCTAGTATACTCAAGTATAGTATGTTTCCTATACTTGAACATTCTGATTTTCAATAATAGAATTGCGTATGTGTTTTTTAAAATGGCTTACAGTCTGTAAATTCTGGTTTTCAAGTATAGAGTTAGCTGATCAGATATGCTAGAAAATGGCGATTGAGAACCAACAAAACTCTGCGACTATGATTTTTAAAATATTGTAACACTAACTTTTAACCTTAATGTTCGTTCCATAATTTTAAGACTCATAAGACAATCAAAAAATGATAGATAAATAAATAAATAAATAAATAAATAAATAAATAAATAAATAAATAAATAAATAAATAAATAAATAAATAAAAGTTGTGTGGTGGGGGGTGGGAACTGGTCGACCTTTGCTAGCATCACTGCTAAAACTGATTAAAATATCTGCAGTTTTAATCAAGGTTTGGGCACTTTTCATTAAATTAAAACATTACAACATTTTCCCCTCTTCCTCCTGTGGAAACACATACCCTTACATTATCTGCAGTTCTTTTATTGTGGTTTAGGTGACACGGAGACTCCGCCATCTGGCAGCTTTGCCAATCTGTGCCTCAGTTAGTGTGTGTGTGTGTGTGTGGGAGTATGTATGTGTGTGCCTGCTGGGCGGTCTGCGCGTGTTTGTACAGTATGGAGAGACAGAGAGCTGTGGAGTCAGGCCTGTAGGATGAGTTCTTTGAGAGCAGCAGAGTAATCATCTTTGAAGCCGTAGCCAGATGTTACTGTTGTCATGTGGCTCTTCTTTCGGCCTGCTCATTGAAAACTTGGAAATCGTCAAAAAGGCACACATGGAGACTCAGTTCTGTTTGAGATAGTAAGGGGGATATAAAAATGTTTTCCTCAGATTTAAGTGCTTTATTAAAGTTTTTAGCACTGTGTGGACTGGATGATTTCATGCCGCTAGACTCGGGATAACTGTACAAAGATCTTAGTTCCTGGAAGCCTCAAATATGTCACACGGAAAATCTGGACATGCTGACTTCTCTTTGAAATTAAAATAGTAAGAAAAGATTTATTTGAAACTAACGAAGCCCATCAGGACAGTCGTCTAAGCTAAACGTTTGGAGCAGTTCTGTTAGAAACGGGTGCCGCTGTTTTTCGCCTTTTCGTCCTCTCAGGTATAACTTTTCTGGACCGAGCCTGCCACAGGACGTTTCTCCACCAACCGCACACTCATTTGTACACTTTCCAGGGTATGTTTATAGGAAATTTGACAACCAAAGCTTAAAGAAACCTTCTCCAATCTACTCTACTGCATGGAAATGTGGTTGCATAGCTCAAAAACAATTTTCTACCGGAGGAAGGTCGTTTGGAAACATTTTGGTTTGACCAGGGTTCATAAAAGCCATCTGGTCCAAAATAGGACCAGAACCACATTAAATGGAAGTATGATGTAATTTATGTTCAGATGCACAAAGAGAGAGAGACGAAAAACTGATTTGTGATGGTTAATGGTTTGCTCAGGGGTTTTAAATGGGAGCAGAAAGGAGCAAAATGGCAAAACGTCAAACCGGAACCATTAAGAAATAATCCTATTCTTAAAAGAAACATTTTTTAGAAAAGAAGAAAAAAAACATCTAGACCTTTTTATTTATCATTTTTTAATCTTTTGTTATCCAAGACTTGAAGTTAAAGATCATCTTCCAACAAAAGATTGCAATCTTTTTGTAATCTTTGGCTCACAATCTTGATGTAGCCTAAAGAAATCAAGTTATCGTCGGCGTATATTTTAGTACAGGGCTTAAATGAAATAAATGAAATCATAAAAGTTTCAGATTATGACAAAAAATATTAATAAATAAGTTCACTTATTAGGGGAAAATCAAGCTAATTAAACCAACCAGGCTCTTAGGGTAAAAACTAATCGATCAGCCAAGCAGGCCTGATTACTGCCATAATCTGGAGAATCAAGAAATGACTTGAACAGAAACTAACAACTTTAAACAGTTAAACAGTTGCCAAAAAAAGCAAACACATTGTCACGAAAAGACATTCAAGAAAAGATAAGCAGCAAAGTTGAAGCCGAAGTCATTCCCAGGGCTTTGGGACTCCAGTGACACGCGGTGAGAGCCAGTAGCCAACCGCATGCAAAGAAAACATGGAACATGGGTGAATCTTCCGGGGAGTGGCCTGCGTCTGCCAAAACTACTCCAAGAGCAACAACTGAAATCACCACCTTCAGTTAAAGTCTGTGTTCATGGTTGTAAAACAAGAAATAAACTGGGCAAATATGGCATTAAGAGGAGAGATCCAAGGCCAAACAACCCCACTGCTGAGCAGAAAGAAAACAAAAGCTCAGTCATTTTTCCTTTTAGGAAAATTATGTACGGTCTGACTGGTTGTACGTGGAACTTCTTATAAGTTGTGCCTTTAGTTACATCCTAACATTTCATGGCTTTGGTAATGTGATAATCTGTATTCTGCTTTTTAAACACACCATTCTGACAGTTTATGGCTTTAAGCCCAAAACTAACTTGACTCTCATTTTCACATTTAGATGCGTCAAATTAACAACTTGTACTCGCTGGATCAGATGAAAGCCCAGCCTGCAGTCCTGCATAGCTCTGCACAAGATAAACTTTAATTTGTTAAAAAAATACCAGGGATTTTTAAAAAATATTGTAAGGTATCGCTGCACTTCAGGAAACAGTGTGAAATGTACTCCGCTGCTTATTTTTAATGATTCTGGACTTGAACGTCAAGCAAAAACACCATTATATACAGAATTAACAGCTAAATTTGAATGGTGTTGTTAATTGAATCTGCAGTTTATAACTTTTGCAAAAATATGTTTACACATTTGCTAAAACTGTCACTATGTCCAGACAGTATAATCTGAGACAAAATAATAAAAAAAATAAAATAAAAAAAATCAAGCTCTACTTGCTCTCTGGGGTCCTTCTGCAATCCGCAAAACTACGCCGTTCCTGGTCAGAAACAACCAATCAAAGTAAGGAGGAGGGTCTTAGCGCTGTCAATCAGGCTCATGTAAAGTTTTAAAATGTAAAAAACATATTTTTATAAAAGTTACATACTTCAGCTATAAGCATGCTGTTCGGTTTTTGACTTTATTAAATGCCACGAGGTGTTGTAAAAACAAATAAATAAAAAACCCATTATGACCTTTTTAGGATTCTGTAGAGATCGGCTGTGACTGACATAATGTACATCTATCCGACCTCCCTTTTTTGCGTGTTGTCATTTTAAAATTACCACCACATGTTTAGCCTACACAAGGAAACAGAAGTAAATCCCATACAGCAGATTGTATGAGTGGAGCATTCAAACCCTGTCTGAGTGATGTCTGTATCAGATGGCAGAAAACGTACAACTACAGGGTGAACTCACAAGATTTACAGCATGGATAGCTGTTAAACACCATATCACATATAAAATAGACAGACCTCCCTTGCTTTGGTTGCCACAGAAGCTACCAGAAGTAAATTCATTTTATGAGAACCAAAACAATACCATTATAGCAACGCTTTGTTGAAATGCCCAAAAATCTGAAAATACTAAAAATCCTTCAGAAATCAACTCTTTCGGTTGATAGTGTGTTCAATCATTGTGTCTCAGAGGTTTGTGAAACATTTGGTGACGTACATACGTGATTCACGCGTGTGACAGCAGATTGTCCCGTCTCTCCCTCAGACCAGATGGGCCTCGCTGTGCGTTGAACCACTTGACATCACTGTCAGCTCTGTCAATTGACCTCTGACTCTGGGTCACTTTGCGCTGAGAGTTAATGATGTGTTCACACCACTTCATAACACGACGCCCACGCCCTGAACACACTGGCAGACAAAGGACACACATCTAAAAAAACAACAACAACGAAACAACATTAAAATAGATCGTTTTTAATACTAACACTACAAATAAATGAAATGGGAACTATAAATATTTACATTTTCTGAAAAAAATGAAGTGTAAAAGCGGTAAGCTGAATGTTACTGGTGAATATTACGTTAGTTTTTTAAGTTCAACTGTAGAAATGTGAGTAATAGGCAGAAGCAGAATGAAAGAAAACAAAAATAGTCTTCACAACATGCATAGGAAAACTGTTGAGGATTGAAAACTTTCAGTCAATGCAAACATCCCACCTAAGGTGTCATGGCGGATGTTTGAAAGCTAAACTGCACACAATCACTGAAGTGTGGCATTACATAGATTTATTTTCTTTAAAAAAAAACACACACACAAACAAGGGGTAGACCTCAAATGAGTTAAAGAGAACAAAGAATACAGCAGAAAATAAAGGAAAGTCAGGAACCTAAACGTTTGGTGAAACAGGTGATTGGTATAACTAAGACAGAGAAACACACATAGGTTTGATTGCTGGGACACTTAGCTGAACTGAGGAACTGAAATAAAAAGGACAAACGGGCCTGACAATAGTCTTAAGAAAACAAGTACAAATACACAAGAAGCATAACACTAAGAAAAACATAGCGCTTACTAAACAAGGGAATGAAAAACAAACCTAAATAGCAGCTAATTAAACTAATGAGAATAAATAAGAAAACCAAAACATTGGTAAAAGAACATGACAGGAATAATCCAAAGGGGGGAAAAATAATAACAAACAGGGCTAAAGAATAAGCTATAAAACTAGTTATGGTCTGGCATGACAAAATAAGAAGCTGACAAAATAGGAAAAGACTAAAACTAGAATTAACTAAACGTAACAGAAACTACAGAGGAAGGTTAACACCAGAATAACTTATAATAAAAAGTACCAGAAAGAACTAATAATGCAAAAACTATGAACCATATGTAACCCATAACCAAACCACAAACCAATACATCCAAAAATCATGACATAAGGACTATTAGAAATTGTTGCAAAACAGTGCTTACAAAGCTACACTGTAAGGTTGACATCTTTTTTCTCAGAACAAATAGAGGAACATTTCTGTCCTACTCAATATTTTGAAAATATAATATTAAAGGCACAAAACCTATTCAAAGATGTTGACAAAATGGATGAATGCTGAAAATTTTGGGAACATTTCCCAAACTATGTCCTCTAACTCAGAAAATACAAGGGCTATCGATATGATACTTGCTTTGTAGGTATCAGGAATCTTCGGTCAATCATAATACGTTTCATGTGTGCATACCAAGCATTTACTTGGGGTTAAATCTGGATCGGGTGGACCATTGAAGGTCTCACAAAATGTCTGATATTACCAAACTTTTTAAGGGTGTAATCCAAGCAGCCCTGGTTAGCCCGCTTTAATTCATTTGTCTAGAAAGTTCTGCTCATTTGGGAAAGCGTGAATGCATAATCAAACTCTGATGCCAACCAAAAAAGCAAACTTTTGAAGTGAACTCTGGTGCAGTTTGAATGCATATGTGGATGCATTTGGACCGGAGACCGCTCTAAAAACAGGAAGTGGACCATAGTGCAAGGCATTCTGCAAATGCAACTAAAACAAATACATGAGTCGAGCGCTAAGGGGAGAAACGGATTGTAGTCTTCTACCAAAGACAAAGGGTACGCATGATTGGATTTTTGACACGTAGAAGTAAACATGCACTCGGTAAATATCGCTTGTATATCAGTTACGACAAACTACGAATATAAAAGTGAACATTCCGAGACATAAACATGATTTCTCAAGGCGGCACAAATAAAAAGGTCAAGTGAAGTTCAGCTGTACCGCAAACTGAGCCATTGAATTTTGTGTGCCAGTAGATTATCTCGCAAACCCCATTGCTTTAATTTAAAGAGGACCAGCAGCAGTGTATCTTCCCCTGAATCACTCTTCTTTTCTTTGAGAGTAAAATAACATTTGGATTCCACCGGGGCAATTGAGATCAGTGCCCCTGACAAAGATCCACTAATGGCACTCGAAGCCCAGATCTAATCTGAAAGGAGCACTGCGACGGGCCCCGAGATGCACTGGAAGTTTCCTTCTTCCCCTTTCTGTCTGGGATCGATTGTGTTATCTCCTCATGCTGACCTTGGGGTGACTTCAGCAATAGGGCGGTTAGCTTTGGTCAGCTCAGCTTCTGTTACAATTAGCAGGAAGCTTTATCCTACGTTGGCATAACCACCCCGGCTCACTCGCATAGGCCCAAAGGGCTCAAATTACACACAGCCTTTTACCTCCGCGCAGCTACAAAGGAATTCACTGAAACTCGGGTGGAAATTTGCTTCTTGCTTATGAGTGCTTCCTGCCCAGAGATGACATGACGGGTGACTGAGGAGAAAAAGGTCAATAAAACGGAAGAAGACGAGATAAGACTTGGGTGAGCTGGGGGTGAGAAAGGTGAAGTGTGCATTACCACAATCTCACACATCTCTGCTGACCTTTGCTTCAACCCGGGGGACTGTCATCAGAGCTGGCCCTCTGCGTAAGTGTGTGTGTGTGTCTGTCTTCCTGTGTTTGTACATCATGAGAACCTTGGCTGTAACAATCATCCACTTTGTGAGGACCAGTAGTCTTCAGGGGGACCAAGAGCATGTCGTGTGGAAGCAGATCATGTCTTTGGTTAGGAGTTAGGTTTGGATTTAGAATGGGTTGTGGTTAGGGTTTGATTCAGGCTCTGTACAAAAATGTAAATTAAAGAAAACTGTACAAACCCGCTTGCAAGTTGTGTGCAAAGGTGATTGGTTTACCTTTTCTGCAGGATACATCGCATTAGGGAGAATGATTTATGCTCTATAGATACTCAGGCTAGTGTTTCTGCTCTTAAGGCACAATAACATTTATCGATACATTATTGACTCTGAGGTACAGGCACAGATTTGACTTACTGCGTTACTTCCAAGAAGTCACAGTGAAATAAAATCTTGTGGAAAAAAAACACTCAACATGAGTTGGCTGACATAAGCCAAGTGGGATGGATGGATGGAGAGACAGGTGAATCAGTGGATGGATGGATTGATTGACATGATGGATGGATGGAAGATCATGCTTTCAGATCATTCGACTGGGATTGTGGAACCAGTAGGACGAGATTTACAACTAACCAGCTGCTTCCTTTGCTTTGTATTTTATTGCCTCACATTATCTTCCATTACCCCTTACAAGCTCATTGTGGTTAGAGGTTGTACGACCAAATCAGCAGGGGCAACGTGGGTATGTCGACTTCAACAGCCCTTTTCTTTGCCAGTAACTTTCAGTTGATCTCAAGTAAAACACCTGATGGGACATAATTATGATATGATTGTTTGGGACTCTTATTTTGAAGCAGTTCTTGTCCAGTTATGTTGAAATTGGAAGGCTGGAATTTAGCTTTAAATTCTTTATCTGGCAAAATAAGAATACATAAATCACATGGTGTTTCTTGTGTTCTTGTGCTTCAACAATAGATTGCAATTAGCGTCCAAATCGGAGAAGATTGCAAACCTGCTAGTAAATATGTCCAATGCGTCTTTACTAGCAGCCAGTGCGAAAGCATTTTCTGATGGCATGACGTGGGGCCTCTTGCCAATGCGTACCTCAAAGCATTGTTAATCCTCTAGGTGACTAAACGAAAGTTGTGATGTCGCATAGACTTTCGCTTATGTCGGTGCTGGGGTTCAGGTGCTAGCTACCCGCTGTGTCACTGTACTGTACTGATGGTGATCACCATAAGGCCCAGACGGGTGGAGCTATCCGGTCCTCATTAAGGCCCTCCCCTGGGGCTTTGGAAACCAAAAGTGCAGGGTGTGGGGGTGTGTACCCGGGGCCCCTGTATGATGGATGTCTCCTGGAAGTGGACAGGCCACAGCCACAATGGACTGTTTCCTTAATAGTCTGCCATACAGAGGAAATGGATGAGTGGTTCTCCCAATAACACACTCATGCAAATGTATGAAAAAAGGAAACAAACGCAAATCTTATAATCTGCTCAGAAACCAGCGGTCGCCTGTGGAGAGTAAATGTAATTCGATTGGCTGCTGTTTCATTCCTGACACAGATATCGGCGATAAACTGAATCCCACCCCCGCCACCAACTACACCCTAACAGACTTAGGGAAGGACAAAGTAATTGCTTCACATTTTTTAACAGACGCAGACGCGGCACACATCACATGACACAGCATGCCACTGATGGGGCTCCGGAGGGATCTGGCTAACCTCAGCCTCCACCTGCCACTCTCCGGTCCCAGCTGAGCCCCCGCCGCCGCTACACCTCCATCATCACTAGCACCTCCTCGCTTCATACGCCCCATCATAGCGCTCCCAGTATAAACACATGTAATCCCACCCCGCTCCACGGCTACACTCGGGATCCCCAACCGGCAGGATCAATAGCCCGTGGCCTTGGCCGGCCCGAGGTAACTCACGAGGGAGGCTCGCCGCGATATTGGAAAATGAACGACAAAAAGAGAGGTTCCTCAAAGGCAAACAGAGGCTTAATGTAAGCTGCTGGATAATCCCTCTGCCCATCATGTTATACGTTTGATCTCGCACTAAGCAGTAAACGAGGAGCACGGAGATGCGGCTGAAGCTGGAATTTAAACTGCCAATTAATTTGGCTGCCCTGTTTTGGGAGGGGACTTTCTTTGACACATGGTGCCTCCAGATGACCTGCTAGTGTGTCGCCTAACACACTAGCAGGTTTTACCTCCTATTTTACAGGTGAAGTCAAGGAGAGGTCACTGCTGTGGCAAAACCACAAAATCTGATGTTAACCTTACATTTTGTGTTTCATCACCTGTCTTGGGTAATGTTCTGTTTTCAGCTGTGTAAAAAAGAAGTATGCCAACAAAGTAGAATTACTACCTTAAGTAAAAACTATTGATTTAATTATGTTGGTGTGGTGCAATCCCTGGGGCGGAAGTGTACGGCAATTAAAGTTCCCGTTGGGGAGAATCGATTGCTCATTCAATACTGATAAAATATAATTAAATTCTGCTTAGTCATTTTGAGAAATCAACAACAACATAGCAACCTACACTGTCATTTTTTAAAAGAATATGCTACTAGTTTTATTTAGTAAATGTTTACCTTCTTTTGAGTGAAGTATCATATTTACTGTGCTCCTTTGTGTTGGCATAAGATCATAATGAAGCACGTTGGAAGTTTGCGGCTGTAGGCGAACAAGAGTATGTTACGAATGTTTCTGCTAAGCCACCCACAAGGCAGGTGATTTTACGAGCTACTCCTATGACACGCAGTCGACACATGAATAACAAAATGCATTGTGTTGCTGAGTAAACGTTACGCAACACAGTGTTTTCATTTGAATAGATTTGAAGTCACAGACGTGTCCTCAAGCTTGGAAGCGTTTTCTATGCCGGGAGTGGGAGGCGGGTTTTTGTTGCTCGACAAGGTAACGGCTATTTTGTCCGTCAATTAGTGTGGTCTGCGTGCGCTAAGCTCATAGCAGAAATATATTTATAAGAGACATTTTCTTTTGATGGTGCTCTTAGGGGGGCGGTAATTAGCTCTTTGTGCTTAGGTAATGGTATGGGGGCTCTCGGCTCTAAGGCTGTTTTCAAACAGATTGCTAATGGACGCGCGTCTGCGTCCACTGCCGTCATTCCTTCATCAGTCATCCACCCCTTTCATTTGAAACACTCACAGCAAAAGATCTGAGACACACACAAATATATATATATATATATATATATATATATATATATATATATATATATATATATACGTATGTATGTATGTATAAATATATAAACACACGCAGACGGGCTGCCTTTAAAGGCTGTGGTAAAACTCCATCACACCCACCTCTTAAGCCTGCCGATTGTCTGTGTGTGATTTTAAAAAATGCCTCTCGTTATGTGTGTGTGTGTCCACCAGAAATGGGTCCATGGGGAGAGCTGAGGGAAGATAGTGAGCAATTGACTAATGAGTGAATAATGAGTGTATGTTTGTGTTTTTGTATTTTGTGTGTGTGTGTGCGTATGCCAGGTCTGCGTGTGTGTGTGTAACAGACTGCGTGGCTCCTCCTGCTCAGGGTTATTAGAGTTAAAAGGGAAGTCTTCAGGATAAGCGGCGGTGAAAACTGCCTCACACTCATCTGATCAAATGGAATTGCTGCGTGTGTGCGTGTGTGTGTGTGGGCGTGAGAGTGTGGGTGTTTGTCAGATTTGAAGGGAGAAGATATTGATGGGAGGTTTGTGTTTCAGGAGCACCTGAAACCTGAGCCGACAGCAGAACGTTACCAGAGCATCCTGTCCTGGCTCTTATCAGCTGTGTGTGTGTGTGTGTGTGTGTGTTCTCTCTGCTTGTCCTTCTTTTATTAATGCCACATTCAAAACTCAATGAAAACTTTTTCTTTCAATTATGTAAAACAGTAAACAAGGCGGGTTTAAAAAAAAAAAAATAAATCAAAGTAGGATGAAGCGACAGAAACCAAGGATTCCTACAAAGAAAAAAGTAAAAGTGGATGTGGGTTTAATTTATTGCATCTTTTTGTGAGGGTGATTTCAGGTTGAAGCTATGACAGGGTCACACATTGAATCCTAACATCAGCACAGTTTTATGACCTCGTCTTATTTTTTTATTATTATTTTTCGTTAGAGCCCCGACCCGCCAAACAGCAGAGCAAATCTGCCAGTAGAGGACATGAAAAGTTTCCATACTAAATCGTTTACAATGCTGTGGAAAATGTTTTCCCCTCAGTCAGACAAAAATAACCTGACAATTTATTCAAACAAACCCATTCACATGTGGGGAAAAAAGTAATTTCCCCCTAAACTCATTGTTGGTTTTTGCCTTAAAAAACCAACAAGGTTGTTTTTTTGCCCAATCTCTGCCATATTGTTCAAATGATTTCTTTGGAAAAGGTTTGAAAGCTACATCCAGCAGTCCAGGTTATGTTAGGCGGGTCTATCGTCCGTGCAAACTAAGATGCTGAATCAGAGCTGTGCGTGTTCGGCCGGCCGACCAGGTGTATGGCAGGTGTGCTGGCAGATGTCCCTGAGCCTCCAGCCGGTCCTGCAGGGCCTCTGGAGTCATTTACAGCTAAATGAAACCCATCTGCTGGGCTTTGGTGTGGAGACAGAGGAGCAGAGCGCTGGATGGGATCAGGAAGAGACTCTTTGTATTTGTATTTGTGTTCATCTGCATGTCGGTCAGGGTTACGATGCCCTGTCACTGCTCATGCTGTCATGTGTTTAGTATGATGAATCTCAGAGTGAATAATGGGGTGTGGGCTTGTACGAGGCAGACCGTGTGTGTATGCGTGTGTGGGGATGGGCGTATGCTCTGACATGAGGACGACCTCACTGTTGACTAAGGATATTACTACATACTGAACAAATTTACAACAGAAAAAAAACTTGTATCATCTTTATCCGCACTCCGGTTCTGTGAGATGGTAAATATAACTTCATCAAATGAGGAAGATGTGAAATTAGCCTTGTTAATGTAACATTTGTGTAAATAAATCGACATAAATAATAGGCAGAGGTATTCGTCGGGAACTAGAACTATAAAGTTGGTAAAACCTGAACGCATTGATCATAAACATTAGTTCCACTAACGCTAAAAACATGCTCTTTAGTGGAATGTGCTTTAATGCTAATGTGCTAAACTCAACCACGCTGATACTCATTGTGTGTCAGTAACACTTGTGCTGATACATTGTATATTGCCCTCAACAGTGCCAGATTTGTTTTCTGGAAGACATTTCACTAATGTTTTCAGATTGAAAGTATATTGCTAACTCTGTTGCTGATTTTTTCTAATTGGCTTCAGTCAGAAAGCCTAATTGCTTGACTCAAACTTTAAACTGAGTTAAGTACTTAGGTCATTAGCAGGACTTTGGGGGGCTTCACTGCATGTTTAGGAAGTAATTCGGTCATTTCATTCAAGACCAGGAACACATCGTAAATTTGCGGGAAACTCTAGGCTTTGATTTGAAGACATCCAGAATAAATGACCGAAGAATTATTAATAGTCAATAACCAAAACTTCAACACAGACGTCAAACTTTACTCAACTGAAAACAGCTAAGTAAAGTAGCGTTTATATAAGTTTATTTAGGGAAAGCTAAGTTAGCAAAAACACTAACGTGCTAAACAAAAAGTTATATTGAAATTATAAACAATTTTGTCAGCCCTTTGGTCTCAAAAGCCTGTTATTTTAGTAGAGGTGGGTGTACAGGCTTTTGAAAGCAATCATCTAACCTGAATGATTTTGTCTTCTACCTCCAGAAGTATGATGCCCAAAGCCCTTGACGGGCAGATCGTCATGGAGAAGACGCCCCGGTACTTTGTCACAGTGGACACGCCAGCGCGGGTACATGCCATGTCGCAGGACGTAAAGCTGATAGTGGTCGTTCGCGACCCTGTGACGCGAGCCATATCGGATTACACGCAGATCATCTCCAAGACCCCCAACATCCCATCCTTTGAGACCCTGGCCTTCAAGAACCGCACCACAGGTACGCTTTTTCAATGTACAACTTATGTGACAAAGCTTGTAATCTACATGAAAATGTGTTTTAGCTTTTTGATATGACGCATTTATCCACAGTAAGTACCTACAACATTTTCTTCTTACTTTATTCAACATCTAGCATATATGGCCAAGTATATGAGCAGCTTTGTGATGTGGCTAGCATGCTACACACAGTGAAGACTAGCATAATTGTAAACATAACCCACAGCTGTGGGAGTCGCAGTGAAGCGCATCACCATTTTTGGGGCTAAGCTAGCTGCAGTTAATGGGTAGAACTATGGCAGATCCTGGCTTTGCAGGAGATAAAGTGTAGAATTGATGTGTGCTGAGATAAAAACCCCAGCATTACCTTAAGGATGTTATCTAGACTCTGAAATGTGATCAAAACAGGGAAGCTCCCTGATTTTAAATTTTATTTGGAATGTTAGCAATAAGTGTACCGTGCTAACAACGCCGGTACCCATCCAGATGGTGCTGATGATTGGGAAATTACATTTCGTCATTCACAGTATTATCAGTGCCTTAGCTTTGCCCATGGTATGTCCTGGAGGTGATATGAAGCAAATGAAATCATCAGAGAAATCATCCATGACTTTGATTTCTCATGTACTCAAAGCAACCAAAAATTAGAGGCTGTTTGATATTTTTTTGCATGTTTGTATAAAAAACTAAAATTTCAACAGTATCAGCAAAACTGTCATTGTCAAGAAGCTCACACGCATCCAACCAGGTGTTTGTCTCTGCTCAGCTAAGAATTAATTGCCTTTAGCATTAGCATTAGAAAAGTTTTATCCATAGAAAAATTTAAATGCAAACATAGTCATTTGCTCCAAGTCAGCTACTTAAGCTCATAAACTTTCAGGAAAACCACATTTAAAAAAAGAAACTTAAGGTCAATCTGTGCTGTTTATCAAATCAAATCTTCTGAGCATCTCTGGCTAGGTTGCTAACAGGTTCTGAACATGCTACCAAAAGAAGCTACTTTGTGGTTGCAAAGTTCAAGACCACTCTGTGTTTGTATATAGAATCCAACATTTTCAACACCTTCATTTTACACTCGGTATCATTTATCACCGTCTGGATTAGTTAGCCTGGTAGCAATTGTAGAACTCAAATACTTTGACCTCAGCCACACCGTTGACCAGAACCAAATGTTTCCTCATCCAGACCCCAGCCTTAAAACATTGCCACACCATAACCAACCCCTTTTCTCCCTACCTGTACCTCTAGGTCAGATTGACTCTCTGTGGAGCCCACTGTGGATCGGCCTCTACGCCCAACACATGGAGCGTTGGCTGGCTTGGTTCCCCAGGAATCAGATCCATCTGGTCAGTGGGGAGAGGCTCATCTCTGACCCGGCTGGAGAACTGGGCAAAGTCCAGGACTTTCTGGGCCTGCAGAGGATAGTCACAGACAAGCACTTCTACTTCAACAAAACGAAAGGTTTTCCCTGCCTAAAGAAGCCGGAGGGCAGCAGTAAACCCCACTGTCTGGGGAAGACAAAAGGGAGGACACACGTCTCCATAGACCCAGAGGTGATCCGGAAACTAAGGGATTTCTACAAGCCTCACAACCAGCGCTTCTACCAACTCGCAGGGCAAAACTTCGGATGGCACTGATCCGTAACCTGCATGGAACGAGACGCCTCTGTTGACACCGCTCCAGTGCAAATCTGCTGCCTGACGGAGGCAGACGAAACGACTCAAAGAGCGCAAAACAGAGTCAACAACGTCTTCAGACAGCCAGACAGCATCTCAGCAGACTGCACTCCGAAATCCCAGTGTCAATATGTTCTGTCTGGATCAATCAGTTGTGTTGACGTCTTTGTATGTCAGCGATACACTCTTTGTGCTTTTGAGGAAGACGCAGTGAGACCGTGGTGGCTGCAGGATGCGGTTTTACGCCGAGCGGTGAAAGCTGAACGGCTTTTAGTGTTCTGACTCACAATCAGTTGTAGTCGTACAAGGAAGTGAAGAACTCAGGGTCCCTACACGTTGTCCCCTAAATATTCCACACATTTCAGGACTCAAATTTTAGTCATGCAGTTTTTACAACATATTTACTTTTTAAGATATTTACTTTGAACCTGGCTATTCTTATCATCTGTAGGTTTTCCCACAAAAAAAAGTTTTATCAAAATCTTAAACAAAGCATGACAATGGTCGACATGGCTTTTGGTTGTCAGAGTGTGAATTTGGACAGTTTCTCTGCTTTTGAAGCTTCTGGATTTACTTATTTTGAAGTCTTTAAATCTTGTACATGTCAGATTAGGAATAGAATATTCTGGAGCAGGAGTCGGCAACCTACGGCTCCACAATAACTCGGCTAATGTTTTTAACTACAGATGTAACAACAAATGCAAGTTTTAACACTTTTTCATAGAAAAACTGCGTTGAATTTCCACAAGTACCAGTAAAATTTTTTTTAATACATTTTTCTTGTCATTAGTTTGAAAATTTGCTTCGTTTTTTCCCCCCACAAATATCAACATCCTGTAAAAGAAAATGTATTTGTCCTCTTTTTGGAAAATGTTTGAGGTTTTTCATTATTTTAAAACTTGAAAGAGACAAAATGTTGATTCTTTTGACATGCTTTCTTTAGTAGAAAATTATAAGTTGTCTTTTTTTCCAAGAAGTCATGTAATGTTCGGGGTTCTAAATGCCGAAAATAAAGGCCTGTGTAGACTCTAAGTGTTTCAGACCCGTCCTAGACTGAAGCAGGTTCTTTAATAGACAATTTGTGATCCATTACTTTAGAAAAGCCTCGCACCAACCCCCCAAAAAACGTTTAATCTTTTTATTTTACAGCTGTCATGGTCAGTTTTGCCTGAATTAAAGCTGTCTGAAGAACAAACATGTAGTGAAATGGTCCCTGATTATTTCTGAATGAGTATGGATTCAGTCATTAAGTCAAACAGCAAAGCTGAAATCAAGGCCTTATTCAGCAAATCAAAGATGAAGCACAGCCATTTAATTTGACTCAATGTCTTTAGACATCAGAAGAAGGAAAAATATCTGGAAAATCAATCAATCTCACACTTCATTTCTTCTTTCCCTACCTATCCAAACCTAACATATTCCACATTTTTCCAGACTTTTTCACGGCAGTGTAGGAACACTGACACCAAACACATTTTCATTTATAGACCCTTTATTTCCCCCCACGTTTTCTCCCCAGACTCAGATTTTAAGGGCAATCCGGCGTTTGACAAAATGCCCAGCAAGCATTGTTTCCAAAAAGGTGGGAATGAATCTTTCATGCGGTAAGCAGCAGAGTTGCGGGGCGGGCGGGGCGGAGTGAGGGAATATGTCTATGAGCTCAGATTTGACTGAGTGCTTTTGTATCCTTGAATAATGAATGTGGTTAAATGGATGTAGTGGGAACTGGTATGGATCACTTGGCACATTTGTATGCTTTGCTTAGGTTAGCGAGTGCGGAACCAGCCTGCTGTGTTCCGCTTTGAGCAAAGCGAACGGACCGGCGGAGGGCGACGGGATAGAAAACCGAACATCAACACCGTTAAGTCTGGCGTGTTGCTAGCTGGCTAGCTAGCTAGCCGGTGTTTTGTACCGAGCCTTATAATAGCGTCCGCTTACACGGTTTCCCGTTTTCAGTTTGCATGTATTTTGCACTAGTTGTTGTCCAACAGGAAAAAAATAAAATTATTTTTAAGCAAAGAAGCTGCTCTATTGCTTTATTTTCTGCTATATGTCGATTCACATTAAACGACAAGGGAATATTTTAAATGTACGATGCTGGAGAAAAGCACTTGACCCCTTGCCGATGTCTTGCTATTTTGTCACACTTGCATTAAACATTTTAGGCCATTAAATAAACTTTTAAAAAAAACAAACAAACAAAATAAGATAAGGACAAAATGAGTAATGAAAAGCAGTTTTCAAATCATTGGTTTGGGCAAATCATCCAGATAATAAAGCAAAAAACCGTCAGTGTGACGAACCCTTTCTAATGTACTCTAAAAGTTCACCGTCTATCTTGGTAGTCTACAGAATATTTTTTTCCAAAAACTCCTAAGACTCATCAAGATGTTTATTGGCAAAAATGAGATGGGCCTTTGTTTTCTTTTTTTGTCAGTAATGGAATTTGTAACTCTCCCATGGATGCAATGTTTGCTCATTCTGTTTTGTATTTCCGGATCATTAGCAGTGACTTTAACTCTGAGGTCTGCAGAGCTCTAGAAGTCATCCTGGGTTCTTTTCTGACCTCCAGGATAACTTATTGATGCCCTTTTTGAGTGATTTGTTTGTCCAGCCACTCATTAAAAGGTCAATCTGTGCTCTTTGTGGATCTCTCTGTGGTTTGTTGGGGTGAGAAAGCCTTAAAAACCATTTAAAAAACAGTTAAATCATGTCTAACAAGTACGGCAGTCATATTTTCATGCAGGGCCAGGTTGGTCAAAAATGAAATCATTTGGTTTTGTAGTTTATTTAATTTATTTGAATATATGAAACGTTTACATTAGACAAAAATTTAAAAAAAATAAAAATTCAGGAAATCTAGAAACAGTAGTCTACGTCTCTGAACCTCGGTTGAATGAGTTCATAAAATCCTACTAAAACGACGTAAAAAGCACAAAAATGTAAATAAAGATTTTAATTTAGGGACTGATTTGATTTAGCTTATTTTGTTTGATTCTGTAACTGACTTGATACAATTCTGCTTCTTGTTGAGGTGGGGAATTGCTCACGACCAATACGAAGGCAACACTGCCACCTTGTGGTCTTTAAATTCAACGTCTGGAGAAAAACAGTTTGAAACATATCAAATTACATTCTTTATTATGATATATGCTCCCCCCCATTTATCTTTCAATAAAATCTGTTCATAAATCTTCTCCTTTATATTATAATAGCTTACAAATAATCACCCACAAAAGAATAACAAAGAGATTGCAAATACTGTAAGATATAAAACACAAATAAAGACAAAAGATTCATGCTCTAGCCTTATAAACCCAGCTTGCGGAAAAAATAATTGAAACTTAGGCTGAATACGTTGGAAAGTCATCGACTTTACACAAAAAATTAATTCAAAATGCACTTAAAATACATCTAGACTAAAAGTATCACGTTCTGCATCATCGACATACTGTGAAAGTACAAACAGAAAGCTTAGAAAGAGGCGCATTTCTCCAGAGGAAAACGTTTGGCAACTTGCACGGATGGCTACCCATTGCTTTGGAATCGGGGTTAGGCAGAGAAACGGCTTTGCCCTTGTTCAGCATGCTGTGTGATCAGAGGCATGCTTCTGGATGTAAAGGCACTCAGCGTTTCCTTTAGGCATCCCCCTTCCTCATCCACGCAGCTTCTCTTGAATCCAGCTTCTCTTGCCTCAGAGAGTGAAAGAGCAGTCTTTCAGTTCACTTGGAGATTGCTTATGCCTCCTCAGTCCACAGCCTATCCGGTGCAACTTTTTTTTTAGTTTCAGACGACTAAATTTGGTTCGTATGAAAAGAAGGCAGTGACTAGTCTCTCAGATATACGTTAAGTAAGTTGCTGCAAGAAGAGTCACGGACTCACAGTGCTTCATCAATCGGAAACGTCCAATGATCAGTCAGGGGTCCAAACTATTGAGTGTGCTTGCTTTAGATTATGTTGCGTTTACTGGGATGGGGATCAAGTCAGTTCATTCATAGATCTTTCATCCAATTTGTTCCTTCGCATGACTTTCATGCCACACCGTGACAGTTATCAAGCCATATTGAAGAAGTCGTTTTCTTTTATAGCAACAATGCTTAGCGGAGGTACATCGCTAATGAAAAGTAATATGAAGAACTCAGCAACTTGTCAAAAGGTTCAACCAGATTTATGTTGTGATCCATACATCTTAGATGAAGTGGCGTTAAACATGGTGTTGCCCTTTTACAGAATTCTTCAAAGTTTCAGATCATCAAAAAAAAAATAATATAAATTTTCATTTGCTAGGGGAAAATGCTATCTAAACCAACCAGTTTCACTGACCACACCCGGGCCTCGTTACTGCTTGATCTGAGGAATCCAGAAATCACTTGAATTCAACCAGTCTGACAGCATGAAAAAGCAACAAATCATACTCTGATGTAGAAACATTTGAAACAGATCAGAAAGTCAGTAATAAAGCCATAGATGAGGCTTTGGAACAGCAAATGGAGAAATCCTGGAACAGAGGTGAACTTCCCCAGGAAAGGCCGGTCGTTCAAAATTACTCAGACAACGCTTCAATTACTAAGAAAAAAGAAAAAACAACAACAAAAACAAAAAAAAACAGTCCTGACTCAAAATGCTCTCTCACATTTGCTCCCCAAAGAATCTCGATGCCCAAGACTTATGGGAAATTGTTCTGTGGATTTATGATCCAAAACTTCTTGGATCAATCACAGTCTCATATATGGTCAGACTGGTTTAAATGTTATATTTCCATTTTTTAAAATGAATTATCCATCTCTGATTAACCTTGCCTGATATTAACATTTGATCCATTATCTAAAACATCTGACTGTGATAAAAACAAAAGAAATCTGTAAACGGGCAGACACTTTTTCAAAGCATTGATTGACTTTTCAGACTAAATCTAGGAGGGAAGATATTGATTCCTCGTAACACAAAAAAAACAAAAAAAAACAATTTGTTTTCATATGTCAAATTGCATGGAAAATCCAGAAATTTTGTACATAAGTTGGTCTTTTGGTAGCAGCTGAGACAAAAAAGCATAAACAATAGTCATCAATTTACATGTTAGCTCGTGAGGTTTTTTGCTAGTTAGCATGAGTATTCACTTTGCTAGCAAGCTAAAGTGAATAAAAAAAAATACACAATTGAAGTTTGACTCTCAGATAAAAGGTTACACATATATATTTCAAAAAAATCTAACTGTCATCATTTAACTTATGACTCAACTGTTTATTTTATAGTTGTTTAAAAGGACTCGGCGCAGCTCTTACCCCGTGTTGCCGTCTTGATTCAGAACAGATTCATTTTGTTGCTGTGCTTCACGTTGACACCAAGTTCAGTAAAGTCTGCTCGGTCAAGCAGATTCACAAAGGTGGGAGGGGAGGGGTCTAATAAAAAAAATAAAAGCATCTGTGCGATCCTGGGAACTGCCAAGAATTTGGTACAAATTTGTATCGACTCTCAACTGTTTTATGTTCCACATACATTAAAAAATACAGCATCTCAAAGCATACATTGAAAAGCAGAGTTGATGTTTTAATACAAGGAAATAACACAGTATACGCTGCTGGTGAAATCCACACAGACCCGTTGGTCCCACAGTGGCTATCATGGATTAGCGACAAAGTTAAATTCAGGTTGACCAGACGGTTGGACCTACCAGCTAAACCTACATTCAAACCAGCAGAATCAGCATAAGGATCCGTCTTCACATCTTAAGAGCTGGCAGAGAGCAAAGCAGAGCGGGAAGTTGATTGTATAAAGTCGTGTGGCAGAAAAGACAAGTAAAACTTTCAGCTAGCCTTTTTACAGTATTCACACTGTACCACGCAGAGCGTCACATCCATGTTGTCGCGTCTCGGGACCCGGTTCTTCTAGCAGTACTCCTCTCTTTGAGGGTCGGGCAGGTCGTTGAGGTCCAGGAAGATGGAGGCGTTAGAGATTTTGCGGCCGCTCGTCGACAGGTCCAGCAGCTCTTCGGCGGTGCTCGGCACCGAGCTGATGTACATGTCCCACACTTGCTCCGGAGAGTCCAGCTCCAGCAGCTTCTGCTTGATCTTCAGGTTCTTCTCAATGTTTCTGCGCTTGTGCTTGAACTCCAGGATGGTTTTGGTGTAGCGGTTGATGGTGGTGACCGAGGACGCCATGCAGGCTGTGAAGGAGCTCCACGCCAGTCTACGAAACAGAGAGCAAAGCCCGCTTTAATCTCGGACGATAAGACACATTAACCACTAAAACGGCTTAAGCTCTTATTTAAGCATATTGTTTTATAAATGTAACGTTCAATAATGCTGTCATTCTAGAAAGACAGCATTATTGCTGTCTTTCTAGTGCTGTTAGAAAGACAGCATTATTGCTGTCTTTCTAGCAACAATGCTAGAAAGACAGCTGTTTTTTTACTAAAAAAAAATCCTGTTTAAGGATTTTTTTTTTTAGTAAAAATCCTTAAACAGTTTGTAAATTTAACTGATGATGTTGCCTCAGTCAAGGGTTAAAGTGGATCGACAACTTTTTGTAGATTCACCTATTCACAAATCAAGTATGTAAAATAAACAAAAGAAAAAGCCACTTTGGAAGTTAAAAGACCTGGCTGTAATGCTACTAGACACACTATTGGCTGGCGTTTGAAAAGCAGCCAATCAATGAACTCCGTTAATTTTCCTTTGTGCTAATTGGCCGCACCCCAAAGCGTGGAGACGGTTCCCACTGAGAATATTAACACATCTTATAGGAGAGCCTTCTCACTTCCATTCAAAATTACATAAATAAAAAAAGACTACCATCAAGACTACCATCAATAAATAATTCAAATAAATGTTCCCATGAAATAAAAACAAAATAAATATTGATTTTTTCTTCTTTTCTTAATGGATAACTTTTTTTTTTGTCAATCTCAGTTGACCTGTTTTTCTCATTCCAGGATTATGTATGCATTTATTTAATTGTTTATTTCTTCATTTCATAAAGCTATTTTATTTTGTGGTACTTTTCTATGCGTTTCATACAACCAGATAATAATCGTCACCGTGAGGTAAACTGTACTCACATGTACGACCAGCTGTAGTCCCACGTTTGAGGTTTCCAGTTCTCTGGACCCAGACTGACGGTCAGCTGGAAAGCTGTGGTGAACATCATGTGGGCCACCATACCTAACAGACCTGCCTCACATAGAGAAAGAGAGAACATGTGACTCACACACAGAAAGTACTGCACTTCCAAAATGCCCCCACTTGGTGGCAGCATTGCATAAAGGAAACCTGGGATACATTCGTCTGTAACCTTACTGAGTTTTTCCCACATCTAAACACATCTTAAAGGTGCAATATGTGACTTTTACTCTCTTTCTATATATATACAGTACAGACCAAAAGTTTGGACACACCATCTCCTTGAATTCAATTAGAAAGTGTCCAAACTTTTGGTCTGTACTGTGTGTATATATATATTTGTACATATTTATGAACAATACATGGTGTTGCTTTCTTTCTAAAATGCTTTTCTCCTCGCTTCTCTTTCATAAACCCGACTACTGAAGACTGAAGTCGGTCGCACTGGACTTTGCGATCGTATCAACTTTTAACTGGGGGCTGAAAATATAAATTAATGTCACGTTTTTCCAGAATGCTTGGGAAATAAATCTGGAAATGTGAGAAAGAAGCCACAAAATGACCTTTCTTTCTGTCATTTATTGCTATTTTTAATTTTTTTTATTTTTTATTTCTCGCTTTCCTTACATGAACCATTGAACGCCTGCGGAGGACAACAAGTGTGAAAACAACTGGAGCCTCCCAATCCGATTACTGCATAAGCTCCCTCCTCTCCCTCCGCCAAAATCCCTCCACTAAACAAGAGTGCGCCAGATTCAGCAGCAAACCCCTACATTCCCATCTCCTCCCTATCAATGCTCATGTTTCATTTTAAAATATCCTTGTACAACGATATCATAATGCCATGTAGATCAGGGAAGGCTTTGCCTCGGGATGAATGACATTTCTTGCCCCTGCATGTGGGGAGGAAGGATGTTTTCTTCATAACCATTCCGTCTGAAGTGGATGAATGTCACTCTGTGTGCGATAAAGCACATACGTAACATACATATATTCAGCCTCAGGTACGTGACACTGCTACTAATTCTGTTTTGTGCCTTGAGAAGACGCTGCTTTAGTTTCCCAGTGGTTTTTTTTTTGATCGACCACTAGATGGCAGCAAAGTCAGAATAAATGATTTGACGGGATTACCAATTTTGTCTCTTCAGCGACGAACAAAACAAATGGATTAGATGATTATCTGGAAGGCTGCAGACATTTGGCCACACTATGAACGCTGACCTGTCTGCTAGTTATACATATTGATAAATTTAGACATACACAGAAACAAATTGTGTATTTTCTAAGGTTCAGTGAGCTGGTTAGTAAAAAAAATAAAATAAATAAAACCAAAACTTCTGTGCCACATTATGGAACCAATTTTACGAGAAATTATGATATTGTGCCTACATTGTGTTTTATTTAAATATTACAGACTATGACTGTAGAAATCAGTGTATAGTTGTGAAGAGGAAGGGAAATGATACATGGCTCAAACTCATTGTTTTGTTTTGTTTTTGTTGTTGTTAAATAAAATCTGAAAAGTGTGGTGTGCATTTGTATTGAATCTGCAGTATCCAACTTTTATGAAAACATATGCTTTTCACATATTTGTTAAAATTATCATTATGTTGTGACAGTGTAATAAGACTGATAATCTGTGAAAAAAAAAAAAATTGAGCTCCTCTGTTTGCCTTCTCCCAGTGCTCCCAGTAGTAACTACAGAAATACACCACTCAGCCAGAAACAACCAATCGGAGCCAAGAGGAGGGTCTTAGCGCTGTCAATCACTCATCATCCGGAGTAGAAACACGTCACCGGAAATTATTTGGACTTCCTCATAAAGTGCCTTGAAATAATCTCATATTTTTCATGATCACAATAAATTGAGCTGAACTGACCAAAATGTAAAGTTTTGCCCAACATGAAAAACACATAAGAAACATAGTGTTGGCAGCATCATGCTGTGGGGATGTTTGTCTTAAACACCAACAGAAAAACTAGGACTAACACAGTGAGAGCATTTAGTGTCTAAAACAAAATCCTTCATCATGAGGTAAAATCAGTGGCTTATTGGTCTGTTTAGTATTTAGCATGACCAATGACAAATGAATGCTACACCTTTCAGATTTCCAGTTATACCAAAGTCTAAAAAACATTTCTTGTTCCTATTTTTCCATAACTATGCATTACTTTATGTGGGTCGTAAAACATTCCACAAAATACAATAACATACGCTGAATTTCCAATGTGACAAGATGTGAGAATGTTCAAGAAGTCCTTGTGCAAGACTTCATTTGGAGGATGATAACCTCCAAATCTTCAACACGAGTCTCCCTGTGCAAGTAATTTTCCTCGCTGCCTCCATGTGTATTCATGAACGCGGAACAATGGCGTCCTCCTGTTACACTCGGATGAAGTTAAGTATTTTACATTTAGCAGGTAATAAACCGAAATGAGGCGAAAACGTGACAATTGGTCTTCCAACTGCAATAGCTCATCGACAGAGCGATCAAAGCATCAGACACCGTTCCAAGTGCTGAAAGCTGATTGGACCTGAGGAACTACTCATCCCAATGCGCATTGGGAAAGATCTCTCAATTGTATTTACTCCTTTGCACTTAAGTGAGTCACTTGTATTTGCAGTCTAATCATGGGATTCCCGGAGGTTCTCGAGTGGGTGACTCAGTTTGCAGAGCGTGGTGAGAAAGCTCTGCAGAAGCGTCTCTCCCTCTTCTGCTGCTACAATACCGTCTTATTTGCGAACGTCCTTTGGGGATACTGTCAAACAGTTGAAACTAGAAAGCACATTAGCTGGTTCAGGTCTGGGCAGAACCTGTGTCAAGTTAGGATACTCTTTTCCACCGAAAACCTTAGTTTAGTCAGACTTTAGTGGACTATAGAAGCACCGATCCACTTTTTTCACTTCCAATACCGATATCTGAGGTTCAGTATTGGCCGACACAATCCAATACAGAAAAACAGAGCTGAACTGACTTAAAATGATTCTTTAAAAAAAAAAAAGAAGACATAAATCCAGTGAATAACAAAATCTGTCACCAGTCGAGCACACTGAAAAACGGCAGTAGCGTCACAAGCTCGATCAAACATGAACTTTAATTTGTTCACTCGTCGCAATTAGGAGTAGAACAGCCCATGTAAAATAAATAAGAAACTGATATAAGAAAAACATGGTCAAACATGTAAAGAATAAACTGCAGCAAACCGTTCAAATAGTCCAGAAAGTGTGGTTAGGAATTCTAAACATAATGTAAAATAAACAATAAAGCATGACGTCTCAGAGCACATGACATAGATCTAGAGTGTATAGATCCGCCCTTATGGATTTGGCACATTGTCACCAAAACCAGATCAAAGAATGGCATGTTGGTCATTAGGTCTCCATAGCAACCATTTATTTTAAGGCATTTTACCCGAGATTCTAATAGTCACAGAGGGTGGCGTATGCCTCCTGCTACTCTCGCACTCAAATCTTTCTGGGTTGCAGTTGTTGATGCAATTAAAAACAAAACACCATGCTTTTGTTTTTTCTACCAAGATTACATTTTGCTGTTAAAATTGGAACCTGACTCACAGCTGTAATGGCCTCCAACTTTGACATATTGTGAAAAAAAAAAAAAAAAGATCTTCTTGTTCCTCTGCCATAATCACTTCACCAAAAAAAAGAAAGAAAAGAAAACTCAGATTCCTTCTTATCATATCACGCATGATTGACATTAGCAATAAACTTTAATTTGCGCCCCTGTATTTTTCCTCCAGACCTCATTACCATAGTCTATCTCCTGCTACTCATCCCATTAAAAAAAGAAAATGGCTTCTGGAAGCCTTTCCTTAATTCAAACATTTTACAAGTGCACTAAAGCCTCTGCAATGTTGTCAGCTGTTTGGAAGGCAACACACGGTGACAGATCTTAAACAGTCAAACGTGAGTTTCGCTCTCTAGCAGGACAGAAACAACATGAACTTTAAGGGGCTTCGCCTCTTCCTTTTCTCCCGACGACTCGCTAAAGCAGCTATAAAACCCCAAAGCACGACCATGAGAGTATATCTCAGAGATGCAGAGTCAAGCCCTGTCAGCTCCGAATGAAAGATGAATCATCTACAAGCACAAGAGTAGGAGTGAAGGATGACCAACAGCTCCGTTATAATGATATCGAAGACGGCGACAGCTGGCAGAGAAATATCCTGGAGTATTTTATGTTTGACCAGATTGTGATGAAAGGGAGAGCGGCATTTGAGCGGCGTAAAGGCGTATGTCCAATTTCAAGGCCCGATTTGATGAGACAGAGGAGACAGCTGGCCGTTTGATGAGATACTATTTGGCTAGCTAGAGAAGCTAGCTTGTGCAGTTTCACGTTACAGCTAGCTTCTGTACATGCTTAGTCCATGTTAGCCACAAAAAGAGAAACTTTCCGAAAGTTTGTAGACAGCTAAAAAGCTGAGTTCCTTTAAATCGAGGCTAAATTGACACACCTGTTTTAGAGTTGGTTTTGATTAGCAGTAAATGGAAAGTTGAGCAACATACTTGATGTAGAAGGGTAGTTTTGACAATTTGACACAATGTAAGGTTTACTGCTTGCATTCATGATACGCAAATGCAAGTAGACTGAAGACTGCTCTAAAAGCAGAAAACAAACTATGGTGCAGGGCATTCTGGGTAAATATAACCAGCGCTAACTGGTAGCGCTAACGGGAGAAATGGCAAAGCAAAATGAAAAATCGTACAACCGCTGAAATCTGACGCTATTCCATTTTTTACATTTTGCTAAAAAAGGAAGTTTCTTCTGAGGTTTTTATGTCGTTTCCTTAAGTGGTTTCAGGTGCAGCGCCACCACAGGCGAGGAGGGGAACAGGTTTTTTCACTCATGGATTATTTGACACAGTGCAGAGTGAAAGCAGAAAGAATAGTTAAAATTTTGGTCCCCAATCGAACCGAGTCTACCGGACTATCAGCTGTGAAAACATTCCAAGTCAGAATGTTATTTTGAAGACCTGTTAAAATTTACACTATTCCAACATTATGAATGAGTCTAATCCTTATTTTTAAGGCCTGAACTTAGCTAGCTTTGTGGACTGACCCCAGTGTAAAACGAGAACAGCTCCTCAGACATTGACTTTGAGGAGTCATTTTCTCCACGAGTGACTAAAACGCAGTGAGTCGCCGCCGTGGAGCCGCGTATCTTTCACTGCTGATTCACAGCTCAGAGAGGGGAGCTCAGCATCACTTTCACAGAGTGGATTAGAGAGAAGGTCATTGTTAATTCCTCCGCTGAGAGGCGGAGGAAGACTGTAAACTAGCGGGAAATCTTCTAAGGGGCTGTGGGGCTGCGGCTGGCCCGATTGTGTGACTGGATCAGCGCCAGCAGGGGAGGCAGAGTTAAACGCTCGCTTGTTCTGGAGCAAAACCGAAATCAGATGGAATTGGAACGTGGTTTGTTTTTCCCCTGACAAACGTGTCAGCAGAGACACAACCATACTCTGACATGTTCGTGTGTTAAGTGATTTTTGGAAAGAAATCGTAACGCTCTGAAAGTCAATCCTACAGCAAAGCTTTTGAAATGCTGATTTTTTTGTTAGTGGAGATTTAACTTAGACTTGGCAAAAATGACTAATGAACATCTCAGAGACGTCAGCAACAAGTGTTACAGGATAAACACTGAGTGCAGTTTAATTCACAGTCGTGTGTCTCGTTCCTGAAGAAGCGTTGCATTTATTGGCATGTGGGTTAAACATGGAGCCGACCATGCTAAGCTATGATATTGCCATACAAGTCATTATTCTAACACTTCAACTAGTTTTATACAAACTGTAATCTAGAAGAAAACAATCTTCTTATTACTAAAGTATTAAAAGACTAGTGAGCTTATGTGTTGTGTGGCAAGTTTGTCAGATTTCCATGAGAAGAGAAAAAGTTGTTTTATAAATTTATGGTATTATCATGGAAGGTTCCGGTGAAAAAAAAAAGAAGTTTTTAGTAATTTAATAATCATTTCATTGAGTCACATCATTTCCTTGGCTGCAGCTTGTTGTGTTATGAATGTTACATTATTCAGTTACCTAAAAAAGTAGAAATAATTTATTATTTTTTGCCATCAATATTCTTGCTATAACAATCATATTACAAAATATCGTGATAAAATTCTGAGTCCATATCGCCCATCTCTGATCAGAGTGACACCAAGTTGATTTTGTTTACAGAACCAGAACATGGACTCATTATTTGAAAGTCAAGCTCAGCCGTGTCGCAACCATGACAACCGGGTTACCTGAGAGCACGGTGAAGATGGCAGCGAAGGCGTTGAGCTTCAGGCCGTCGATGACGTTGCCGATGTGACAAACTTCTAACGACATGAGGATGCCCCCGGTGGCCAGCAGCAGGATGTACAGGCACTCTGCCACTATGCACAGCCACAGCACTCCTACGGAGACAGGAGGTTAGCACGAAGGAACCACAAAGACAAAAAACAAGCCCACATCCACACTGTGGGGGGGGGATGAGTGGATGATGAAGAGGGAGGCAGGGGGTTAGGGAAAACATCCTCAAGCAAGGATGAAGTCAGGGGACAGGGAAGGATGTGAGGATGGATGAGGAGACGTGATGAGTGGAGGAAGGTGGATCAGAGACCCCCTTCACCCGTATCATTAACCTTCACAGACAGAGGGAGGACACACAGAGAGACGTGTGAGGACGTGCAGCCCATCCTGAGCTCACGTCTGGATTTTGTCCTAAAGTTTTATCACCATATTTTGTGGTGCTGTTGCGATAACAGTAAAAGTGACAATAAGCTCTATTTATAACTTAAGTTAAAAAAAAAGCAAAGAAAAAAAAAAAGCAAAGGAGAAACTTGTAAAACTGACAGATTTTGTTAAGACCCATTAACTAGAATTTGTTGTCACAATGATAAATCAAAACGTTTTGTTATGTTAAGAAATGTATCGCGATGAACGATACGATACATGCGAGGAGATATTAGCAGGTAAATAGAAATAAAAAGCCTATTGCCATAAACATCTCAGAGAGTTCTACACAAGCGATTTTACACAATTTTATAAAATAAAAACCTGTAAAATGGACCAATAGAAAGTATGAGGTGTGGTTACCGCAGCATATTGAAAGACATTCTACATGTACCATAAGTAAATGTAATCACAACTAGAGACTTTAGCACTCAGATGTACAACAAGTGCTCTACCACTGATTGGGCTTTTCAACCAAACTGTTGTTTCAGAGAGCTCTCGGTTTGAGCCAGTTTATGCTTCAGAGAGACATAAACCGTTAGTTGCCTGGTTACAGATTTTCAAATTGTTTAGAAATTTAGCGGTTTTCTTTTAGCAGCAGGGAAACCGTGTTTGTTTTTCGGCTCCAATCAGTTGTGATGTTTAGTTTTATTTGGTGGAGGGAGGTGATGGAAATAGGCGTAACCTTTATAGATGCATTTAATGTTGCACGTTTGAAGACTGGAGCCTGTACCGTCAAGCAGGATCAGTTCATCAGATGTTTCAGTGTCATAAAGTCAGTACACCTCTTCAAGCCTGACTCCATCACAATGCTAATTCACAATGGATCCAGAGCAGATTATTTGTCTGGATTAAGACTATAAAAAACACTTGCACCATTTTTTAAGGGTTGAATATCGCACATTACACACACATTGTAACCTTGGCATTTAAGGACTCTACATCTGCTGGATTGAGTCATGTTTACTTTTGCAGATCATTTGGCATAAAGAAGATTTAAAACAGCACAGAGATGCCAGGTTTAAGCTGCAGTTGCTGTCAGGTTCAGTTCAGTCAGATCTCTCTCAGAAAACCTAAGTAGCTTGAACCCACTTCGTGGTACAGCCGGTCTTCAGGAAACAAGTTTAATGCTTTTCCCCTTGAATCTTTTGCATCACCTATAAAAACTGTCGTGCTTTTGTTTTTAACCAAAGCATACACCAGCCTTCTTAAGAAGAAAACTATGTTTCTCTTTAGCCTCATCACCTAGATTCTGTGAAAAATTACTATAGCAACAAGCTTCTTCTATAACTGCGACGTACAGTCCTTTTCCCAAACGATGCTGCTGCGCTGTTTAACACCAAGTTGCAAGTCTTATTACCTGAAACAATGTTACAGCTGTAGCTTTCAGATTTTCTGCCTTAAAGTCCAATCATAACCAACAGTTTGGTGGGGAAAAAAAAAAAAAAGCCAGATAAGTTTCAATTCAGATTTTGTCACATCATACCAAAAACCACAATGTGTTTTTGTTGGAATTTAGTGTATAATTGTGAAGTTTTCCTACAAGGAAAAACCTGTATTTTCAAAGTAGCTAGCTCCTTTTCGTCCTTCCACCTCTGTATGTGTAGTAATGTCAGTATTAATCCATGTGTTTATCAAGAGCAGAAACTGTGAGAGTAGTTTGAGTAACGTTCATAGATCTTTTTGATAAAATCTGTCAGAACTTGTGTCATTTAAAGAAGAACGCACAATAAATCCAGCCTCTGAATAAACATCCTGTGTCTCACACATTCAAGGTGGTGCACACACATTAACTAGGTCTGAATTTTCCCATAAAACTCAAAATGTGTCTATATATATATATATCCTCACCTCTTTCGTTCGCCGGCGCCACATAAATGAAACTCCGGCATTTTTCACCTGAAAAACAATGCAAATGAGACATTCAATTGACACCTGGTGACAGCACAGCCACCCCTGCACCTCACTGATAAATAAAAATGGGACCTCATCTGTATTTTTCTGTAATGTCAGATAGAGTCACAGCTGGAGGTCCAGGCACCTCTGAGGAACTGTCCTGTAAGTCATCAGTGGAGAATTTCCACACAGTAGAGAAGAAGACAGAAAAAAACAACCTACTTTCAAACAGGAGCTGAATAAGGATAAAGAGTGTTTTTATTCTTATAAAACACATCTTACATTGATGTGTTTTATAAAATGTGTTCAATCCTATTCATAAAAAAACAGTTTTACAGTATACTCTGAAGATACAATTTCCATGTGAATAATTTTTTTTCTGTAATGTCAGATAGAGTCACAGCTGGAGGTCCAGGCACCTCTGAGGAACTGTCCTGTAAGTCATCAGTGGAGAATTTCCACACAGTAGAGAAGAAGACAGAAAAAAACAACCTACTTTCAAACAGGTGCTGAATAAGAATAAAGAGTGTTTTTATTCTTATAAAACACATCTTACATTGATGTGATTTGTTAGAATAATGGACCAGTGCTGCATGATATTCACTTTAAGGAGGAGAGGATTAATAGCTATTACACTGTGAGATATTATCAACACCTCGAAAATAAAATAATTATACTAGTCCTTATCTCATATGTCAGAACAGCCAATATATTCCCAATATATTAGCAGTCTGATGACCATCTGCCTTCAATGTCTGGGGTGCCTTTTCAGCACTTACACTGGTTCTCCAATAGGGGGCTTTGTACTGATGGACACTACAATCAAATGAGGTGGTTTATACCCAGATAACCCACTAATACACACACACCCACACGCACATTTACACCCATATATCACAGTGACCACTATGCATGAAGGAGATAATTAGGTTGTCTAGTTGTTTTGTTAAAATAGTTTGTCTCTTAAGTTTTACGCTAGCTTATTTCATTTTGTTGTTTTTTTAAAATAAAATTACAAACAATTTGCTCCGCCAAATTTCCCACATTTCTACTGGACGACCCGCAGCACCACACTGATATTTCCATCTATTCTATTTTCTCGGATTATTCTCTAAATCTCGTCAGAGATGTGGCTGATCCAAACTGTTTTGATTAAAATCGTATCTAACAAGTCTGACTCCGTCCCCTTCCGTGTGTGCCGGGCTCTCCGTGACGCACCGCTCCCCGCGCGCGCGGTCCCCCTCGCTTTTCCGGCAGGAACTCACCGGTCATGTTGATGTTCTGCTCGCAGGAGAACCAGATGCCGGTGTGAAACTTCCTCATCACGTACTTGTCCTCCCCGGTCTCCCATATGTACTGCACCAGCCGCGTGTCGTTGATGTTGGAGCTGTTGAACATGATGCAGAACGCCTGCCTGGTGGTCACCGGACCGGTGCAGAACGGCTTCACCACCTTGCGCGTGCCCTCGCACCAGTAGCTGGTGGTGAGAGCCGACACGGCCAGGAACAGCGCGAGGAAGTTCAAGGTGAGAGCCAAGGAGGCTCTCCGCCGCCGGCCGATGCCCATGACAGCCCCGCGGAGCGCGGTGAGAGGAGCGACGGCGCCCGGAACTTAATCCTCCCCGGTGTGTGTGTGTTTGACACCGGGTTCAGGCGACTTCTCCTCCTCAAATCCTCATGATCCGGTTATTCCCGTTAACGTTTCCTCCGCTAATTAACATCTGCTTCCAACAGTTCGGCCGTCACATCTGCTCCTCCAGCGACGTTACTTCTCATATTGTAGCCCCCTCCGCCCCCAACTCCCACTTCCACCCCCCCCCCCCCTCCCCACACACGAACACGAACACAGTCCTGAGCTTCATACGACTCTCCTGTGCGCCATTGCCGTCCTGGTTATTAGTGTAATATTGGCAGTACGTTTAACATTTCCTACAGTCCCCGACTGAAAAACCAGCATGAAGCTCGTCCAGCGGTGATTTCTTTTTAAAATGTGGGTCACATGGGCAGTTGTCCAGGGCGGCATGAGGGGATGGGGGCACAAAAGCAACAAATATATATATATATATATATATATATATATATATATATATATATATATATATATATATATATATATATATATATATATATATATATATATATAAAGTTCATTCACATAGTGAATCAAGACAATTTACAAGATGAGTCAATTCAATACGTTTGATAATATATACATTCAAAGTCCATTCATTGTTGAGATCGGTTATTTATTTATATTTATTTATTTTTATTTAATCAGGTATAATCCAATTGAAATCCAAATCTCATTTATAAGAGGGACCTGTGCAGAAAATCTGCACCACACAACCTGATTACACAAGAGATTAACAAACTAAACCACAAACACAAGTGCAAAACAATTTGCAAAACAGTTTAGAAGCAATGACACCGATAAATGGAATCATTCAAAAAGATTTCTCAAAAGAAACCCAATAGTCAGTTGTTGATTTCAAGCATTTACTCCTCCCTTCATTAACATAGCAAAAATAGACAGCTATTCTTTCAGCTGTGTCCTGGAAAAAGTTTTCTATTGTTTCACACGCATGTGTTCAATTGGGAGTCCGCATCTCTTGATATTGGTTAGTATACTAACTATTTTAAGCGATTGGTGTTGGATTGTCATGTAATTTAGATATTTTTTATCAGTTGGTTACAGACAGCAGTTTGAACCAAAGAGGTTCCTGATTTCAACCAGGGCTGGTATAGATTTAGTTCTGAATTGGTTCTGGAAAAGAACCAGTTTCCTTTTCCCTCTTTTATCGGAGTAACTATTAAATCATTCTCAAACTATCATGAAGTCAGAAGCAAACTATTTTGCCAGGATAAAACAAAGTCGTTGTTGAAATACACACACACATTCCTCATTAACTGCAGTTTCCACCTGCAATTAATGGAGAACAGCGGAAGGTTAATTTATTAATAATTTTGCAAAATGCTTTAAGTTGAACTTGACTTTGTTACTTTTTATACTTTAACAAACAATGTTCCCTTTTAGGTGTGACAGTATAGAGTAGAAACTGAAGTCGAAGTGCAACAAAACACTGCCTGTGTTCACATTCCTGAATGCTGAAAGAGAATTAAAAAACTGGACAAAGTTTTAGTTCAGAGGTGCGTACAATCATCAAATACAAGCAGGCTGTCGCAATTTTTTATATATATATTTCCCCTCTAACATTTTTTAAAGTTGAATCATACAGAATAAATGCCATTAAAAGTGGAAAAAAATAGTTCTGAAATGATTTATCATGGTCTCACCTGAACACCTTTTGGAGACGCTCTGCATTTCCCTGCCCAGATTTATGGTTTATTTTTGGATCCATTTTCCCCTCCGGAGCCGGTCATTCTGTAAACAGGAGAAAAGCTACCTGCTGACAGCAAAAGTTTATCAGTCTGTAAACCGACAGATAGCAGCCTTTTGTAATTGCTACCCAGGAAATTGCAGTGCTGGTATTAAATATGGGAGGGCAGGACGGTTTTCAGTCTGTCATAGTGATGCACAGGAAGGATGCGAGGGTCGAGAAGCTGTGTGTGAAGGTGAAAATGTGCATTGTCCTGTTTGGGACAATTTTTCATGCTTCAATGTATCATGTAAATGGTCCTTTATTTCAGTAATTCTGGTCAAAACTTTAAAATAATATGTTAAATACAGTGGATTCATTGCAGTGAGGGATGCTTATTTCTGCTAATACCAGTTATTATGACGGACATTTAACATGAACCTAAAAATATGCTTCTCAGGAAATTCAAATATTACCCAAGACCAACAAAAAGTATGTTGAAATAAATGAACTTTTCAATAATGTTTGAATTCATAAAATATGACTTTCTTTTGAGGACATTCTTGTCTGGAAGGTCGAGTTGTTTCCTGTCTTGTTTACCATAACTCTAATTCTTCCCTGAGCTTATTTCTCAACTCAGTTCCAGTTGCACTTGGAACTGGGAAATTCTGATTTCTCTGTCTGAAAAATCAATTTGGTAACACTTTATTTGACGGGTTGTGAATAAGACTGTCATGACACTGTCATAAACATTACATAACACCTGTCATGAACATGAGTAAGTCTTCATGAATATTTATGACTGCTGTCATAAAGTGTCATTCTGTAAATTACGAGACTTTTAATACAAAGTTGACATTCAAAATATCTTTGTTATGACAACTTGACATTAACAAAGAAATCATGATCTGACATAAACTTGTTATGAAAGTATTACTGATTAAATATTAAAAATTATGTAGCTTTATGTTATTAAAGCTAAAGTTTAATCAGTAATACTTTTATAACAAATTTATGTCAGATCATAGTTTCTTGGATAATGTCAAGTTGTCTTAACAAAGACATTTTGAATGTCAACTTTGTATTAAAAGTGTCATGATTTACCGAATGACACTTTATGACAACATCCATCCATCCATTTTCTGTTCACCTTTGTCCCTAATGGGGTCAGGAGGGTTGCTGGTTCCAATCTCCAGCTTCGTTCTGGGCGAGAGGCGGGTTCACCCTGGACAGGTCGCCAGTCTGTCGCAGGGCAACACAGAGACAGACAGGACAAACAACCATTCACACACACACTCACACCTAGGGAGAATTTAGAGAGACCAATAAACCTGACAGTCATGTTTTTGGACTGTGGGAGGAAGCCGGAGAACCCAGAGAGAACCCACCATGCACAGGGAGAACATGCAAACTCCATGCAGAAAGACCCCGGGCCGGGAATTGAACCCAGGACCTTCTTGCTGCAAGGCAGCAGCTCTACCAACTGCACCACTGTGCAGCCCCACTTTATGACAACAGTCATAAATATTCATGAAGACTTACTCATGTTCATGACAGGTGTTATCTAATGTTTATGAGTCATGACGGTCTAATTCACAACCCGTCAAATAAAGTGTTACCATCAATTTGAACGCCCTCTAAAGTCAGATTTCCCACTAGGAAAGTGAGAGCAGCTCAGACTACCCCCACTTACGACTTTCAAAATGGCCGCTCCTGCATTGACAGTAGTAAAATGTGGTGGAAAGATTTTTGTTTTATAAGATGTAGATGTAAGTGTGCCGTTAAAATCAATGTGGCGCCTGCAGCTTTGAACTGAACAAATTAAAAGGGGAGTGTGCCAATGGAAAGTAAATGATGTTTTTAAGAGGTATTGCTAACAATGTCTATGAGTGTCACCCATTTTTGAAATTCCAACTTCTTGACGTGAATGTTGTTACCTTGGATGTGACTGGAAGACATCAATCCTATAAATGTCCCTCCTGACCTGTGATGACTGCAATTTCACCTTTATAAGAATTCAAGTTGGTCTTATTGAACATCAAAATACAGAAACGCACCAACAGAGTGTAAACAAGTAACGGCAGCCTTTTCAAGCTGCTGCAGCCCTATGAGCCCTATGATGACTTCCAGTTTCAGCTCCCCATCATATTTTTCTTTCCCAGTGTTCACCTTTTATCATTGTAATAAATAAGAGTGATTTATGCACTGCTGCGGCTTCCCGGTGCATTCCTCATAACCTCGCTTACTGGGTGAGCGTGTGCACATTTTTATGTCTCCCAGGGGCAAAGATACAATCGATACAGGCCGGCTCTTTCCACAGATCACGGATGTGACACACAGTTTGGTCCGGCATGCATCCCCAGGCCTTGTTATCCCGATACAAGGCTCTCTGTCACCTTCAGGATGATCTATCCTGTTGCCGTGGAACAGAAACAGGAGGATTCGCTCCGTGCGGAATGCCTCGTTGAGAGGGGCCAACGCATCCCGCCTCGAAGCTCGAGAACGATAAACTCCAAGGGCGTGTGAAGAAGCACAATCCCATCAAACGCGATGACCTTGAGACTGGAGCGACTCGCGCTTGAGAATCACATTGGGAGAAGCAACGGAGGCAGAGGGGTGAGATCTGGACAGGTGCCATCCCTGGTCCCTGGTTTGCATAGTCAGCATGCGAGTGTGGAAGGGTGACATTCCTGGCGCAGGTCATATGCAGATGTGGACAACATGAGAATTTTATATCTCGGATAACTGGACAGCAACATCCCACCAGATAGACACTGCCTGGCCAAAAAAAAGAAAAGAAAGAAAGAAAGGTTACGCTCTAATATTTCATTGGACCGCATTCAACATTGTTTCAATAAGCTTCTGCAATGTCCCGAGATTTATGTCCATCCAGTGTTGCATTAATTTTTCACCAGGATCTTGTATTGATGATGGGAGAGACTAACAATCGAGCAAAGCTTCTCCAAAACGTCACAAAGATTCCCTATGGACTTCACGTCTGAACTTTTGCTCACACTTTCAGCCGGTTGAAACTGCATCGTCATCCTGGAATATCCCCGAGTCATCAGAGATGAAACAGCCTTTTGATGAAATAACCTGATCAATCTTATAGCGCTGTTGAACCTTGACCCTGACCAAATACAGCAACGGCAGATCATACAGCTGTAACAGTAGACATTATGCAAGATGGATTCATCATTTCATCTGCCTTTCTTGATTCCTCTGATGAGCCAGGTACTATGCAGAGAGTAAATCTGCACTCATCAGATCACATGACCCTTCTTCCATCTCTCTAGAGTCCAATCTTTACGCTGCCTTTCAAATAAAAGCTTTTTTCCTCTAGTTCGCCTGACTGATTAGTGGCTTTATGACTACACATCTGTTCAGTCACAAACCCTTGAGTTCCTCTCACATTGTGGGTGTGGAAATGCTCCTACTTTCACTATTACACATAACCCTGAGTGCTACCATTGTTGTTCTTTAACAATTGTAGAAACAATTACTCTTAAACGGCGCCAAATGTTCAAGTGATCACCTTTTGTGGTCGTTTAGGGGTTTGTTTCCCCCCACAACCACATTTCTGCAGAAGAAATATACTTCTTCTGCAAAACGGTCCTTCCAGTTATTAGTAATATATTGGACGGGTCTCGACTCCATTGTTAGTTGTTTCAACAATATCGTTAGATGTTTTCTCTGCTTGGTACCAATTACATGACCCTTTTGTTACAGTGAGAGGTTTGGTATGGAAAGAGAAGTCAGTCTGTCTTGGCTATGCAGCAAACAAAGCTGGTTTATTAAGTCTGCAACACAGCAGACTTACAAAATGGCAGCCCTCCCATCAGTTTTATATCTATATACCGGTTAATTAATACATCGGCCAATCACCTCAGCCTTCCAGAGTGAGGAGAAAAAAGGAAACAAAGTTAACTTTCACATCCAAAATGTAAACACTAACAATTATTTATCAATAATAACATACCAGGCAGATGTTTTCTATATGCAAATGCACAATTTAGGAAACATACTCCTTCCACTTCCTGTCGTCGTCTTCGTCTTTTCCACCAGTAGCAACATTTGGCTGTTGATCACGTGACTCTTGTGATGAGAGAAAAGTGGTTCCATTGCAGTTTTGTGAAATACATTAATTTTAATATGACTGGAAACCGCCTCAAAAACTGCTATCGAAAAATGTGTTTGTTTGTTTGTTCTTTTCAAAATTGCAGCGTTTCCATTAAGTGGTTAATGGAAACACAACTAACAATAAACCACACACACACACACACACACACACACACACACACACACACACATATATGTGTATATATGTGTATATATATAACAATTTAGAAAGTGCCTAGTCTTTTTTTATTGACCGTTAGCAAGTACAGTTTTTTGTGCATTACCGCCTCCTACTGGCAAGGAGAGTGAATGGTGACGCTAAATATATATTACAAAGATTTATAAACTAAACATAATAATAGTAATAAAAACAAAACCAAAATACTCCAACTATATTGATGACGTCACTTCCGTGTTTCCTGACTCGCTGCCGCTCTGCTCTCCGCCCCTCCCTCACCTGCTAATCAGCTCATTGCTTTCACCTGCGCTGCTGCCGACATGAACTGTTGCTCTGCACTCAGCAGGGGAGTGGTTATTTGTTGTCAACTCCTGTCAGACTTTCAATGAAAAACCGCACAACCACATCTTGTTGTGAGAAAATATTTCAAGAAGTCTTGATTCTTTTTGTCTCAACATTTACATGAGGTCAGAATTGAGTATTAAAATTAGTGTATAAATCCTTTCCGCCTTGAATTACATCAGAGATGTGATAGTTTAGGGGATATTTTCTGTTAAGTGTGACTCCACCGATGCTTCAAATAATAAATTCAACACTTTGAGGTCTTCCATTGTCAACCAAATTGGGACAAATGTGACGATTGTGTGAAATGTCCCAGTCTGTGGCTACCATGAAGAACGCTGGCCCGTCTATTCTACGTCAACAAATAGGAAAAATAAAGGAAATATGAGAGGACTGGGGACATCTACATTTTATTGTAGGTTAATGCAAACTTTACCACAGCCTCTAATTTCAACTGGATTGTAAAAGCAGCGGCCAGAGTTGCAATAATGAAACCATTACCAGGGCGAGCAATAGTCTTTCGTAGTCAGGGGTATCGATTTATTCCAGACACATTTTTCTTCAATTATCTAAGAGCCTCTTTAAAATAAGTCTATGGTTATGCAAAATATCTTTACCTTCATTGAGTTGATTGAATTCTGCTGCTATGACTAATTCATCGGCAAGCCAACGGCTTGGTTTGAAGAGGACTTTCCTGCCGTAAATACAAATAAGCACCAAGAGGGATTTCTTCTTAATCCTTTCTTTTTTGATTAAAAAGCCAGGAGGCCTTTACAAGGAATGAATTATGCCCCTGCACTTAACCAAGGAAGGCAGATGAGTCATTTCCTGTCCTTGGTTTCGTCTCCTGCTGTCTTTCACCGCCTCTGTGCGTGTGAGGATTGGCGCCACAGTCATGTAACGCACTCAGAAACAAACGTGTGCGTGCAATAACACACCCACTGTGTTATTGTTCTGTCCTTCCAATGTTGCCTTTTTAATGTTTAACTTTTGACCAAAAGTTTGTTAAATCTTGTTTTACTGCTCCTCTGAAACACAACTTTTTGTCCAATGTTTTAAATATAAAACACGTCATTGGTGTTGCACTAAGTACGGTTCAAATGTGTCTCAGAGGTTGCTGTCTGCAGGTGGCGCCCTCTGCAGGTGGCCAGTGGAGAAGTGTGCTGATCATAACAGAGATTTCCACAATCTGCTAAAACACACATTTTCCTTTTTCTTTGCATTCTATGCACAGACGAAAAAGGGGAGACAAATGGAGCAGAGAAAGTCTGCCTCTAAACCAGCAGAAAGAGAGAAAACAAAACCAAGAAACCACAAAAAAACGTACACAAATCTGATAACTATTCTAAAATCACTGCAAGTTAACTCAAGATGTGTTTAGTGGCAGCCGCTTTCTTTCTTTCTTAAATTTTCTGGTGCTTGCCTGCTTCAGAATATCTCCCTGACAGGTTGTTATTTCAGATTTTTCCAGAAGGTTGTCAAGAGAAAGTTAATAGCTCCTCTTCATTCACCCGGAACTGTGGAAAAAAAAAGAAAGAAAAAAAAAAGAAGACATCTCCATGTTGAGTTAAATTGTTATTCTAAAGTCCAAAGGTGCATTACCTGAACGCAAAAGTTGTAAAGAAACCTTAAAACGGAATCGGTAATAAATCATTCGCTCAACCGAAATGAGACGTCTGAGAAAGTTACGCAATCTTGATTAAAAGCCCTCTAAAGCTGATCGAACTTGTTCAAGGAAAAACTCCGGAGTCAAAGGAAAACGAGCTGAAACGCAGAAACTCAAAAGTTTATGCATTGTGATGAAACTGGCAAACTTGTTAGGAGGAACCACAGGCTTTATTCTGATAACAAATGGCAGGAAAAAGCCAATGAGTTCCCCTGGAGAAACGGAGGTTTCTGTCTTGTGCAAGCTCATTTGTTTGGAAAAATATCCAAATATCTTTTTTTTTTCAGTGAACCAATATTAAGTTTCCACTCCTGCAAAACAGGTAGGGAAACACCTGAGCGTACTTTGTAGCAAGCAGAGCTACAGTCTTTTCTACTGACTTCAGCTTTAAACATCCTGAATGATTCTGGACAAATATCTTTATGTTTAAGTATATATTTAAAAAAAAAAAAAAAACTTGCTTGACTGAAAATGCCTTTAAATCTAAATCTGCCAGGTGTGTGTATCTTGGACTTGACTGAACGTAGTACAGATGCAACACGTGGTTAATACAGACATATTTGATCTAAAATAATGTTACTTTGCTGCCTGCAGCCACACCGTTTCCTTCCGGAAGCAAAATTAATCATTTTTATTGAAATCCTTTCCATCCGTCACCCGAACTGGGCTAAGGAAAGGCAGGGAAAAACAACAAAACAGTTTTATCTGATTTAAGGATTACGTTTCTGTGTGTTGTGAAGCAACTATGCTGACAGATAGCTTATTATTAGTGACATTACTCTGATGTTTTTAATCAGTTCAATTGGTCCCTCAATGTGTTTGCCGAACCTCAACTTTCCCCGAACGTCGAGGCTTTCGGGAACGTTGCCAAATAAAATCATTCTCAGACGATAATGGAAGCTTCCAAACAACAGACTGCAAATCTTTGAAAAGTTTAACAAAAATAAAATGCTGATCTCTGCAATATCTCTACAGGTGCTTCTCCCCAACAAATCCAGCCTGCCTGCACTGAAAGAAGGGTTGTTGTTTTTTTGTTTTTTTTGTAACCAGAAACATCCATTTTCTAAGTTGTACTTGCAGTTTTTCTCACTCAGCATATTCCCTTCTCCTGCCCCAGTATTTATCCATCGGTGAGCGCCGTAGCGGTTCTGTTTCAATATGTCTGCAACATGCAAAGAACTATATTTGATTGGAAATACAGTTGTTGATGAGTGTGTCATTTTGTGACAATTTAAAACTTTATTCGATAGCAAAAATGTACTGAAAAATGCTATTTGTCTAGTGCCACACATCTGCTTGCCAATTAGGGGTGGATTTTATTTAGGGGTGTCAGATTAGATGGTTTGATGCCATTTGTCAGGTAAAAGTTCAAGATTATTTGCTCAAATTAATGAAAGAAGATAGTGAGATGTTTCATATTTAGGATCTCTACATCAAGGCGACCTAAGTTTGTTTGCTAATTTACACATCTGCATGTATTTCAGGACATTTTTCCTCCATGGTTTGAATAAAGCTGTCTGGATGATATAGCGTTGCCAGGAAAAGTTGTCTCATGGTTCAAATTATTTGTGTCCACAGCTAAAAGGCTACGTTTTTATCTTCCGTTCATGATCTCCTGCTGTAGATCAAATAAAAATATCGATTATAGTCTAAACACAACTCTTAAGAAGCTGGTAGACTAAATTCAATTTAAGGAGCGGAAAAACGTTTAAGAAATAAAAGTCGAACCGCTTTACCCATGAGCCTGTTACCTTCACAAACGTCATTAAATTACTTCCTCCTAAGTATTTGGTCATATGATCAGTGGTTTTTACCGTTTCCTAGCAACAAGGGGTGACTCAATCATACAGTCTCCCCTGCATGATTTTCTATGCACTTTGTAATCATGTGCTACTTTCTGTTGCTCTGCTTATGGTTGCAAGGTGACAAAATGTCCATTAAAGGTCCATGAATCCATTTGGGATTCACTGTCGGAGTTTAGATTGATGGACTTTTACTCCAAGGCTGTCAAAAGCCTTTCAAACACATTCTGCGTTTATGGAATCTGACGATTTTTCTTGTGCGAAATTGGGGTTTAGAGCCATTTTTCTCCTCCTCCAAACATGGATGGGAACTCGGGGAGAAAATCCGAGCGGTCCTTTGACCGAGGCGTCCCGCTCTTCGGACAGGAAGCAGCTCGTCACACCCAGCTCGTGTGACCCGTTGGTTGATACAGTGACCCTCTGAGGTCATTCTCTTATCGCTGTTTCCCTCCAGACCCTCATTAACTCTTCGTGTGTCTGCGTGTGTGTGTGTGTGTGTGTGTGTATCCCCCCCTCCTCTCTTCTGTCTGATGATACTGACGCACTCTGGCTGATTACACCTGTAATGACTCACGACTCTGATGTGTCTCATTTGGGGAAATGGACAATCGGTGTCAAGGTTGAGAAGGTTTCGGTTCAGATTGTGCGTGAGCCTTTTCATAAATCTTACTGGGAGAACATGTTGCAAATGGCTGCATCTCGAGCCGTGTGTCGTTCTTTCACTGTGTCATTGCTGAATGTCAAAGCTGCTTCTTTAATAAACTAACTATAAATGAAGCAGAAACCCATCCCCCTCTTTCCTCCTCCCTCCTATCTCCTTTAAATGTGATTTACTGCTGGCAATAATGTCCAAAGTGCATCACTGACTGCTTCGTCCCCAGCTAATGGAGACACTTGCTGCTATCTTCCAGCGAGCCAGCATGTGGGAGTCATTACTCCTTTAGCCCCTGCACAGGCTTGTTGAGCTCCAGTTCAACAAATACCATTCATCAATTCTAAATGCGCCGAACGAGCCGCCGCTGCAGAGGCAGAGGGCAGGGAATGCATGAAGAAACCTTCAACAACTGGACATGTTGGAGGATTGAGAACCTTAAGGGTGTTTTCACACCTGAAAGGCTGATAGATTCGGTTCAATTGGGGAGTTTGTTTCATTTTCAGCAGGTGCGGTTCGCTTTCACACTGCATGTAAAACAAATGAACAAAAACAACCGTTTCACCCCTACGCCTCTGGTGGCGCTGCATCTAGAATTACAGATGGAATCAGCAGAAAAACCTCTGAGGAAGACTCAACTTTCCACAAAGAGTCTAATAAGCATTTTCTGTTAAAAAAAAAATATAATAAAGTGAGTAAATAAAAGCAGTCGTATAACAAACTGAGCTGAAGCAGCGTGCAGGTGAGTAAAGACCTGAGCCTCAAGTCTCAATCAGTGTCGCTCTCATCTAGAAGCCCTAATTGTAACCTTGAAATTGTGACGGATCAGTCGGGCTTCCATTGATCCCCAAATGGGACAGTCCAGCTCTTTTCACTGTTACCAGTAAGTTCAGAACTGATCCCATTAAATATGGTCTTTAAAGAATTCCCATTTATTTTAATTTCATGATTGTTGAAAAATGTGACATTCTGTCCAATGTATGAGTAAGCCTGTCGCGATAAATTCTGCTGGACGATAAATTGTCCCAGAGGTTAACGCGATAAACGATAATGTTGAGACCATTTTCGAGCAACACATTGGTACTGGCAAAAACACAAGAACACATTCTCAAAGATCAGTAAACTTTAAATCCTAATGAACATTTAACACTGGAACTGGAGGACATTTTAAATATACAAAATGACAAAGGTTTTTGTAAACAAAATTGTCCTTCAGAATAAGGGCCTAATTGAAACAAAATCACTAAATTGAAGACTTTTATCATCCACATTTTGGTACAAAGAGATAAACGATAAATCATGGCAGTGGAAATTATTGCGTCTGTTTTAATTTATCATGCGATTAATTGATTTATTGATTATTGTGACAGGCCTATGTATAAGCAATTGTTACCTTGTGATTTGGTGGCTAAATGGATTCCATAATTTACCAGCTGGCTCAGTGGCCTTCTTGTCAATGTGCTGATTTCATCCAAAAATAAAAAAAATCCCATCTCCCTGCCTTCACTCTTCTCTTGTTTTTTGGGAGCTAAAGGGAGTCTCAGGTGGCCGGGCTCAGACTGCAATTACACTTTAGATAGAAATGTAACAGGAAAGCAAGAACAGCAACAGGACTGGGAGGAAATATTCAAGACGGAGAGCGAGGCCAAAGTCACACGGACAAACAGGGATTACTCCAGAATCTACCAGTAACACATTACCGAACTTCAGAGTTTGATCACTTTTAATTTAAATCTTTTGTGGTGGAATTAGTGAGCTGTATTATTCAAATAGATATTGACAATTATACCTACTTTTTGTTTTTTTCATTTGGGTTTGTTTGCTGATATTTCTGTGTTTATCAGGAGTGTGTTTCTGTGAGGATTTCAGTTTTTTTTGTGTTTATTTTAGGTTTCTGTATCTATTGAGTCTCTGTTTTGTCCTGCCCACCCCTTGACTGTTCCCAGCTGTGTCTCGTTTCCCTGATTACCCTCTGTGTACTTAATCCCACCTGTGCTCCTTGTTCCTCGTCGGGTCCTTGTCTAATCTGCCTTGCTCGTCCAGATGTCTATTGTTTACCAGTTGCTACCAGTTTTGAGCAATAGCCTTCCGCTCAATCTGTGCTGCCTGGATTTTGGACTTTGTGTTTCCGACTACATCATTAAATTCCTAATTTCTTTCTTACCAGCCTGGGTCCTCTGCGTCTGCCTCACCACCACTCTACCGCAACTCATGACAGTTTCTCTGCATTCATTGTTGCTATGGTATTACCACATGGGTTGATTCCTATATGTTTTCTAATTTCCTGTTTTCCTCCTTCTGTGTATCTTGGTTTATTTTCCTCTCTTATTTGCATTAGAAGTGTGTGAAACTGCATATTTTGTTATTGAGCTGTTACACAGTAAATACAAGGCCAGTATATACCAATATTAGAACAAATATTTGTGCATTGTTTTCTAAACAAAGTGCAAAAACATTATAACTTGAGATTCAGAGTAAAATCTTATTTATTGCAGTTGGGAAAAAAACTAAAGGTCTTTATTCATGATTCATTGTTGACAAAACATCATTTTTAACATTTAGCAGAATCTTAACGTTATATTGTGAGAAAAGCATCTAATGCTAAAAGTTCAACTTTTACATTTATTGCCACAATAACTAACTGCACTTCTATTAAATCCACTAAGTGCTTCACTTCTCTGAGCCTATTTTTGACTGTTAGATGTTTTCATACCTATGCAGGTCAAAAGGTCACCTCTCTGTGACGACGTGTTTTTGAAGTTATTTTTGTCAAAGCAGCAGCAGGACAATATTTGCCATACTGTCTTCTTTCTGATTGGTGCTTCACTAATTCAATTAAGCCGAGCCGACTGATTTATTTATTTATTTTTTACCTTTGGGGAATGAAAGGCTGAAGAAATAATGGACTGCTCACTATCTTTCAACTAATTACTCAGGTGACGTAGAGAACAGTCAGAGAGAAAGAAAAATGGAGAATATTTTTGTGAATGTAGATGAAAGCTACATGAAAACGGTTGTTTTGTTGCCCGTTTTGAGGCATTTTTATGTGCTTTATGCATAGTTTGCGTCCATTGACGCATGAAGTGCTCGGCTCCTGTATGAGCAGGAGAAAACAACAAATCGAAAGTGAAACGGCCAATAACTTGAACCCAGTTGGAGCTTTTTTTTAGTCTGGGACAAATAAATAATGAAGAGTCACATAGTACCACTTCCTGTTTATTTATAGTTAATGCAAAGTATAAAAAAAATGTCAAGACTTTATTATTTATTATTCCCTGGCATGTGCTGGAAATATGTAAGGCATTTGACTACGTTTCTAAACGGTTCTGGGCATGCACAGGAGAAAACATTATGATAAAATCCTGGAAGTTTTGATTACTTGGGCACATTTTACCAGACTTATTAAAGCTTAGTGGATCCGTACTGGAAACCAATCATTCCATCTGTTCTTTTTGTGTGTGATTTGGAAGCATCTTCTTATTTATTCCAGTCATTTTTAAGCTTTGCATACATGTCAAAGAAATAATGTAAACAGCAAGGCAAAACTAGTTCAGAAAAAAATATTTTATTTCCTGTGAATGGCAAGAGCACAAAGTGTAGACTGTGAACAATATAGGTGGAAGAATAAGCTTTTTATGCATGCAGCACCATCAAAACAACAGAACATATCTTGTAATTATTTTCTAAAACATCAAGGAATTCCAGCTAAGTCTGTAGACAAACTCATAAAAGAATACAACCCTTATTGCATTTGTTTAGCAATTGATTTGAAGTCAATCAGATTTTATTTTTAGCGTTGCAGTTTTTCTCTAAACGTCATGCTGAGAACAGGTTCAGTGCTCATTCTGAACTTCACCAAGTCTACAGAATTCTTTAGCTTGCCCCAAAATCAACATCTGATGGTCAAAATGTCAACAGATTTTGAGGTCACGGTTGGGAAGCTGCACCAAACACTCTCCAACGTCCTACCATAAAAACATAACTGTTTTTATGCTAGGCTCCAGACGGTGTGTGGGTTTCTTTGCAGGTCACTGAAGAACCCATTTGTGAAGGTGTGTGTTCATAGCCTGTGGGCATAATTCTGATCCTGTATGGATCATAAAACTTCACAGTAAATTCAAACTTGTCCATTACAGTTTAATTTTAAAGTTTGATTGGCGTATAATCACTCACTCTTCCATTTTTAAAAGCCGTTCATTAATATGCATTTCATGCAAATGATGAGGGCATGAAATCTTCAAACTGTGCTGAGGGTATGCTCACATACAGTCAGCTCCTTTCAAAGAATTCAAGAAATTAAATTGATTAAACTTTAAACCAGTACTCTGTAAATCATCATCTCCCTGTGGTCGAAGAAGAAATGTTAATTAGAAGAATTTCTAGATGTAACAAGCTGTCTCTTTGAGCTGAAACTCTGTTATAATTGGGCTCAATTTGACGAGATGAGATCATAGACAAGTTCCTAAGAAATAAACACAGCGCAACAAAGTTCAGAGAGCTGTCAAAATTTATAGGAAAAAACTTTTTAGCTTCTATTTTTAAGGCAAAAAGTGCAGATGTACATCAGTAATCAAGCTGGAAACCAATACTTACACTAAGATCTGTAAGATGGCCTGTGAGGAAAGTTCCAGTGCAAACAGGAAGTCATTGAGCGCATGTCCTTGTCCTGTTAGCACTACTCCAGCATCAGAAGCAAGTTGCTCCACTGGCTGCCCTGAACCAAGCCACGGCAGCAAGCATGGCCTCCATGCCAAAGATACATTGTCTTGACCTCTCTTTTGCTTTACTTTGACAGGGACAGTTTAGTTTGGATATTAGGGGTAGGATTAGCTTCCTACATATATATTAGTCTCTATTAAAAGTTGTTTAACACCTATGCTCAGGACACAAATGTGCCTGGCACAAAATCAATGTTCTTGTCAAGGTGGGACAGTCCCTCCGCTCCTCCAGACTGATGCTTTGTCACTGTCCCATTTGCTGGATGTGTCTGGACGCCTTTCCTAGTCTCTTTCTAATTATCCCCAAATTTCCAGACACTGTCTGCAAGTTGTCAGACAAGGACAGGGACAAACTATGTCTCTGCTTTCAGTGTGGCATCCCTGACGAAGACAAAGTATGACATCTGGGGGGAAAAAAACAATGGCTTTAGCTGGCTTTGATGTAAGAAAATAGTCTATTTCCAAGCCGAATGCAATGTTAATATCAAATGTGTAAGATAAGGTAAAAACAGTTGTGATAAAACTGCAGGAAGCTAAGCTGAAGGAGTCATTCCAGTGATGAAGAAGCAAATGTAATCACTGCAGAGTAATAGAGATGTAAATAGCAGGATGTGACACGGGAGACTCATCAGCTGTGGAATCACTCAGGAGCTTTTAGACAATCATTTAACTCAAGGTGGCTGTGGTCGTCTTGGAGGCCAGACTTTCATGTTTTGAGCTGTCAATGAACAATGAAGGATTTGCGTAAACACTCAAGAAAATCTAAGCCTTGAGTGTGTCGTAGAGACAGCTCTTTTATTGTACATGGCTGTAATATACACCAATAGCTAGCAAAAAATGCTTCCAGCCTTATGAACCTAAATGTGAAACTCAGTAATTCATTCAGCAAGGTATGCAGAAAACCCTAATTAGTGCACAGACCTATGCATTTATCAGCCACTTTATGAGCAAAACAGCCATTCAAGTGGCAACAACACAATGCATTGAAGAATATAGACAAGGTGAAGAAATGTCAATGAATTTGAATACCAGCAAAATAATGCAGGGGAAAAAAAAGAATTTAATTGACGTGGCACAACCAGGGTGGAAGGAGAAGTATCATAAAATAATGGGGGCTCGTCCGGGATATTGAATACCATTTAAAGTTCAGCTGAAGTTGTTTGGTTTTGTGATTTGATGTTGCTTCTGCAAGATTTGAGCTGAATGGCTGAGATTGACAGTGACCAGTTTTTTGCCGTGGAGGCTGTGGAGCTTGGAAACTCAACCTTGACCCAGCCTGGTGCAGCCTTCAACTGATTTTCTCCTGTGATCACTGTTTATTTAGCTCCATCCTCCTCCCTGTCAACTCCAGTTTCCCTGTCCATGCTAAAAGTCTTGTTGAACTTGTACAGGTTTGTTGGAGCTTCTTCTGGTACAATTATTGCTCAGTTGAGTTAGCATAAGTGTGTGAGAACCCCTCAGTGACTTCAAACCCTCACACCAGTCAGTTTTCATTTTCACGTGCCAAAACTGGACAAACATTTCATGACCCTCTGAGTGGCTGAAATTTAAAATCAGGTCAAAAATCTGTGCAGTTAATGAAGCTCTGCTACATATGCAGGCATGCATAGTGGCAGATAAATGAGCTGGAATCCATCCCAGAAAGACATGACCCTGATGGGAGTGTTTCACCGGCAACAGGAGGTCAGGCCAGGGGATTAATGTTAGTGTGTCAGTCCGAGAAACGCAGCTCAGATTGACAACCGATTTAAATTAGACAAAAGCACTCTCACTCTCGCCTTCCTTTCGGTTTGAATTTTATGTAAAACGTAGAAATGTTCACTTCTTAGAATTGTATTCTTTTTTTTTAAAGGGAGATAATACTTTGGTTTATGAGGTTAAAAATAACAGAAGAGAAGCAGGTTGATGAGATGCAACAAATGCAAATAACCAGATGAACACATTTTCCATCGGCCCTGTGGGAGTGACGAGGCTGAGCGCCAAGATGATTGGGCGTAGACCAGAGCAAGGAAGCAATCAGGCTGGGCCGACAGAGGGTGAAAGCTCAGTGACCACTGGAATGAGAGCTCTTACTTGGACCCGGTGGGCATGTTGATCCTTAAGGATGAGGGGCTTGTGCTAATTCTTCAGCTGTTTACCTAAAGTCTCAGAAGACATTAAACCTGGTGAACTGACCTCTCAGGAAAAGGGTTTGCTCAATCTCTGCTTAGCGATTGTAAGGCAGACCTGTCACGCAAGGGGCTTGTTTGTGTTTGTTGAGGGTGTGTGGGCGGGACGGCGATGCACCTAGCCGGTGTGTCCAAGAGATTCTGAAGATTACGTTTGTATTAGTGGACTTATAGGTTTAAGTGTTAACTGATGGGGACTTTATTCTTTATGAATTTGTTTTGATTTTCCCTGCAATGTCCCACAAGGAGGCAGTGTGTGAGAGGTGTTGCCATGAGGGGCAGAATTATGTGAAATCTACCGTAATTTCCGGACTATAGAGCGCACCTGATTATAAGCCGCACCCCCTACATTTTTAAAGGAAACACATTTTGTACATACATAAGCCGCACTGGTGCATAAGCCGCATGTGCCTACATTGAAACATGAGATATTTACAAAGAAAGACGGTACACAGAAAGTGTTTTTAAAGTTTTAATAATATGCCGTAGCTTTTCTTTGTGAACAGCAGCAATATAGCAAAACAACACTAACAGGGCTGGTTTAAATAACATATGGTTAAAAGTCACGGAGAGCCGTCATCCTCTTCCTCCTGTGCACTGAAACCATGGAAGTCTTCTTCCTCAGTGTCTGTTTCCTTCTTTATCGGCTCGATTGCTTTTAACTTGAAAGCTGCATCAGATGCATTTCTTCTTGCATTCTCCATGATGAGGGTCTGTTCAAGCTAATTTTGTTCATGCACAAAGCACGATGTTACATTAGTCTTCCTCTACAGATATATTCCAGCTGTCTCACGCTTACCTTTTCTGCTCCAGCGCCCCTACTGGCTGTTAGAAAAAATTCATAAATAAGCCGCATCGTTGTATAAGCCGCAGGGTCGAAAGCGTGAGACAAAAGTCGCGGCTTCTAGTCCGGAAATTACGGTACTTTCATGAGCTTTACATCATGTTGTTATTCCCTCATCGAAAACAGTCACATCTGATATATACATATATGTATATATATACATATATGTATATATATATATATATATATATATATACATATATGTATATATATACATATATGTATAGCAATATGTATTTATAGCAACTGACGATAATGTAGTAACTTGATTGTGTTATGAAATGGCTCTATGTGCTGGAAAATACATAATACTGTCGCTTCAGCTGAATGACCATGAATTAACCAAATCAGAAACTTACAAAGTCAACTGGGCTTTCCCAAACTCCTTTATTTATTTATTTATTTATTTATTTAATTTTTGTTTCAACAGTAACCTCTTGAGTTGTAAGATCTAATTTTAAACTTGGTGTGGCTTCTCAATTTAAAGAAATTAATCCAAAAAAGAAAAAATAAGAAATTCTTTCTCTCATTACTCTAAACAGGAAAAGTTTACTCTGGTGAAATTTCAGACAGACAGAAAATAAGTGTTTTGCATCATTTTTATATAAATAAAAAAAAATAAAATAAAATAAAAAGGGGAATTGGTTTTGGATGTATTTAAGGAGTGAACTTTATCCTTACCAGGAGCGAAGTAGGTCCTTTGTGTAGAATATTTCATGTTTCACTTCAAAACTCGAAGGAAACCAAGGAAGTAGCGCTGAATATTCTTCACCCCAGGTCTTGGATTGCACAGAGCCGCCTTGGTTGGACACCTGCAGCACAGGACGGCGCGGCCCGCTCCCGCCTGGAGGTGCAGTCAATCACAGATCTCCATGTGGGGGAATTACAGCCACAGCGCCGGGCTTGGCAGGCTGGGTTTATGAGTGTGGCCGTTTGCCTCTTCATCCTGTCCCACAGCGAATTGCCCAGCTGAATAAGCCGAGTATGGCTGCTGCATGATTGCCTGGGACCTTTCAATTTCCCACTCTTCACACCTGATCCCATGGGGCGCTTAGGTTTAGGGGGCAGCGGGTGCTGAAGGGAAGAAAAGCAGAGAGTCATAACCAAGCGCATTAAACTGAGGGATAGCGAATTGAGTTTTAAGGGGGTTTCGTCTCAGATGTAGCTCCGCAGAGTCCAGGAAGCGTTAATTAGTTGCAGCCTGCAGCACCTCCCGGAGGAGACCAGTGATTGATACGTTTTATTTCACGTGCTTTGTAAAAATGTAGAGGCTTTTGGTAGATAATGACCCTGTGAGGTATTTAATAGCTGATTACAGTAGGCGTCTGTCGGCTGTGGCGTTTAGAAAGAGTAAAACATAAAGGGGATGGGTGTGTAATTATTAAAATGCTCCGACTCCCTGGAACCATTAGGCGGAACGTATAAGACTTGCTGCTGCTCTGACCTACATACGCCGAGCGCAGGAGCACCGGGGCAATAACTATATAGAAGATGCTACAGCCACAATGCTTTAATTAGAGTTTGAGTGCGGGGGCTGAATTAATGGGATTGAACATGGACATGGAGGCTGGGAAGAAAAGCAGCAAAAGAGTCAGGGGAAAGAAAGTGATGATATAATGCTGTTCAACATTACCACTATTAAAAAGAAGCACCTTAAAAAAAGGGTTTACACCCTGGAAGCATTTTGTCATGATTCCTGGGTATTTCTTAGCTTGTGGTTTTTGTGATAGGTTATTTATGTTGAATAGTTTTGGCAATATCGCTTCTTCCAGTTTGGTCTGGGGTTTTTTTATAAGGTGTTCTGATGTTCCGCTTCCTGAATAGTTCCTCTAGGTTATTCCTGTTAGTGTGTTAGATTCAGTTTCTTTTCCTTTCTTTTACTCGTGGTGATTTATGTCTAGTTTCATAGCTTGTTCTTAAAACGGGCAATATTACGTAAAATCAATCTTTTTGACCTTTACGTTATGTTGTTATGTCATTCCCTCATCAACAATCTACCTGGAGAGTTGCCCTGATTATTTTATGCATGTTTGAGAAATCCTTAAATCTCCATGGTAACCACTTAGCTGTGCAAAACGCTCGGTGGGGGGAAAGGGGGTCCGACGAAGCTGCAGTTTCCAAACCGAGCTTATGCTTTACAGAGCATCCCTACAATGTAACTCCTCCACTGAGCTCCTTCAGACTAGCCATCAGCAATTAGCAAACACCTGGTGGAACTTTGCATCAGCTCAGCTCATTTTATGAGCTACTTCTCAGTGAACTGCTGGTAAAAACATTGTTAAAGGGCCAACAGAGGAGCAATGTGATGACTTCCTGAAGGTGGAGTGTCAGAGCAGACGTTTCTTAAAGAGACAGGCCCAATTTCAAGAGACAATTTCAAGGCATTACATTAGAAAGTACATTTTTTACATCATATTTGATACAAATAGTATTTTTATAACAACTCATGGCAACATAGTTAATTGATTGTGTTATATTTGATGCCAAGGTTTCCCTGGCAGAACTGTAGAAGAACAGGTCATGCTCTTGTAGTGTTGGTTTTGTTTTTGTTATCCACCCTCGTTGGTTTCATTGGTGCTATTCAGGTTTGCTGTTCATCCGTTTGTGAAGCAGGTCCTCTGTCAGACTGCCCCAGGGGGCAGCTGTGGCTACTGTGCAGTAGCTTTCCACCGTCAGTGAGTGACTGAATATGGTGTGAAGCGCTTTGGGCTCCTCTGGACTTGATGAAGCGCTACACGAGTACAGGACATTTACCATATCTATCTGCAAAGAGCAGTGTGTGAAATCTCAGACTTGCACTTTTGCAGTTACTCTGACGACTGAAAGGAACTGACGTGCGTCCGTGTTTTCCTAAATAAAAAACCAGCTGTGATTTATTGCCTCTTTCCGCCTCGCGCTGCTGTCAGACTGTCAGGCTATCAAAAATGGATTACTTCTCGTTTTCTGCCCCTTCACTCCTGCTGTTTTTCAGCTCTGATCAATCACACAGAGAGGGGGAAAAAAAAACACCCAACAAGTGTTTATGTGCGCCAGAAATAGGTCAAGATGGCCGTCTCTGCCGTCTCGAGCCATTCATCTTTTTATATTAGTCCACTTCTTTTGCTGTGAGCTGTTCACTCCGGTAAGGCAGAGAAGTGGGAAGGAAAATGGGTTCTGTTTGACTAGATAGAGTGAGAGATATTTATGGAAGTGAAACATGTGGAGAGAGGAGAGGACAGACTGTTCAAGTCAACTGTTGTATTATTGAGCTATTTCCTGAATAAGTGTAGTGTACCACAACCTGAAGGAGCAATCACTCAAGGGTTTGTACTGATTCAGGCGCAGAATTATTTTTTGGAAGCCCTGAGAAAAATGTTGCACCATAACACTTTAGAAAGACCAAACTTTAATTGGTCTTTCAATAAAAGTTTGGAAAGACCAATACTGAGTACATTTATTTATGTAAAGAAGTTTTATTTATAAGTAAATCAATGGTGGAAAAATTTAGCGAACATCTTACTGTTTATACTTTTTGCCATTGCTTTTTTTGTTTTGTTTTTGTCCATAGGAAGGAAATTATTCTTTCACAAAGTTGGAGCATCCAGAGAGAAAAGATTTGTGAGTTTATGTTCAGGTCACCCTAAAGGTCAGGATTTAGGTCAAGCGACTGAGATGCTAAAGGAAGACGGTAGAGTTTGTGTCTGGTGAAACGTTTCTGTATTGATTTAGTCAAATGTTTTTGGGTCATTATCTTGATGAAAGACCAGTTTTCCATTTTCAGTCCACTAGATTTCACTAAAAAATATTCAGGCTTGTCAAAAAGTCCACGATGCCATGCACATGTTGCAGTGTTTGACGCTGAGAAGCCTGATCTTTGGTGTTGTAAGACACGGTACCATTAGAAATGTATCGTCCCGCCAAATGCAAGGTCCCCATTTGTCATTCTTACACTACGAGCACGATTTGATTCCCCAGCTGTATCAGACTGACACATTGTTTTGGACATGTTTGAAATTCCACTGCATGAGAGCTTAATCTTAATCTTATGCAACACTGTGGCACTTACCGTACTATGGTGGATCCTGGACCTGACGCCACCTGATCTGCTTCTACATTATTATGGGCAATAACTATCTGACTCCAGTAGGGCTAAAATTTAATTTCCACATGGTCAGCTGATTGCCTAATTTGTAGATTTAAAATAAAGAAAGAAATTAAAAATAATGTACCCGGTCCTGACGCAGCAGAACACTGTGAATTCCAGAACATTGGATCCAATGTGACAACATATTTTCTTTTGTCTGATCACACACGCAATTAAAGTCCCAGTAAAATTTAGAATTAACTAATCTTATTATTTTTATTTTTTTTTTACATCAGTGCTAAACAACCTGGTGTCATACCAAAATGATCAAATGGTTACTATGGGAACTCAAAGATCACAAGATGACACTCATTTCTCAATTTTAGCCATGAGTTTTGGAGGTTTATTTTCTACAACCATTTCCATCCTGTTCACTCAAAATATGATTAAAGGGGGAAAATAAGAGGGAACAAATTTCTGCACGAGAGAATTTCTTGTTTCCCAGCAAAATGACTGGAGTAGGAGAAGTGACACGGTCAGAGTCCAGCTGCCAAAGATCTCTGCAATGCAGAACGTACCGGGCAATACCAGAACACTGTCCTTTAATATGATAATTCACTCAGAGCTGACGTCATTTTACTAAAAGGTCAGGGACAGCTGCGGCGGTTATTTCTGAGGACCTAAATTAGACTGAGGATTAATCGATGCTGGACCTTTATGCAGAGATTTTTCACGACATACAAAATCTGACTGACGGGTGTTATGAAGTGTTTGTTTGGAAATCCTGTTTGGTTTTCACTATTCACTTTGTGCATGAAGAAAAAAAAAAAAAACTTATTCGAAGACTAATCTCTCCGGAAATTGTGGGAAATCTAGAAATTTTCTTTAAGAACAGAACATTTCCAACCCTCTGCTAAACATAGAAGTTTGGTTCTCAATAGTCTTCAATAGATCAGCTTATCCAGACCGTCCTTCCTGAAGACAGGCGTGTCAGACGCGTTTCTGTTGAGCGACGCTGAAACAGCGCTTCCTGTTTGGATGCGTAGAGGTAAACCCACGGCTTCATCCGCGTGCCTCTTTGTGCTCGGCTTCTGGAGGGGGATCAGACGAAGTAGCAAACAGGTGTGAGCAGGTGCGCCGAAAAGGTTTGATCTCTGCCTCTGTGGCCTCATTCATCTCTCTCCGTCACATCCACCTGCGGCTCCTTGTCAACAACTCATTGTCATTCTGGAAACACGACTGTCCTCCGTGCTGTTTTCGTAGCGGAGCCGAGCTCTTAACGCTTATTATACGCACAGAAAGAAGGGGCTGCTCCACCTCAGACACTTCCTGGGAAAAATGGATTTTGTCGGCTAATCATGTGAATCTGAAACTTTATCCAACTTGTAAAATAAGTGTTCTTTGGAAATCCTCTTTGCTCTTGATTTAGATACATTTGTTGCGAAGAAATCGGCTTCAGAAGGGAAGTGTGAATCTCACTGGGCAAAACTAAAACAATAAGTGCTCACATTCACATCATTCATTCAGATTCTTTTGTGTTTAACGTGACATCAAAACATCCAATATGCAGGATGTCTGTTTTATGCAGGAGCTCTGAAGTTTGAACCTTGAGTAAAGCTTTTTTTTCTTCCTTTGCTAGTTTTTACCATCTCTGCTGTTCGCTGCTTCAACAAGTTTGTTTTTAATGACATCAGTTTGCTTTAGATGAAAATAATCTTTGACACGATGTTTTTACAGATGGAGAATTTTAGTGCAAAGAATAAATAAATAAATAAGAGCAGGTGAACTGCATGGCTTATCATGACCGTCCTTTCAATAGTATCTCTCACGAGAAAAGCAAGACGGCTTGTAGCCAACTAATTAATCGAATTAGTTTTGATTAATCGATTATTGAAACTCTTCCACCCGTACACTTTTTCTTTTCTGGGAGGGATGCTCTTAAATAACCAAGAAAACTGAACTGAAATAAACAGTCCAGTTTATTAAATCAATATAGGTAATAATAATGGATAGAACAATAAAAATGAAGCATACAAACTTAAAGAAATACATTTGTTAGAAGAACAATATACTGTGAGCAGTAATTAAGCCAAAACTGTACAGCGACATATTTATATTGAGGAGTTCAGCAAGTCTGTTAAGCATCCTTGATACGCAATTATTAATAAGAAAGTAGAAATTAATTAATCAATGAATCCATAAATGATCAAGCATACAGTAACGCCATGCCAAGTTGTTTTATTTTAGGCAACACAATGTTAAAAGGAATGAAATTATTGATTATTTGCATATTTGAATGTATTTCTAATATTGTAAGTAAGAACATTCTGACGTGGTTAAAATCTGCAGAATGTGCCAACTTAAAAAAAAAATCTAATTAATTGATAAATCGTCAGAATAATTGATTGCTAAAACATTAATCAAACGATTTGGATTAATAAAACTCTCTGCCTAACACAAAGACGTTATTATTAAGCTTCAGCCACGAATTCCACGTCCACCAAGCTGAGCTCCTCGTTAAAGTGGACCTGGACTTCTCACAGTACAGGAGAAACTTTGGAGACTGAATCATTTCATGTGGACATAAGACAGGCTGCATCGTCAACAGCCCAACTAACGCTGTGATTTAAGTACTGATGGTTTTCACAGACACCACGTCTAAAGACCACGTGTCTGTTCCTTCACTGAGAAACTCAGCAAGTTTTAAATGGCTCCTTTTTCTCAGAGGAATCATTGCCAGTTTTATCAGTTATGCATCTTTCCAGGTTTGTTGCCGTGAGCGGTCAGCGCTTTGCTGATGAGAGAAAACTAGAAGCCACTTTTATTGCATTTCGGGTGCATTTTGCTTTTTTTTTTTTTGTCATACCCCTTTATTCAGTCTGATACTAGTTTAACTTTTGGATTGTATTTTTGGGTGCAAGTTGCCAGTCATAGTTAATCTCTTATCTTATTGTCTCTTTTCATTCTTCTTTACTGACTTCACTAAACATGTTCCAAAGGTCTAAAATAACCGTGGAAAACTATTAATACTATTATAAAACAATTTAGCACAATTCAACCTCTCTTGCTTTGTCTGAAACTCCAGAGGACACAGGTGGAGGCCTCACCAGTTACAGGTGGTCAGTAGCATGGGAGTGCCACAGGGTTCTGTACTCTCCCCATTTCCTTTCATTCTGTTCACCTCAAACCTCCAGTATAAAACAGTCTAATCAGCTACACTCCGGTAATAAATTCACCTGAAGAGGCATTTGAATGAGAGGTATCCTCATAACCTGAGAGATCTGGACAACTTCAGCAAGTCCAGATGTGGACAGATGCCTGTCAACGAAAGCTGAAAGACAAAAAGCGGATTTTGCAGAATTATGCATTCAGGATGTTCCTGTTTTCACATTCCTCTTTCCACATTTCCACCATCAAGCGATTTGTAGATAAATGTCACATTAAAGGTGGAAAATGTTTCAAAAAAAGAAGACTCGAGATCAACTCTACCATGTGGGACAAAGTATGACATTACTGGGAACTCTGTCTTTTACTGGCACGTCTTTGATCACGTTCTTTCTTTCGTTGACGTGACCTGAGAGCTCCTTGACGATGCCATCGTCTCAAGTCAGAGTAAGAAAACTAAACCCTGCTGTGCTTCGTGGGTTATTTCACGTTTTGTTGTTTTTTTTTTTCTGTACGTGAGACATACGAAGTGAGCCTTCGAAAAAGCAAAGAAAAACAAGATGTGCTACTAAAGAGCGCTTCAGAGAGATTTTGTGCAGTAAATTATTGAGAAGTTGTTGAAAGAGCGACCGGGGCTCATAAACTATTGATTCGGTTGGTGATAAGCGCTGGCAAGTTTTCACACGTCTTTCATCACCGTCAGACACAGCAGCAGACACAGTTCTTAGTTCTGACCGTTCAGGTGGTCGCCTCCTTTCAGTTAAGGTCGTTTTGAAGATGCGTAGTGCCATAAGCTGCTGCTTTTTAATTAACAAATGACTAATACAACTTCTACAAGAGTTAGATATCATGTCATACTGAGTAGCAAACTTTAACTTATATAGAGACGCTGACGTGATGTTGAAATCACAAAAATAAATGTACCGGTATTTTGATAAAAAGCTGTTGTGCTCGAATGAGGAGAGTCTTCAGTCATATGGAGATGTATGCATTTCTCAAACCTGCAATGGAAATATTTTGTCACGTCACACAAGGTTTTTGACGTTAGCAGGATATAGACAAAGATTTGCGCACATTTGTAATGGAAACGCAGCTACTGAATTAATACTGTTTAGCGTGTCGCTACATTTAAAAGACTCTTTATGACTTTGAAAGTAACGTTAAAATTAATGTTAGGACTCAATCCAAACATGAATTATTTTTTTTAAATACTTTTTTATTTACAGTAACTTTGTTGGCGGGGGCGAGGTGGGGGGGTTTAACTAGTCTAGCAGCCGGTGTACAAGTCAACTCAGCTATCTTTACTTTTCCCACTCACACTCGCACACATAATGCAACGTGATTGGATTTGGGGAGAAGGGCGTGACTAATTTACCATACAAAGAAACCTGGAATGGAGTAGTGGAACGGAGTGGCAATGTAATCACAATGCACTGTAAGCTATGTAATGTGTTTTGAGGCAGTTGACCAAAATCCCGGACGATTTTGAAATTCCCCCCCGGACATTTTTTTAGGTCTGAAAAGTAGGACATGTCCGGGAAAAAGAGGACGTCTGGTCACTCTACAGTAACTCATAAAGTTACTGTGAGGTGAATGAGAATTAAGAAAAACACAGACTTAAAATAGTTTCTTAAATCAATGTGATGAGCCATTGAAATTTGTAACACTTAATAAATGTCATCACTTTACTTGAAATCGATTCGGGGTCATAAAAAAAAGAAAAATCCTCAAAGCGGATTCCCGGCTGTGTAGCTCCTCATCCCAGAGATCTAATAGAATGATAAGTATCAGAAATGAGGCCCACTTCTTAAGGCTTAGGCCTCAATCAGTCAGAAAAATGAAACATGGAAAGTGGGGGCTTTGCTTTGCTCCAAAGAGAGGTTGCACCTCTACATTTACAGACACACGATGTCAAAGCTCAGCGCCGCTAAAGACGGGTCGAGGATATAAATAGCTCCAGACCGTTGACGGAAATGACGTTGCGGTTTATGCAGCATTCCTAAATACCTCAGAGCGTCTCCTTTAGCGGACTAGTTTGGTTACAACGCAAAAGCTTGTGACAAGATCTTACCAGGTATTAGTGGAAATCTCTTTAAAATAAGACAAAACTAGCAAACGAGAAACTTGTTAGCAAGATATGCGAGATTGTTTTACATCAGTAATTCTTGAACGTTGACAAAATGCTAGTTTCACTGACAGTTTTTTTTTTTTTTTCACCTATAACAAGCATTTCATCCTCATGTTATTTTTAGTGTGTGGGAAATGTCAGTGAAACTAAAACTTTTTAAACTAAATATTCAAGAGTTATTCACTTAAAATGAGCTCCTAGATCTTACAGAACATTTCCTTGTGAGCTAATGTAGTCTTATTTAAAAAGCATTTCCTCCAGAAACTGGACAAAAATACTTTGTAAGATTTGGTGCTTTTACTTTCGCCATAGAAACGCAGACTGAGCATAGTGTCTGCGTCTGACTGATGGTTTGTTTCTGGTGGCTTTGCTGCTGGACGACTCCCTGCCTTCGTTCCAAGCTGCATGCTTTAAGGCAGACCTTTGGGAAATTTTAATTTTAACCTGTGCTGCATTATGTTTAAGATCAGATTGCTCTGTGTGTCGCTGAATCTAATTACTTTGTACGATTGCATTTGACTGTATATAAATTAGATGTGCTAATTTTTTAATTATATTGAGATTATTTGTGTTTTAACTTAGCATGGTAAAAATTTGATATTCATAATTAAACAATTTTTTTTGGGTCATCTTCTTTGACCTGTATAATCTCGCCAAATATCACAAAGGAGTATTTAAGAAAAGGTATTTGGGATTCTTTTCAAAATCTTAGACATCAACCATCAGGTGTAAAAACAGTTGTCATTTCATAAAGTGAAACTCATATGTATTAAGAACCTATCAAACAGACTGAAATATGTCAAGCCTGTCTTCCCTGTAAAGTTGATAATTATGGCTTCGAGGTGATGAAAACCCAGATTTACGTGTCCCTGAAAGTTTGAATGTTACAAAAAGCATAACCTCAACAAACTTTTTTTGATTTTTTTCCTGGACATTGGAAATTACTAAACACATCAGAAAGAACACAATGGAGATTTATCAACATTTATTGATCACATTCCTTTCCTTCCTCCCTACGTTACTTTATCCACATTATCCTCAAGAAGGTGATGGTTACCCACAACAAAGTAATCACTCTGCCTATTCCCCCAGAGACACCAAAGGTACCATTCAAGTGATTGGCCGAGTTGGAAAGGCAGGAATGATTTCTTAAAGCGGTTACATCAATTGATGACAATCATGAGAAATTTCCATTACTCTCTCTCTGTTCTCTCTTTGTCTCCACCCTTATTTTCTTCGTCCAAAGTGTAGCTGTTGGGGTTGTTCTTTCTGCCCTTCCTGCTGACAAAGACAGAGAAGTTGCAGTAATGCCTCCTGTCACACCACAGCACAGCCAACTCTGTCCTCTGTGTCTTTCTTCAAGGTAGTTTCTTCCAGAGATGTGAACCCACTACAGCCTTTAACCCGTCTGTTGAAGAGACCAGAGATCTCCCGTAACTGCTTTTCCTTAACGTTTTCCTGTTACAGAGGTTGACAGACCTGGTTACAAGCTTACATACAATAGTCATTATTAGCATGTTATGTCAATTTGGAGCTTTTAAAAATGCACATATCACTTTTTTCCTGTACTGACAATGAACCACTAGCATATGCATACAGTATCACTTAAATTTCCACAAAGTTCCACACTTTTTCTCTCAATCGACCAGCTTCTGACATAATTCTGGCTCAATATTTTACTGCTCTTACAGTCAAGATTTGAAAAGCTAAACTAAAGCAATAAACTTGCCACCTAAGATCCAACTTTTAAAACAGCCTATACACCTCCAGTAGAGTTGGGGGTAACGTCATGATGGCGTTTGCTCCCCAATATTCTCTGAACCAACATCTGAGCTGTTTCACAGAGCAGCTGCGTTTGTACGGAGGTTAGATGTCACACAGATGGACTCTGCTTAATCACTGGCAGTCATCTGGCAACTTCTGAAGGCAATTGGTTGCTCTCAGAGAAAAGGGAAAAGGCAATACTTTTGCACACTGCACTTTTCAACTTTGTATTTGTAAAAAAAATAAAATTGAATCTTGTACAATTTTCTGTCTACTTCACAATTGTTCACAACTAGATGTTAGCTAGCTTAAGATGTTAGCTGGCTAACATTTAGTTATATGTTAGCTAGCTAACATTTAGTTAAATATTAGCCAGCTAGCATATGTGTTAGGTACTTTTTGTTAGCTAGCTAGCATGTAAATATAGCTAACTAATATTTAGTTACCTAGCTAACATATAAATGTAGCTAACTAGCTAGCTAACAAACATTTAGTTATATAGAAACACTAACACAATGCTAACTAAATGTCTTTCCCTTTAAATTCCAATGAAATGAATGGCTTACTAAAAATGTCAGCTTAATGTAAAATCAACTGCTAAATGATATTGATTCATGTATTGATTCAGAGCAGATTTTTGCTGTTTTGTTTATTCATTACAACAAACTGCAGTGATGGCAGAATAATCAGTTTCTCTGTTCTCATTTTGGATCAGAACCCAACACGCTAGCGTGACCTGCGACCTTGCGACTGCGTGGAGCCCAGCAGCAGTGGGAGATCCCGGGTGTCAAGGAGACAGAAGTTGAGCAACAATTGGAGGCGACAGCTCATTCATCATGGCCAAGGTATCCGTTCCACTGAGTAGAGCACATTCTCCACCCTACACTGCATCTGGCTTGCTTAATTAAAAACGGGAGCGCAGTAAACAACTTCAATAATTTATTCTCCCTTATTTTTTTTTCTTTCTTCGAGGGCTACATCATTAAAAAGCATACTTTTGATGGGTTTTTTTTACCCCCGTGAATGAAGCGTCGAACTGATTTAGAGGACATGCTTTATGATTTGCTTTCTTCTGCTGTTTTGTTTTTCATCGCTGTGTGTGGTGCTGTTAGGTGTGTTTGGCTGAGATTCTGCCCTACTGCTCCTAATAGAAGGACGAAACTGAGCGGCTAAGAAAGTTTACGCTCACACCTGGAGCTGGCTGCTTAAGGACGAAACTACGCGACTTAAACGCAGCGCAGCAAATATTCAAACAAACGCATGTGAGATAAAATCGAAAAGACAAACTATTTTTATTACTTATAGCTGATTCATATAACAAGGATCTATTTTTATTAGAATAACACTACTACTGTGATATAATGTGTAGACTGTAAGTTTACATGTACTTATCAGCAGGTCACATTAATCTCAGTCTGTTTTTTTTGTCATACATACAGCAAACTATGTGGAAGGTCACTAGTTGGAATTGATTAGGGCTTTTCTCTTATCTAATTGCCTCAAAATTATACACCAGATTCAGATACAGAGCCAAATTATCAGTGGAAGAAGTCCAGCACGACACATCGTATGTTAAATAAGCCAATTGATGTGTGTTTAGACTGTATGCACTTCTTCTTGTAAAGTTACACAGTAAAACAAATTAACAGCAGTATTTTGGTTAGCTTGTCATAGAGATTAAAAATATTTAGTTACGAAGTAAATATTTATTTTCCAAAGCAAATACTTAGCTCAGACCTAAATATCTGACTTACTAACCAGTATTTATTTTGCTAGCTAAATATTTAGCTAACTAAATAATTAGCTAACTAAATGTTTAGCTTACCAACTAAATATTTGGCTTGCTTAGTAAATAGTTAGGTTGCTAGCTATATATTTAGCATGCTAACCAAATATTTGAGTTGCTAGCAAAATATTTGGGTTGCTTACTAAATATTTACGTTGCTGGCTAAATATTTAGCTTAGTAACTAAATATTTCGGTCACATCTGAGGATATTGGCAGCTATTTTTTTAAACAGCTTAATATTCTATCTTGAAGGTTCAGACAGTCAGGAAAACACCAAACACAAAGCCCGAGGTTTTCTGTATTACAAGTAGGAGGTCCCAGCTTTTGTGGATAATTATGTTTTGCTGATAAAATTACCACAAACTTCAGTTTGTAACTGGAACATAAACCCTAACAGAACTGTATCTGTAATTGCCCTGAAAGGTGATTCTGTGTGGTTGTGTTTAACAGGAGTTAATTTTTTTAAAGAAATTCTAAGAATCCCAGTTTCATTTCAAGGAGCTCTGTTTCATTTTTAATGGTTTTAGAGAGAAAGTGGTGGATTTCAGACTTAATCTTTGTTAGATGGATGAAACGTGTCCAACCAGCTCTGTGTCATGTTTCATGTTGTTAGAGACAGACGCTTCATAACAATACATTTCAACAGCCGCCACATCTTTGTGAAAACTACCAAAACTACTTCTTGATTCCAAATGACCCTCGATGCGCTCTGTCTCGCTCTGTGCCTTGTCTGGTTACCGCCTTTTTCTTGGCTCCTTGAAAGCACCTCCACCTCTTGCCCTCTCCCAGGTTTCAGATCAATTGTTTGTCCCTGGTTCCAATTTCTTTTGGGCGTTTTTCTATAGCTGTCTGCTCTCCGGCCTTTCTGTATTGTGTCTCTCCCCGGACCTGAAGAGGAGCAGACTAAGCCAGCCAAGGCTTCCTAATCTTAGGTAATGGAGGAAATTGAGTTTCATCCCGTTTCCCTCCATCACCCTGAGTTTTATACTCCCAGGTAAGCCTATCTCACATTTGACCGAAATGCTCTTTCTAAAAAAAGAGAAAAAAGATGTAATTAAGTCCTATAATCCATTCCGCGTTCAGCTTGCACCTCAAAGCATTTTCAGCTTTCCACTTTTCAGAAATATTTTTTTTTCTCATCCAGATTAACTTTATTCATTCTCTATCTTTTAAAATATCATTTAACTCCATGATAAACATCTGGATCTAAATCATTTTTTGACCTGATTTTTTTTGTTGTTGTTTTTACCAGTTCTACAGGGTGGGCCATAAGTTTCCATACATAGAAAAAATAAACATTTTCTATTGGACAACCATTTTTATTTTGTGTGTAATCGTTGCATGTCTCGGACCACTTCATGGTCAATTTGCAACATTTCCAGTTTTCTGAAACTTTCAAATAAGTTTTGCCACAGTGTCGTGTGTGTGTGTGCGTGTGCGTGTGTGTGTGTGTGTGAGACACGCTCGTTCCATGTTTTCTGTTAAAGTTTCGTGCAACCATGCGACTGCTTCCCGATGCAGCCATCAGTATAATTTAAATTCTTTGCTCTTTTTTGTCAAACTGTGCATCTTCTTGGGTATCTGAAATACAAAAGAAATATACATTTTACATTCTCCTTATTTCAGGACTTATTTCCTGTTGAACTTCCTGGTTTAATGAAAACTATCTTAAATCTTAACCTGGAAGGAACAAGAATAAATGTGGCTGCTTGCTTCCTTGTGTCTCTCAGTATGCTGGTTCCATCAATCCATAACATCCAGTCCATTGTGCAATCTCTCTAGATCATCTCTTCATCCAACCCCGGCAGTTTAGGTCTAGTTACTGCGTTTGCCTTTTTTTTTTGTGTCTGGCGAATCTTTTTCTATGCTAATTTCAACATGTGTGTCAGATCATCATCCTGCTAAACAATTGTGTTTTTCAACACAGTCCGCTCCAGTTTCCATTTGCAACAATAAAGTCTAAATAATACAAGAATTACTTTGCGGTCGGATAAGACAAAGGAAAAAGTCGTAATATTAGCAGAACGAAGTGGTGATTTTATAACAATAAGTTAAAACGAAGAATGTTGAGCATCTTGTGAAATCTTTGGTAATAGTTTTACAAATAGGGACTCACTTAATCTTTTAGCACGTCGGCATCAAATTATCATCAGTCGCAGGTCGATAAAAGGATTGTGCAAACAACGGAGTCTATTTCAAGGAAAGAACCACACGCACAAGACAACTGTGTCGAAATTTGCAGCTTTTCTTTAGTAATTTTATGACTTTATTCTCCTACCCACCCCCCCCAAAAAAAACAAATCTCTAATACTCCGTTGTATTTTTACCTACTGAGTATATGCCCAAACTTAATGGTTGGACTTTTCAACTTATTTCCTCCTTCTGTGATAAAATATGAGTTTATTTCAGGATCTTTACACATCTGCACCAGTGGTGCCAACAAAATAATCCATAATGTAATGAAAAGAAACCCAAAAATCTAATTGCGTTTGGGTGTGTGTGTTGTGTGAGTTTAAAACCATTTAATTGACCACTGGGCGTGATGCAGCTGTGTGCCTCAGACTGTGAAAGGCTTTTCCTGCTGTGCTGCGTTTGGACGTGGATTCCCTGGAGACAGACATGTTGTGTCTCAGTGGGACCCTCCTCGTTATGCAGAGAGAGAGAAAAAAAAACCCGCAACAAAATAACTGTGTTCTGACGGCCGCAGCTTCCATTTAAGATTTAATTCAGTTTCAATTAAACAGAACATCTCTGAGATCTACTTGACTCAATTTTGGCGATACGTTTTGAGGCTCTGGATTAAACTTGCTGCTTGAAATCTCTTAAAAGTGCTTTGAGAGGGACAGCCCGGACCGCAGTCGCAGCATGCGAGGCCGACCGTCTGAGAAATGCTAAAGACAAACTAGCGGGCTGTTAGCGTCTAAGTACCAACCTCAGACAGGCAGAGCTGTTCTGTAATTGGGTAGATCGTTAAAGTCTGTCCTCCAAGCCCTCTGGGTGTTAAAAAGCCCTCTGAACGGCTGGAAGCTGCCATCATCCAGACCACTACCCACCGACGCTGAAAAAACCTACACCCATGACTTTGCTGCAATTAGTGCCCATCAACCTGTAAGCAAACTGTTGTGATGAATAGCGTTTTTAACAATTTGTATTCAGAGGAAAGTACATTCAAATCTCACTCATTTTAATACAAATTGAAGCAGTCTAAATGGACAGAGACTACAGCGAGAGCGAGCATCAAACAGAATACAAATGTAACGTGACGACATTGAGAATAAGCTTTAAAATGTTCTGGCCCCGTGTTCTTGATCTGTTGCTGTAAAAGCTTGCCTGTTTTGCGTACATGTTTAGTTCTCTCAAATCAGAGTTATTCATTTATAAAGACAAAACATCTCCATCACATTTCAAGGTCACTTGATGATTATGTGTTATTAAAAGATTTGAAGATAAATACGTGAATACCAACTGTAAACAAATCAAAAATGCAAACATTTTAAAAGACTAAGCAATGCTAAGCCTGGTGGCCCGCCAGGCTTATGTTACACTGGGAGAAACCCTGCGATTTAGTTGATCATTTTAGTTGCATTTCTCACAGCAACTAACATTTAGTGAAAAACTTTTTGCCGTCCACATGAAACACATCCACACAGCATGACAGTTCCACCACCGTGCTTCATTGGTAAGATCATTTCTTAGTGTTTCCTGATTAATGCGACTTTGGGCTTCCCAAAAATAATTGAGCTGTCTCACCCTCATTAAGACAATGACTACTTTTCCTTAACTTTTTTGCGATTACCAACTTGTAAATTTAATAGGTAGACAGATCTACAATGCTTTTCAATGCAATGGAAGACCATATTACATTTCCTAAACATGATCTCCGAAGGAAAACTCAACATAAATAGCATGGGGCCCAAAATGGATCCCTGTGGAACACCACAAGGAAGAACTCTTCTGATCATCATGAAAACTTGTCTGTTTTGATAGAAATGACTCAGATTAGCATAGTGGCTAATCTATGCTAATGCATAATTAGCATAGATTATGGATTATGCTATCACTAAATTATTAAACCAGTCTCTGTTTAATAATTTAGTGATATTAAACAAATATTTAATACAAAGTATCCGTTATGACAATAAGATACTGTAGGTGTGAAAATACGACAGCGATTCATTTGAGTTTAGGAACATTTTAGACATTAACTCAAATTAATCAACACGTATCTAATATAAAACATTTGACTTTTTTTGTGTTGTACTGCATGGCTGGACTGGCTATGTAATGTAACACATAGCCAGTCCAGCAGTAAACAACAGTTTCATCTTTTATCCACTGTTTTCGTTTTTCTCCCTGCAGCTCGTCTCATGAATGACACGTCTCCTCCCGCTCCATCTTTAGCAGGCACCTGACAAACTCAGTGAAAGGCAGCTGGCAGCAATGTATTGAAGAACGTGAAAGTGAATAATTTATCTGAGCATATGGACTCATGGGTCTCATTCATCTCTGCCCCCCTTCCCCATATCCTCTTCATCTCGGCCCCATCGCTCTTTCGCCTTCCACCGATGCATCCATCAGAACATACTCTCCTCTCTCTTGAGGACCAAGCATGTCGAAGCCCTACTGCTTTTCCTTAGATGTGTCCTTTTTTTTCTCTCCCTTCCTTTTGCTTTTTGTCTTGAGTCAGAATTTGTTTAAACATTCGGAATAGGCGAAACCCAAAAACTAGAGGACTTCTCTCGTTTAAAATGATTTTACTTTCACTGGGATTTGTAGATTGGAGAGATTAATCAGTATAGCAAAATTTTAAATCTTAAACATGGTAAAAAAAAATAAAAAGTTGTCACTACAGTATGTGAGACACTGAATTTAATAATCGATGTTAGTGTTGTAGTCAACACAACCTAAACCGACCGAGACAAGACCAAGACTTTTAGGGTCAAGACCAAGGCCTCCTTCCTGTGTCTTGAAGCGCTGTGTGCGAGAGAAAGGCAGAGGCCATCAGTGACAGCGGCGACAGAAACACGCAATTAGTAAGTCGCCTTATTGCTGGACAAAAGGCTGGTAATTTAGTGATATTTTTACAGTTGTGGTCTTCAAGACCGGTCTCAAGTACTACAACGCTAGTAGAAATTGTACTGTAAAGGTGAAGCAGAGTGTGTGTCCTTCATCTGGTTAATGTAAAATCAGCTTAGTGGTATTTTTTAAAAAGTAAAAGAAAGAACCTTCCCCTAATAAATGTCCTCAGGTCGTCTATGAGGGATGCAGTTCTATCTGATCAACTCCTTTGTTTGGAGCCTAATTTAGCTGTTGTCAAGACTAGAGGTTAGTCGAACTGAGCATTTATAGGTTGGAAGGCTGAAGTAAATAACAGAAATTGAAGAGTGAGGCAGCAGGCAGAGAGAGAGAAGTTTCAGGGGAGAAAACCGCAGCGTATTCACAACATAGCGAGTTATGGAGGCTTGCGTTCAATCCCCGTGGCCGGCTTGATTAGAGCGAGCCGTCATTCGTCATCGATCACTGGTTGTCATGGTGGATATGTGGCAGCCTTGAGCCCATCAGCTCTGTTTCATACGACAACGTGCTGGGATCCTAATGGAATCATTCAGAGGAGTAGGGAGTTGAGAAGGAGAGAGATGTGGAGAGAGAGAGAGAGTCTCATGAACAGAAAATGGTCGATGGACCGCTTGACCCCTCTGGCGAAAAGCCTGATAGTAAGATCTGTGTGTGACATCGCCACATAGCATCCAACATAATATCAAATGTTATGGGGCACATGGTGAGTTGAGTACTATGCAGTCACCGGTGAAGAAATGCAACTGTTCCAGGCATCCTCATACTTTCCTAGAGCCTTACCTAGAAGCTTACAGGGATTGCTCAGATGCATTTGAAGAGATGTTAAGCCAATTAACACCTAAAACAAGAAAGGCTTAGTAAGTCTCTTTGTTCCTCTCCACAGCCACTTGGCCCAACTCCTCCCAGGGAATCCTAAGGCATTCCAAGTTCAGTGGAGAAACACGGTCCCCCCAATGGGTGGATCTCCTCCTCCATCCAGAAGACATCCAATAGACATCCGAAAGGCTCCCAAGTACTTGTGAGCTGCGTAGTCTCTGCATGCACTGTCTGCAAACGGCTGGGATTTCATAGTCAAGCGTACCAATTGCCAACATTTCTCGTGACAAACCCCTTCATTTTCCACAGTGGTAATGAACACTTAACAAGTTTGATGAACTAGTTTGGTGCCTCGCCCGGCTGTTTTCTCCATCACGGTAGCCTCCAGTCAGTGCTGACCAGAAAATGGACGTACAGTGTGACTGTTCGATGTGAACTTTGTTTCCTGCTGAGCAGTTAACTGTGCAACACCAAGTACAGTCATAAAAATTTACCCTAGCGCAGGCATGTCCGGCGGACGTCCTCTTCAGGTCCGCATAGCCCTCCACCAGGTATGTTGGGCCTCCACCTTAGTCATGGTATCGTTGGCTGCACTGCTACGTTTCATGCAGGTGTGGGTTCTCTCCAGGTACTCCGGCTTCCTCTCATAATCCCAAAAAATTGGGTAAATGGGTCTCTCTTGACGGGCTGCACAGTGGCGCAGTTGGTAGAGCTGTTGCCTTGCAGCAAGAAGGTCCTGGGTTCGATTGCCAGCCCGGGGTCTTTCTACATGGAGTTTGCATGTTCTCCCTGTGCATGGTGGGTTCTCTCCGGGTTCTCCGGCTTCCTCCCACAGTCCAAAAACATGACTGTCAGGTTAATTGGTGTCTCTAAATTCTCCCTAGGTGTGAGTGTGTGTGTGAATGGTTGTTTGTCTTGTATGTCTCTGTGTTGCCCTGCGACAGGCTGGTGACCTGTCCAGGGTGAACCCGCCTCTCGCCCCGAACGTAGCTGGAGTGGAACCAGCAACCCTCCTGACCCCATTAGGGACAAGGGTGAATAGAAGATGGATGGATGGATGGTCTCTCTTGACATTGCCCTAATGCGTCTTTGTTTGCTTTGTAACAGATTAGTGACGTTTCCCAGTGGCAGCTCAAGTTGGGCCTCTTGCGACCAAAGAGTGTATGGACAATGGATGGATTGGATTTCTTATGTAAAAGTAAGTGAACTGTGAGGAAAGTAGATATTCTCTAGTTTTGTCTCTACCCTAACCCAAGACACTAATATTTTTGTCCACTGTTTTGTTTAAAATTCTCAATTTGAGCCAGAATGTCTCAACAGCCTCTGTAAGCAGAGTTTTAACAAAACAACCTAAGCTTTGGAGCTTAACGCCCGGCTTTTACCAAGTTTCACTGATGTTTGATTTTTTTTCTTTTAAATAGATTTTCTGATGTAACCCAACCTTCTCCATACATCCAGAGGACTCTGAAGACGTGAAATTGCACAAATCAAAATTCTGTTGCTTTAAAGTGAAATAAAATTCTGTGAAGATTCCTGCTAAAGCTCTAGCTTGGGATTCAGGACACAATGCTCTAACGTGTATATGTGTTTTTAATTCACATGACTTAATGCAGCAATTTAATACCTTAAAGTTGTTTTAGTTTAATGCAACATGTAATATTGTGCAAATATTCAAGGTGTGTAAATATTTTTGCGAGGTGCTGTAAGTATAATCAAAACTCCAATAACAGTAATGTGCTCTTCTCTTGTCCTCAATTATTTTCTTTGTGCAAGAATGTGAATCCTTCCCCTTCGTTGGCGTTGGTTGCTGTGACACAGGCACAGCAACCCCAGAGAAAGATGCTGGAGGGACCGAGATTGGAGCGGAAAAACAGGGGGAGTTTGACAGAATGACTCAAAGCGGTAGGATGAGATGGTGGAAGCTTGGAAATTCAACCCCTGACAGTGAGACAAATTGTTCCATTAGCAACTTGCTGTCCTTTCAATTTCTCAGCTTGTTGATTAATAGCTAAAGAGCACTGTTTGTCACAACGGGAGTCGAGCTTGGCACGTGGCCCCGGCCGCTCCTCAGCCCAGACCCCTTCGTAATGAGCCTTTGCTCTCGGCTCCCTACGCAGGAAAGCAGAAAAACGCCCCTCACTCACCCCTCCGCCCGGAAATTAGAAAGGTGAACTCTTGTTAATGGAAAAATAAATAAATAAATGAGACGGTGCAATTTTCCTCCACCGCAAATGAAAATCAGCTTGGTGTCGCTCGCTCTAATGTCATTCAGAAAGATGTCGCTTTTCCAATCCCCATCACCTTCCCGCTTGGTTTTGCCCGTTCGCCTCCACTCGGCTCATCAACGGCTCATAGTTAGTAGATGGGTGAATACACAGAGCTGCAGATTTCACCTCTGAGGATGATATAAGGGAGCACCAGCAGAAATCAATTGGCTCTGCCTTGGACGTCCAGTAAATGCCTCGGTGTCGGGCTGGAATGCTAATGTTGTTCCAGCGCTGATCGATGCCCTGTGGAGACAGTCAGTCAGCATGTACCGGCTCACTTAGCCTCTTTGTTTTTTAACTGCTCTTGTTCTCAGTGAGGCACCTTATGAAGTTTGAGTGGAATAAATCTCGGTCAGAGATCAAATCTTTTGTTGTTATTTCCATAAAACTCGTTTTGTATTTTGACGGGGCAATAAAACTCAGATGTCACCAATAACCAGACTTGGTGCAGTCAAAGATAATGCCTGTACCTTATGTGATGGTGTGTGGATGTGCAATTTTTTAAATTCATTTCTTTTTAACCCTTTGGGATCCATGCTATAAATGGTCATTTTTGACAAATTTTCATCCTACCTCTATATTTCTCAATAGAAATCACTAACATTGCCTTATGTGGTTTCATTTTTCTCAGCAAAACCTGAACTTTATGAATTTGCACTTTTTTTGTTTTTAAGAAACTGCGATTACATGGTAGGTTTTATAAAAAACTAAAAATCCGAGTTGGAAAAATTTACAGTTTTTTTTCACAGTGAAACCACCAAATATTCACGAATGTTTTTTTATAACTTAGAATGCCAAGGTATATTGGACATTTTTGAAACAAACAAAGTTTTAAAAAATTATTAGCGTGAAAATGAAGGCCATTCCTCATTCGTTTTGGATCTCTTACCTATTTTATTGGTCGATGTAATCTTTTTAATTTTGTTGTTTATGTGACAGTGACAATAAAGTCCTTATTCTACTATATATTGGTAATTTCTTGTTTATTACATGACTTATTTCCTGACACTTCAACCTTGATGGAAACTTTTGTGGAGTTGTTGCATGTGCGAATTGTGCGACATCGAGGAAAACGACCTGAAATGAACCTTTCAGCAGAATACTCACCTACACAGTCGAAATGAGGAATATCCTACGTTGATTGAAAACCACATAAACATTCAGGATCGGTGTGCCAAAAAAACCCCAAAAAACAATAACAACATGTCCCTTTGCAGAAGAGACAACAAGTTTTCTCCCTTAAATTGTGGTACTCATGACAGCTGGGTAGCACACATTCATAAAATTAATGAATCTATAACTCACTGTAACTCATCAGGGGGAGAGTGATTACTAATCACCGTCGAGGAAACGTGTCGATGGGAGTCTAAGAATAGCTCGCCGCTTCCTGTGTCCAGTGTCACTTTGAAGCATTAGTCTCTGCTCCCAATTCACAGAAAACATGGAGCGCACGCTGACAGAATAATCCGTCACATCGGAGAGCCGCACAATACGTGGACTGCGTGACCCCGCGTCGCTCTGACAACCCGCCCCGGCGACGGAACGAACCCCGACGGCGATCCGTGTTTCGGATGTTCCCGTCATGTTGCTGATTTTACAGTCTCCCTCAACAGATAAAGTCTTTTTTTTTTTTTCCAGCAGCGATTGCCCTCCCTGAATTCTCCCACTAAATAGAATAAACTTTCCAGCTACGCTGCGGGCCTGTCCCCTGTAGATAAACTGCTCCGACTCACCTGAAATGAAAATCTCCCTCGCTCACATCGGTCGCCTTCCCGGGACGTTTCAGTGGCTTTTCGAAAGCCTTTTAAATAGAGATTAAAAACGGCAGAAGTTCTCCCAAGCGCAGGCAGTTCCAGTCACAGCGCTGGCGCGACATAAGCTGAACGAGCGAGGCTGGCAATCAACTCAACCAGGTGGGTTCCTCCCATTTTGATGGCCAGAAAATGGGTTCTAAAGCGCTGCAATGAAATACGGATAAAAAAGTTAAAAGGAAGACACTTTTCCGAAGATTCAGCAAAGTAAGAGAGTCAAAGAAAACTCTGAGTAAAGAGATTCAGTTACCGAGGCGTCTGGCCTGTGTTAATCATCATATTAACACGGACAGATGGCACACCCATTATGGGTAACGTCTGGGGAGATGGAAGCCGTTACCCGCTAAGCAACACTGACACTGTGAGGCGATCAAATTCAGTTTGGTGAAAGGAAAATGTTGCCGTTTGAAATTAAAATATTCAAACTGTAAGGGTGTGAGGTGTTGTGGGCAGAGTCGAGAAATGCAGGAGAACGAAGAAACTGACATTTTAGTCAACAGAATGGACAGCAGGAGGATCTGACACTGTGTTACTGAACTGAAGGAGGATCTATATACTGGGGATGTGATAACCGGACGCAACACAAGTGAGCAAATGAGCAGATGGAGAGCAGGCGAATAAGAGCAAATGACTGCGGCACTGAGGTCAAAGTATCAATAGTGACCAAGAACAGAGGAATAAAATAAAGCATACAAATGGAACAACACGACGAAAATAAAACTAAACTCACAGGTCGATGTCCTCCTCCATCCTGCTCCTCCATCCTGCTCCTCCATCCTGCTCCTCCAGACTAGCGGCAGCAGCAACCAAACGCTTCTAAAAAAAATAGTTGACTGTCGGAAACAACAGGAGCTTCTTAAAGGGGCAGAGATCTAATTTCAAGGCGTTCATTTTCAAAGTCAAATTTCTTTTAAGTTGTGTTTGATATATAGAGCAATTTTAGAACAACTGAAAGTAACATAGTTACTTTATTGTGTGTAAAATGACACTGTATGCCTGAAAGACACATAATACTGCCCCTTTTAACGCAGTTTCTAGCAAATAGCAAATTGTCTTAAGAGCTTTAGACTATATAGAGAATAAAAGTAAATTAATTATTTGCTTGATTTTTAGATAAATCAAGAAAGACTAAATATAAAGGCAACCTGATGTAAGCTACATATTATTTGGGGTATCATCGTCCATTACTGCCCACTTTAGGGTTAATAGGGTTAATGCTAAATCATGGGATCCAGGGTTGCATTCAGAAGTTGCATTTGGACACTCTGTGCCATAGAGAGTGTAGACTCTTTCCTTCTCTCAGAAACTCCCAGAAGGTTGCCAGTATTTCCGAATCCAAAGTGTTTCCCGTGACAGAAAGAGGTTACCTGGTTACCTTCCTATCATCTGACGGACTCAGTGCCTGCAGCCTGAACAAACAGCTGTCATGTCCCGGCATTGGTGCAGAGACGACCCAATGCCGTGACGTCATTCCAGACCGTATGCTGAGACTGAAAATTCTAACGTTCAAGTCTTCTTCCTGCAGTAAAAACTTCTGCTTCAAAGATTTATGTAGCCATGGTGAAGTGGTAGTACTTACGGAAGTGGAACCATGGTTCTGAAAAAGATCCATTGACAAGATTCCTGTCGCATGGGGATTTATTGGTGCATCGGTACCTATCAACAAACTGGGCTGTCAAAGCGCCTCCTTTTCTTAGCACCACTACAGTTAACAAATGAGCTTTTTCTAAACACTTTGACAACTAATGATATTTGTACTGAATTAATTAAACTCTAGTTTGTTTGCCTAGAAAGTCTGGTTCATTTTGGAAGGTGTGAATGTGCAATCAAACTCTGATGTGGACCAAAAATGTGAATTCGGGTCCTCCTATAAACCTATGTCTTGTTTCGTTTGAAGTGAGCTCATCTGTGGTTCAGACAGATGTACGGAAGGAAAGTGGACCTGAAACCGCTCCAAAAGCAGGAAGCTGACTGTAGCACAGGGCATTCTGGGTAAATACAACCAAAAGTTGTCTAGTGTTGCGAGTCTAGTGTTGGAGGGAAGAATGGCTTGGGATCTTTTACCAAAGACATAAGAGAAATCTACAACTGCTAAAATCTGGTGCCGCTTCATTTTGGATTACATGTTGTGAAGAAAAGTTGCGGCCGTGTCTTCTTCAGAGGTTTTTGTCTTGTTTTCCTTCATTGGTTCACCACAGGCGAGGTTCTTTACAGGTTCTTTAGAGGCTTTGGCTCATTTGACAGTAGCAATTTTGGTCCTCAGTTGATCCAAGTCTACCGGACCATCAGCTGTGAAAACACACTATCGATATCAGACTTTTCTACATTTTCAGTAATACATCCCAAAATAACTTTTAAGAAATGACACATAAAAAACAAATTGACTTGGAATAAGTATGGAAGCGCTGCACTGGGCCCTATAACTGGGAGCCCGGAGTCTGACCCGGCTTTGGGGTCAGACTCCGGGGTCAGCCTTAATTCAGCTCCTCGGAGTCCCGCTTTACTCTGCGTGTCCAACTGTCTCGACTTCATTAATCCACCATCATGTTTCACGTTTGCCGCCGCCTGCCGGAAGACGGCGGTGTCAGCGGCGAATCGGCCTCCGCGCCGCTCTCACCAGGTTAACGGACTTAACGGGAGAAGTCGGTAGATTTAAACTCCTCATCCATCCGACGAGAGGAGACCAGCAGCCTGGTCACTGGGGGAGGAAGATGTTTAGCAGGATTAAGCGACTGATTAAGACTTTGACTTTAATTTAACCACTGATTAATTTTTTCCCAAATATCCGTTCTCTATACCCGCAGGGTTTTTGTTCTTTCTTTGTGGCGATTTTAATTAGATTTTAAATTGACTGATGCAGCAATGTCTGGCCCTGCGACAGACTGGCGACCTGTCCAGGGTGAACCCCGCCTCTCGCCCAGAACGTAGCTGGAGATGGGAACCAGCAACCCTCCCGACCCCAGTAGGGACAAGGGTAAACAGAAAATGGATGGATGGATGGATGGATGGATGGATGGATGGACAGCAATGTCTGGTTTTCTTTTAGCTGAACATGCAGGCAACTTGTAGCGCTTCCAGATATAAACTGATCAAGTCCTTTGAGAACGCCGTGCCAGTCTAATTGCACCTCACCCTTAAAGCCACTCTGTGTGAAAGCCGTGTGGATTAGTGTGCTGTCACTTCCTGTCTGAAAAGCCTTCCTTCGTGGTTAAGGGGATTAGGAACCGGCAGACCCTAAGAACAATTGTATATTAATAAATACATGTCGCTACGGCTCCAGCTCCATCAGGGTCCGGCGTGCTAACCGAAACATAACCGTGTGCAAGCGAAGTGAGGCAGGTTGCAGGAGATGCGTCGCGCGGCTCAGCATTAATCCGACCCCGGACACCTAAGAAGCGAAGCGTCTCTCGGCTCTCTGCACACGCATCCTAATGAGCATCCCAACGTCGCCGATAGCTGAACAGAAAGCACCAAAAGCTGCTGCTGGATCCACATTAAGTATGCATCAGAAGGTTTTTTTTTTCAGTTCTTTAGGGATGACTTTCCCTTTGAGTTAAGCTCTTTGCATTTTGACAACTTCTTCTGGCTTTTTCGGGAGGCTAATCTTAATCTGTTTGTGGATCAGTTGGGGTTAATTCTGTCGTTACGTTGGTGGGTTTCTTGGTGATGTTCTGCTAATATTGGACTACTTCATTCATTAAAATATTACACGTTTAGTTTACTGTTGAACACATGAAAAAAACCTTAAACTAAACTCAATGAAATTGTTTATTTTTATTTAAAAGTCAAGTGTTGTGGGGCGAAGATAATTTCCACTTTGCAGCAATGGCCCATGAGGCGAAAAGTTTGGAAACCTTCTGCTTTAGCTCACCAGAGACATTTCAGTACCAAAGAGCGATAACCTGCGTAAATACGAAATAGAGCCTTTAAATGGTGGCTTCATTTATTAAAGGACTTTTATGATGCGACCGCGCCTCCTCATTTTCAGTCACAGCAGAAGTACAGAAAAGTTGATTTTCTGTTTTCTGTTTTGAGTGTATGCGCGTCTGATTCGTCTGCAGTCATTGAAAAGCAGCGTGACTGTCGAGCTAAACCGACTGTGAGTAATGAACTGATGCACCATCTGGTAACAATATCATTCACTGGAGAAAAATCTTTTTTTTAAATCTTAACAGGATTCACTGCGTCCTTTGCTTGACATCAGCACCTAGATGATCTGAATGTTTAAAACAAACATCTCAATATTTTCAAGCTAAAAAGATGCAAATAAATGTGTTGGTTTTTTTTGTTTGTTTTTCATACCGAGTGTCAAGAAGTGCGCTGTGAAGTGGTGTGACACAATCGGTCTGCAGCTGCTCCTGCCGCAACCGACTCTAGAAGAAGATTTCAGAGTTTTCTGTCTTTTTTCCTACATATTTGAGTAAACTCCGCTGAGGAACTTCAACTTTAAAGCCACAAAACCTCCTGTGGGCGTGCGCAGAAAGACTACTGCCGCTTCAAACAACTAGTTCAGTAAAGAACTCAGAGAAAGGAAAAGAAGAAGAAGAAAAAAACATTCAAATTCCAAACACAAAAGCCGGCGTGTCCTTGTGCTTTTACTGTAATGATCACCGCGCCTCTACATGACTCAGAGCTGCTCTTCAAACCGTGGATTTCGCTTTCATCTGAAATTTCCCACAGACTTTGGTGCCTTAGAAAGGTGGACTGTCAGTTTTACGCAGGCTTACAAATTGCACAATGAGAAAAGACACAAAGAAGTTGTTTTACAGGGACTCTGAGAAGTTTTGGTTGCAAAAAACCCCTGAAAACTTGAATGAAAAAACTGCCAGAAGAACTAGAATTATTGACTTTAAAAAAAGCTCCTGTTCCCTCCTCAAAAGTTACTTGTATGTTATTTTTGTCTTAGTGTTGTGAGATATTTGTACTATAAAAAAATAGAGCAAAAATACTTTGTGTTTTTCCATTGTAACCTCTCTGCAAGCTATAGTGTTAGCCAAAAGATGAGAGTGAACAAATGCCATGGAAATCTTGCTAGCTTTCATCCATCCATTTTCTGTTCACCCTTTGTCCCTAATGGGGTCAGGAGGGTTGCTGGTTCCAATCCCCAGCTAACGTTCCGGGCGAGAGGCGGGTTCACCCTGGACAGGTCGCCAGTCTGTCGCAGGGCAACACAGAGACATACAGGACACACAACCATTCACACACACACTCACACCTAGGGAGAATTTAGAGAAACCAATTAACCTGACAGTCATGTTTTTGGACTGTGGGAGGAAGCCGGACCCAGGACCTTCTTGCTGCAAGGCAAAAGCTCTACCAACTGCGCCACTGTGCAGCCCCTCTTGCTAGCTTTATTTAAAGTAAATCAGATTGACGGCAACTGAAACTTCCTGTCTGTAGAGGAAGACAGAACGCTAAAGGCAATGTTTTAAAGAGACAGTGTTATATAAAATAAATTTTTTGGGAGTTTTACATCATGTTATAATGTCATTCCCTTATCGAAAACATGCATGGAGTGTTGATTGATTCTTTCATGCATGTTTGAGAAATCCTTCGATCTCCATGGTAACCATTCAGCTGTGCAAAACGCTTGGGTGGAGCTGGCTCCGCCTTCGAGGCGCAGCTCCTCCTCAGAGCTACAGTTTGCAAGCTTTGGAGCTTCCCTAATCCAGCTCCTTCAGACTAGCCCGCAGGAATTAGCAAACACCTGGTGGAACCGCATCTGCTGAGCTCATTGTAGGAGCTCATCTTTAACCACACTGGTAAAAACGTTAAAGGGTTAATAGAGGAGCAATGGTTTGATGACTTCCTGTTTCAGAAAGAACAGGAGTTTTTAAAGAGACAGAGGCCCAATTTGAAGGTGTTAAATCACAAAGTCATATTTCTTTTAAGCCATGTGACATTTATATAACTGAAGTTAACATAGCTACTTGATTATGCTTCCCTAATCCAGCTCCTTCAGACTAGCCAGCAGGAATTAGCTATGTGCCTGGAAAACCCATTTATGCAAGCAGGTTTTACAACTTTACATTCACTTTCACAAATATCATGATTTTTTTTATAATAAATGTGACATCACAAGTGAAATACCATCTGAAATCTGTTATTTTGCTCTCATTTTTTAACACCACAAAAACCTGGCATGTTGCGACATCATGAGTGTGACATCAATGCTTTTTAATTTATATTGTGCTTCCGTATACAAAAACAAGCATTTTGTCCTTCTGTGAAATAGATTACAATGTAAAGAGATCCAGCCACCGGATCAGAGAACTGATTAAATAGAGAGCAGCTAAACGGAGGTGTAGGTCTGTTACAGGAGCTGTGGAGGATTTCTGAGTGCTTCAGCTGCTTTTCTGACTGAAAGGCTTTTATATATGTGACACTCCGGAGCGTGTTATTAATCCTCTTACGTGCAAAGTCATAAAAACATTCGGTCTTTACTGCGTGAACGGGTTTACTCAAACACAGGGATTGTAAAGCTCCGAAACAGTTGGCTGCTGATGTTTCGCTAATGATTTCCCAAACACAAAGACTGTGTGTGTGTGTGTTTGTGTTTGTTTCTAATACCTTGTGGGGACCATTTTCCTGATGCATACTTCATTGTGGGGACCCACTGCTCCTTGTGGGGACCGAAGCTTTATCCCCACAAGGGGAAACGCTGTTTTTGGGTCAGGGGTCAGATTTAGGACTAAGGTGTGAATTGAGTTTTGGGTAGGGTTAGGTATGCAATGGTTAGGATAAGGGTGAGATTTAGGCTGTAGAAATGAATGGAAGTCAATGGAAAGTCCCTGCAAAGATAGCCGCTCAAACATGCGTGTGTGTGTGTGTGTGGATGCAGAGCGATGGCCGCCTGCCTGAACCTCAACTTTAAAAAATAAAACCATATTTATCTTGCCCCCAAACACTGTAAGGCAGGGGTGTCAAAGTCAAATGGACGGAGGTCAAATAAAAATTTAGAGAGAGAGGAGAGACTGAGAATGCTCATTGACATTTTTTAAATGACGCAACCAGTCTAGTGAACCTTTGAACCTACTGAAAACTTAAACTTATTCCAATATGATCAGATAAATACAATATTTTCTGTGGCTCTGTCAGTAATCTTTAATTTTCAACAGACACAACTGAAATACTTTTAAAATATAATTGGATTGAAATTTTAAAATAAAGTGCAAAACTCTATTAATCAAAACAACACTTTCATCAAGGAGAATAATATGGTAGCAGTTTTAAACTTTAACTTTTGGTTTTGAACTGAGTAAAACCTCTGTCTAATATAAACTCTAAACCTTGTTTGAAACCCCGTGCTTTCCAGTTTTTTTCAAATCACACCTTCCTGTCTTTGCCATTTTTGATGGGTATCTGAAAGTTAATTTTACAGTAATGCTTTTGTACTGCTGTGCTAATAACCCTTCTAGACGGACGTGCTCGACGAAGATACCATCTAAATTTGCAGTACCGTAATTCCGCCACACGTAGCGCTATTTTGGAAAAATTCCAACGGTTTCTGAAAGGAGGCGTTGCACTTTCCAGCAAGTATCGGGTTAATACGGTAACTTCGCAGCTGCAGCTGCAGAGTGTAATTAATCCAAGCACTATAGTATATTTATGAAGGATATTTGATATATCAGTATGTTTTAGTTTTATAAATGCACAATATAGGTTATAATTTTTCCTTATTAGTTACCGTCTGTATTTATTTCACCTGTCTGTTATTATATTACACTTACAAATAACTTTTCAGCAAGACCTATAATCTTATTTAGGGTGAATAATTCCTTAATAGTGATGATAAACTAGCACTTTCTCATCACTATTAAGGAATTATTGACTTAAAACAAGATTTTTTTACTTTATTTTAAGTTTCTTGTAACTTAGTTTTGCCTTATTTCAAATTTACTGAGATATTTCCACTAGATACAGGACCACATATATTTAGTAAGATTTTGTGTTTTTGCAGTGTATGTCACTCAGTCACATTCAGATCAGTTTGTTTTGTTGACATTCTGCTTCTTCACATTAAAATGTGGGAGAATCATATTAGAGGTTGTTTTTAAGTGAGCAAACGTTTTTTTGTTTAGTTTTTTTTTTTTTTTTAAATAGCTGGAGATGAAATTCCTTTTTCCTCCACTGTACCATCTAACAAGGTGATGCAAGGTGAAAATAAAATCCTGCAATAGGTTGGGGGATTAACTTTGACTACCCCAGTCAAATAAGAAACCACAGTTCTCGCGGAAGACATTTCCAGCAGCGTATTAGGAAATATGGATCATAATTTCATGTTTAAGAAAGGCAAATCTGCCACATTTGATTGTATTTTCTCAGCCAAACTTCCCACCTATTAGATTTCTGACATTCATTGCGTAACTCGTCCATTAGCAGCGCCGCTCGGCCCGGTGCTGCTGCGCGTTAACGTCTCCGCTCCACGTTTTCAGAATACCAATCAGCCCAGACTACTTTCAGGGGGAAAAACACGCCCACACACACACACACACACACAGCGTAAGCGCAAACACATTACAGAAATAGTGCAATTTGTTGGGGTTCGATTTAACGTTTATCCCGGAGGAAAAACCGCATTACGTATGAAGCGTCTTGGTCCAAGTGAGAGATCATGAGATTCTCCGGGTTCGTGTTGTTGTCCTGCTGCGAGGGAAAATAATCACAAATCAACATCTCAAGTCATCTCCAGAGAAAATAGGCCTGGTGTGATCAGGCCATTCAGAAAGTGAAGCACAGCAGGGCAGGTGTGTGTGTGTGTGTGTGTGTGTGTGTCTAAAAGTAAAAAATAAAGGCGCTTGATTGGCCAGTCATTAAATTTCTTGCAGCGGCATTTTTGTTCTGAGCATCTTTTCAGGAAGATTATAAAAATGGTAAAACTATTGGGAAGGACGATGGATCTCGTTTTTGAAAAGATGTTTACGTGAACTGAGGACCCACATTGGAAAAGGCAAAAAAACAAACCAAAAACAAGAAAAAAACCTTAGCAACCACTCAGCTGATGCAACATAGGGGTCAGGAGATCCCAGAATGATGAATTTTTTGGCTACCTTTAAGTGTATTCACATTCTGTGTTACCAAAAGCCTCAGTATTACTCAATTTTTTTCTTTTTCTTTGACACTTTGTACACTGCAAAAACAAAATCTTACCACGTTGTTTTGGTCCAGTTTCTAAGATAAACATCTCTGTATATTCGAAATAATACGAAACAAACTTACAAGCAATTTCCCAGCAAAATATAAGAGCTTGTTTTGCGTTAACAATTCATGTGTTAAAAAATCTTAGTTGCACTGGCAATTTATAACAAGTTAAGAATGTCTTGTTTTAAGTTAAATAACCCCCCAACTGAACTAGCAATTTTTTTTATCAATATCAAGGAAGTATTGACTTAAATAAGCTCCCGAAAACATACTTGTAAATGAGTTTTGTCTTATTGTAGGTTAGATATTTGCACTAGAAACTAGACTAAAAGCAACCCAGTAAGCTTTTGTGTTTTTGCAGTGCAAGTGTTTTTCTGTGATCCTTAAAACAAAACACTCCCAAGATCGTCAGAAAGGACAAAGCGCTCTCACACACAGGAACTGACTCTAAAACATTGAAATCTTATAAACTGTATATACTTCTCAGGCTTTCCGACCGCAGAAACGCTCCATATTGAACGTGTGCGACAAGGAAACGTGCCTGGCGTTGTGTCTGTTTTGAGCAGAGCCCGCTCACAGGGAGTGAAATTGTTTTGTGATAAACTTCTCACCTCTGTGATTCTCATCCTTTCAGATAAAAGCCTCTGCTTGCTGAAGCAGTTCCCACTTGTTTCTGTGAGGCTGAGCTAGCCTGCCCTTAGCCTTATCTCCAGGCTAACAAAGCAGCTCTCGTGCTGCAGCTCCAGGCCTGCGAAATGATAAATTGTACCGATAAAGTTAGCGCGTTAGGTTCTGCAGATGGTCTGTAGTAACAGGTTATGCTTGCTGGTTCCCTTATTGGCTTCTCCATATTTCATGTGTTTTGATTCTCTCGTGTCATTTCTGGTATTCTCTTTGTCCCTTTCGGTTTTTTTCCTCTCCTCTCTGCTATTCCTCTCCGATAGTAACTCCATCAGTTGGTGATGAAACACATGGCAAGATACTCAGAGATGGATGGGTGTGATTTAGAAAGAGATGTCCCAAGATTAAGTTTTTCTTCAGCTACTGGGGGAGTCAAACAGATAACCACACAAACAAGCTACAGTGTATTTTCTGGAAGAAAACAAACTTTTAAATCAGTACTTTAGCACACAGGCTTTTAACGTTCGACCCTACTGATGGTATTGGAGCTTATATATAGCTATATGAAAAAAGTGACTATAACAGTGATGTAAAACTACATTTTATTTAATTTGTCTTTCACTTGACAAACACAATGTTTTAAGGAGGGTTCAGTTTATTTAAACTGACCTGTTTATTTATTTAAAATAAACTTTAAAGTTTATTTAAACTTTATTTAATAACCTTTAAGTAAAGTTATTTAAAGGTTCTAACAATATCCATAACTACCTAGTCATCTTCACTTAATTTAAGCCTAGATAAGTTGGATTTAGCATTAGGATGCTAACTAGTACTTAGCTAACTACTAGTTAGCATCCTAATGCTAACAATATGTGTTTTGACTATTTTAAACTGTTTTATGAGAAGCTGATATTTATTTACTCAGGAAATTAAGGTTAGCGGTCGGTGCGCCACCAGGAATCTTCCTGTGAGAAACACGAACGGAGAATGTTTCCCGCCACTGCAACCGTCCAATAGAAAAGTAATGAGTGAAGTCTGACATCGCATTCACACCAAAGGTGTTACGTGCGGCTGATGCTTCAAGTTCGAAGGGTGTGCACTTTCAATGCGGACGCTTGACCTTTTGCTCTACACCCAGCGTCAGGCGCGTTTGACTCCTTTGTTTTCCGTTGCCGGCCTATTTATTGGACACGTCAAACGCTCAAAATACTCCAAACGCTTCAAATCGCGCCACAACGGCCCTCAATGCACCTCCACGTAGACTTTGAATGTAAACCAGATGTGCAAAACAGGTTTGGTGTGCACTCACTGTGTCAGAAAAGTATGTTTCAGTCATCTACTCAAACACATTTATTGACATTTTCCCTTCATTCCTGTCTCCATTTCCCATGTAAATAAAGCAGTTCCACTTTAAGATGTTTTCAGATGACAATGCAAGACATAATAATAAGAAAAGAAATGTAGGAATGTAAGAAAACTGAATCTAAAGCAACAACAGGCAGCTCCCTCCAACACATTTTCAGGACGCAGAAAGGCCTTAGAGATGAAGTTATTTAAATGAACTCTTTACTGGAGTTTCTGTGCGTTCAGATAACTTTTCTTTTTGCTTGTTCTGAGGTTCTTTTTATCACAAGTTTTATTTCAGTCCCAGTGGCGCATGCGGCAGCCCTCAAACATCCAGAGTTCAGAAAATTACAGACCCAGCTCACTTGGAATTGTTTCTTTTAAAGCCAACGGTTAATTTAATAGCTGCAACACTAAGGTTTTGTTTTTTTATCTCTCCGAATGCCCCAGAGTCCAACTATATGCAAATCTGCTTTTGTAATGTCTTCACTGTCTTCAGTACAAGCGGTTGTTTAATCCCACCTGTCTGTGTTATAAGGCTCTTAAATCTTGTCAGGACGTAATTGAAAAAGGTTTCTATGGATGAAGAGCGGCTCATATGTACTACAGCAACGACGGACAAAATAGCAATAGATTATTTTGTTGAGCTTAGAGGACGGGAGCAGCAGACCTATTATTGAAACTTTATCGACACGGCGGAAGAAACAACAGAAAAACAAAAAGTTTTCCGGTGTTGTGACATGAAACCATCTCACCAGTTTTGTATGAAGTGCAGTAATAAAGAATTTGCTGCGTAACAGTAAGAGATATTTTTCGTTCTTGGCATTCAGACGTGAGTCTCTGCTTCGCGTCTGTCGAAATTTTAAAAGTGATATATTTCTATTTCTTAAATCTTTTTCTTCTCCCAAATTACGTCTCAACTTCCATCACAAAAAAAATAGACAGTTTCTTTTTCTTTTGACCTGCATTTATTGTTATTAGCAATAAATGCTGAACTGAAGAGTTTTCTTAAATGAACAATGAATGAAAGAAGCACTAAATTACTTGAAATACAAAAAAAGCTAATAACTGCAAATGATACAGTTGGGCAAAATATAGCTAGTTTGAGAGATTATTGCTTATTAAAAAATTTTTATATAATCTACTTTTATTAATTGTGTGGTCAAGTGATTTTTCATCTAATTTTCTGTCTTTGATAAAGCAAAATAAAAACGTGTTCAACGACACCAAGAACATTTTTAAACGTGCCTCTAATGTCTGTTTTATGACACCAATTGTATGGCTTAAGTTGTAGTTATCTGGAAGTAATTACAACTTCCAAATTACTTCCAAATAATTTGGATGTACTTTTTGTACTTTTTTGAACGCTTCAAAAAAGTACAAAGTTATTGAAAAGTTCATGTGTTTCCGTAACTCAGTTCACAAAGTGAAACATCACATGGAGTAATTCCACACAGACTGTTTTCAAGCCTTTATGTCGGTTAATTTTGATGATTTCCAGCTTATAGCGACCGAAAACATGACACTTATAATAGTAAATGAAAACTATGCTTGATACTTGCTTAAAGGTATTACAGCATCACGCGGCGCTGTTGAGCAGACACACCAATTACTGACGCAACGTGAAGTGGAAGGGAAGCCGTTCCCGATCTCTCCAACACTTTTCAAATTCACATTCAAAGGCCACAGCTGACAAGACTGTTTTCATCACATCAAGTGTCCTGAAACACGTCAGGATTTTCTACGCGGAGCGTCACCAGTGATGAGCGCTCGGCTCAGGGACGTCTTGTCTTATTCATAAAGCCACTGGCATCCGTCATAAAGCTTGAGGAAAGGGAGGCGTTCGCTGGTTAGTCCCACATAAAACTGCATTACAAACACCTGACCCATTTTCCAGCCTTTATAACCTCACTGAGTCAGAGTTCCCTGATTGTCTCCGTACCTCCAAGCACAAGCTGCAGACGGATTTCATTCCCCGCCCGGCGTGTCGCGGGATAATGAAGAAGGAGACGCCTGTAATCAGCAGTGTTTTCAGTGACAGGAAATGAGTGTGTGACAGGATTTATTTCCTCCCAGCTGCGTTTGTGTCGGTGGTTAGGTGAGGACTCTTTACCTCAGTTCAACTGTAATGTCGAGCTGACCCTAACAATCCACAGATACAATGTCAGACTATATGGGGGGATTTTTCAGCCATAATTCGAGAACACACATTTTCAGTGTGAAAGCAGGATTGCATGTCTTTTGTTCTCAAAACTTTTAAGAATTTTGCTTGCAGTTTTCATTTTGAAAGCAGGACTTTATGTCTTTCTTTTTGTTTTGTTTTTATCTTTATTGATTCTCAAGGAAGTATCATTTACATGGCCTTAAACCTCCACATCACAAAACTAACTTCAATATTTGAAATAAGGTGGACAAGTAGACCTTTACACTATGACAGACAAAACAAAAGTGAAACTTCACTTCCCATAAAGAACAGAAAATAAACTGGATATTCCAAGGTTGGGGTCCTGAACAAAACAAAGGGGTTGTATGGAAGAAAATTGTTGCCCAAGTGCATGTTTAACTTTGACTACACCATCATCCACATGCAATTAACCTACATGGAAACGAATAAGTGAAAATGTGTCGGCCATAGCCCCAAGAAACCCTGAACTTGGCTAGGAAAACCGTCTAGCCCTGGGGGAAGTCCTCTCTTTGAAAAGAGCTTAGTGGATGTTCAGTGTAACATGGCGCAGACAGCTGAGGTTGTTGTTTCTCCCTACATTAAGGCCGTGTTCACACGACAACAATTTCGGGTGAAAATGGAAGAGTTTTGTTGTGTTTGTACTGTACATTTACATGAAGCCACCGAATCGGCACAGATTGAAAACGGGTTCCAGATGGTTCTAAAACGTACCGGTGTCCGTTGTCTTGTAAACAGAGTAAATGGATCTTTTCTGTCAGGGAATCCTTAGCTCATGCATAGTATGACGCAAAACACAGCTGCTTCCTACAACCCACAGAAGAAGAACTTACTGACAATGCTGGTGTTACTACAATTCGTGTTTTTCCATTAGATTAGGTTCCCTAAGCGTCTTTTCACTTCTCCGCACCGCCCAGGTGGCAAAATACACGTGTGCTTGTTCAGCAATCATAACAAGCACTGGCTCGTTAAGCACTCTTATCTAGAGAACTACAGACACCGTAAAAGCTCAAACAACGTGTTTCAACGACAATTAGAACGTCTTCATGTAAATGTAATAACAGGAACGGAACAAAAATTCCACTTTCGTTGGATCATTGTCATGTAAACAGGGCCTCAGTGTGTGGCGCAGGTTGCTATAATCGATAGTAGCCACACAGGCACACCCGCTAGAAGGAAACAAGTGCACCCAGTAAAACACTTTCATTCTAGTGGCTGAGAGGTTGCTAGGCGACGGTGCATTTTTGTTTCAGAAGCAAGCAGAGAATGTTTCGTAAGCGAGCAAAGAGTCTGAGCAGAGACTATTACGTCTGAGTGCGAGGAGAACGTTTGAGTAGAAGCATTATAAGTTTTGATTTCAAAATAAAAATGTAAGCAAAAGTATTAGACGTTTTGAGGACAAAAGACATAAAATCCTGCTTTCAGACTCAAAATGTGTGCTCTCGGATTATGGCAGAAAAATTTCCCCATACGACGCTGTATTCGAAACATTGTCAGATATTGTAAATATTTAAAAGTTGGATCCAGCAAAGGTGGAAAGAGTGAATAATGTAATTTCTCTAAAGAAGAAAATTACCAGATGTTCAACGAATAGTTACCATTTTTATTTCTTGCTCTTAAGTTTTCCTGTTTCAGGTTAGTTAGGATTTACAAAATAGAAAAATAATAACAGGCAGTTGGCAACAGCAAAAGCACTGTTGCCAACTTAGTGACTTTGTCGCCATATTTGGCATTTAAAGGACCCTGCTGGTGATCGCCGTCAGTAACAAATAGAAAAATTTGACTGCAGTAGCCACCCTTTAACCTAAAGAGGGCAGCACTGAGACAGTTTTAGGCAAAATATTGCAGGTTTACACATAAAAGTAACCCCTCTAAGAACCATGTTATACAGTTTCTCATATATAGATATATTTGGGTGTTAGTTGCCCTTTACGAAAAGTAGAACTTTTAATCTTAATTCTCATTGTCTTGCAGTAGCATAAGCCTAGAATTTTAATACCCGTCCCGAAGCAACAAGAACTCTGAGTTCTCAACAGCTTGTTATATCCTCTCTTCTACATAAATTAAGGAGTAGAAACCATTCTCTTGGTTGTTTTTCAGCTTGGGGAAAAATAACCCAAGTTCTCTATTGTTCTTCTTTTGTTATCCCCGCAGTCACAGAGAGAGATTTAGAATTAACACCTTAGGGCAGTCTCTCATGTCGTACCTCTGCCTTATTTATTCACCCAGAATAACTCTGTAGATGTACTTTCAGATCCAAAACCGTCACACGGGAGGTTCTTGTGAACAGGCAGACACGACGTCCTCCGTATTTCTCTGTATTTACCTCACCATCCGCCGAACAGGATCTGCGTACCGTACCGTCTTTTTGGAGACGTTTATAGGATGAGTGCTTTGCTTAATTATAATATAAAGTGCAATTAAAGCAGCTGGGAAGGATTTTTTAACTCCCAGCATGTGCGGGACCGATGACATTGGCTTTGATGCCTCTCAGATTTAGTGTATAATTACTCATTAGGATGGTAATGAGGACATAATCAAGTGAAGACCATTTATGTGTCTGTAATGGAGAGCAGGGGAGGAAATGGTTCTGTTCACGTTCGGTAAGAGCGCCACACAGATGTAAAAGTTATGGCAACACTGCCCCCCAGTGGTTGAATTTGGGTTTACAGCAGGAACACCAAACGATCAATTCTATTTTTTATTCGTCTTTACCAAAGTTGGAGGCAGTGGAACCATAGAGGGGAACTGGACAAAATTCAGCTAAATTATTACATTATTTAAAAAGGCAGCTTAGTTTTTGAGATGATGCTAAAATTAATCTGTTTGGATGCAATCACTATGGTTACATTTGGCAGAAAAGGGGGGGAGTGTTAAAAGGGACAACACAAACAGTTTTATAAAGTATGGAGGTGCCAGAGTCATGCTCCAGTAATGTTTTTGCTGCATCTTTTAAATTGGACCATGAAAAAGGAGCAATGTGTGCAAATATTGCAGCAATGTCTCAGAAAATCCACAAACGAGTTCAAGCTAGTACGCTAATGGGTAATGTCGCTGCAGGCATATGAACACAAATACTGCTGTTAAACCAATAGGACACCAGTTACATCGAGAAGTGTTATTTAACAGCACAAAATAATTTAAATTAATCGTGTTTTCAAGTGTACATATTTATTTTTGGCCTCTTGGAAACACCAGTGGATAAATGAGCAAAACAAACTCAATGCTGTCAGTTTTTAGGGTACAAAAATATGTTGAGGTTATTTTATTAATGCATTTATTCTGATTTAATCTTTGAATAATAAATGATAAAATGATAAATGTTTGTGGAAGTAGAAATGTTTTGACTTAAATCATTTGCTTTGAATGCAATTCCACCCAGCACTAATGAAATGTCTGTACATTTCAGATTTTGAAGCAAATTTTGGCATTTTGCAAATAGAAATGCTTTTTATAACCTCCAATGACCTGAAACGTGGGAAGCCTTATTTAGTGTCAGAGAGTGTGCAAAAGTTTATAAAAGTCTTTTCATGGAGTCTCTGCTGAACATGAACTCATGGGGGCGCTCCCTCTGGAAACTATTCAGACCCAAACCTTTCACTTTGCAGCTCCAATATGGCTAATTTTAATCTTCCTCTCTGTGTGAAGCTAGTGTAAAAACTCTAAAATATATATATTTAGAGTTTTTACACTAGCTTATATATATATATATATATATATATATATATATATATATATATATATATATATATATATATATATATATATATATATATATATATATATATATATATATATATATATATATATATATATATATATATTTTAAAGCCAGCCTCAATGAGTTTCACCTTAGCAACTGCTCAGGGAAAATAGTTGCATTTTGTGTGATGCTACTGGAGCAGGAAGTCTAATTTAAACATGCATGTTAAATAGAAAAGGGTTGTATGGAAGAAAATTGTTGCCCAGATGCATGTTTAACTCTGATTACACCATCATCCACACTAGCAATTAATGTACATGGAAACGAATAGCTGAAAATGTGTCAGCCATAATCCCAGGAAACTTGAAACTCCAGTGAAACTCCAGTGTTTCTCAGCCTGTAATAGATTTTGTTCGCGGATTGTCCTACATTCCCACAGCACGATGCTGCCACCACCGTGTTTTACAATGAGGATGCAATTTTTTTTCTCACTCAGTGTGTTAAAATTCTACGTTTATCTGTAAGGCGTAAGTGAAAAATGCTGGTGTGTACAAATTACGTTTAGTCCTGAGATAAACAGACGCCTGAAAACTCTCACCTAAAATAACTCCTGTGACATATGAACTGTGGAAAAGCGGCATTTGCTTTGGACACGAGCGTCTGCGCAACGTCACGTCAGACGAATTTTCCATCTTGTCATAAACGAGACATTGGCCAGGAGGAGGTGGCCTAAGCAGTAACAGTAGGGGGCGCCGATACACCTCATACGACTGAGACAAACCTCTTCAAAAAATTTAAGTTCTACATATACAAAGGCGGCCTGCTGACCTTTAGCTGAGGCCGTTGGAGAATCTTGAAGTCGTCAGCTTCCAGTTTAGTTCACTGGTTTCCAGTCAGCGGTTCTCAAACTGAGAAGAGATGCGTTTTAAAAAAACGAAGGGTCTGGGTGATGCAGGTGCACGGTACCGTTTGCGAGGGTTGAACTCCGGACATATGACACAGATCTGCAGTCTGTCCCTGCGAACATGACCGTGAGGCTGGAAACCAGTTGTCTCCCATTATGTAATGGGAAACCGCCTGTCAGCGGCCTCTGCAATCCTTCTGGAAACGAGAGTCCAGCGCTCAGCCCCACCTTCCAAACCTAAATCGAGGGATTCCTGGGAGTAAACACGTCCTCAGTCACGTCTTCGGTCGGGGTCAAACCGAGCTCGCTGCAGCAGGGGGGAGAAGGGAGGGAGAAAAATGAAGTTTTCTTGTTTCTGAGTGGGAGACACTTGTAGCCAAATCTGGGCAGGATGGGAGAAGCGGCGCAAGCAGAATCGGATCCTGGGGTCTGGATCCGGGCCGAGAGGAGAGGGGAAAATTGATGGTGTTTACCTTTGGGAATTCACTGCTGTGGAATTCCGAAGGGATGCTGGATTTCTATCAGAAACCATCGTCGACTAATCAAAGCACGAAGCACTAACGTGGACCGTGCCCTAGGTCATGCCAACGTCTTTTTCTTACTTTACTCGACGGTGTACATGTAAACCTAAAGGATTAATTTGGATTATTTTTTTTAAGCTATATTCTGTGAAGTTATTATTAGTAATAGTTCCTACACCTGTTGTAGAAAGATGTCATATCTCTGTTTCTGTGTGTTGAAAGGTAAATAACACACAGGACATTTAAGCTAGTAGGACAGCCATCTTGTTATGTTTCTTCTCATAACTTAACTATATAAACTCAACAGAACCTCAGTGGAACGCGACTTAGTTTATTAGACATTTTTCCCAAGAATATAGTGAGATCAATGCGCTGATACCACATTTGGTATTCCTCCACATGCAACACAAAATAGTGCCATTGAATAATGTATTGTTTTATCACATACATAACAGTTCCTCCCATCCAGCTTTGACGAACCAAAAATATAGTTAGCTAAATGTTGTAGTCCAATAAACTTCCTCAAACAGAAACATGACACCTATTTAGATATTTGCAACACAAAAACAGTTTAGTTACTCTTAACATTTAAACTGCTCCTTTATAAATGAACAGATAATCTACAAATTCAGTCTCTGACGTGTTCTGCGATTTCTCTCAGGATAACGTCTACATGTTTGACCAGAGTCTATGGTGCTTTGTGTGGATGGTTCAGCTGTTGGCACACTGGTGGTTTCACACAAACCCTGAACTCCAGAAGGTGTGGCAAAAGTAAACTCTTCTGAATCTTGAGATGTAGATGTGTCTTAAGGTTTCTCTGGACTTTTGTGGGTCTCCACATCTAGGATCCGATCAACATGTCTACGCCATACTGAGTTGTCTCCAACACAGAGGTACGTATTTGTGCAGGTAGGTCAACTTTTCTAAAACTGATCCCGTGTGTATATTATCTTTTTAAATGATGTAGCAGAAATACCCGCCTGGGTGCGTACAAGGCTTCAGTCTCATGTGAAACGTAGACATTTAATATCCACTAATGCCGCATTGTATTTTATAAGTAAAAACATTTTCATTTCCAGTTGTTTTAAATAACTAAAATGAGCTAAAAGCCTCAAACTGACTTCCTATTAGTGGAGAGGCGTCAGTTTCATCACAGTTTAGCACCAGGCAGATCTATTTTTACAGTTACGCTGTTTTGGAACTAATGTATGCCCCCCCTGCCCAGTAGTGTTTCAATATTTGTAAATTTTCTTATCTGAAAATGTTTCTGCAAACACAAACAAAGCAGAAACCTTGCCTGTTGACAAGTGTTTTTTTGTAATTATTGAAAAAAAATATATATATATTTTTAAATACAACTTGGGAAGCTGACATACATAAACACAGTGCTACTAGACATGCTAGTGGCTGGTGTTTGCAAAGCAGCCAATCCATTAGCTCCATTTACTTTCCTAAGCAATGACTGGCTGTACCCTCTATAATGCAGACAAGGAAGACTGCAGATGTTAGCATCTGCTGTACTATCTGTTTATTAAGATATATTTAGTGTTTGAACTAATAAAACAGGCAGTTCTAAGCGTTGTAAGGGAAGGAGTCAAGTGTTCCTAGATATTAGCGATCCCTAACCCAGTGAATACTGGAGTTCTTATGCTGTGAAACTGGGCTAGCTTTGCTCAAGGTAATGTTCTTTGTGTCAGAATCTCAAACTATCTGATGAAACTCTGTGAAACACAAGATCAACTCATTTTCATACCATAATGACCCTTTGGTCCTAAGAAAACACCCTGGCCCTTTGTGTGGTCTACTTCATGTTGTCATTCGGTGTCTATTTAAATAATTTATTGATTCTAAAAACCAGGCCTAAACGTAGCTTGTCAAATTGGACCAAAAAAATGGTAAATCACAGTTAAATTACAAGACATCATCAGGGGGCAAGTTATTTTCTACTTAAGACCAAGTTGGTTTGGATAAAGTTTTTCCTTCATCAATGAAATCGTCATTGGAAAACTACGTCAGCTCATTGACAGAAAAGCAGAACCGTAAATAACATGGCTGGGGATAAGTAGTTGTTTTATTTTTGTTTTGTTTTTTACAGTGCGGTACGTCAAAACCGCCGACATACACACTCCTTCTCTGCATTAACGCTTTTGTCTCACATTTATAACAGAATTACGTCTTTAAATTAAAGACTAATTATTTTTACTTTGCACATCAAACTCGTGTTTATAGGCCTACATGTACTGTAAGTTTGTTTGAACTTCTTATCTTCACCCAGAAAAAAATGTAGAGGCAGGATTTGCACTGAGCGAACGCTCCCCGCATTCTGCTTCTGTGTGCTGTTCCAGAAACACGTCCGTGTTTGTCTGGACATTCTGCAGACCTCCCTGGGGAAAAAAAGCTTTTATTGGAACAACTTTCCTCTTAAAAAATTGTCCCTTTCAAAAATTTTGACAGCTAAATTAAGCAGAAGGCTTTTTGCAAGAAGAAAGCAATCTAACACTTTCGGCAGGACAAACAAGAGCCCTCTTGAACTGGATTTGAAGAGAGCGGAGCGGAGAGCGATGTTAGAAGTTGTCACATCAATCCGTGCTGCTCTCGAAATCCAGTTTGAACTTTTTGTGGTTTATGTGCATTCTCCGGATAAAACAGAACATCGCTAGAAGCACTAGACGCCGTCGTTTGAGTAAGATTGTGTTTGAACAGTGTAAATTTTGCTTACATTCTGGTTGTAAGCATATAATCGCTGTAGCTTTTGCAGCTATTGTTCCGTCAGCCAGCATTTTGACCAACTATGATTATCAAGAGTATTTTAATGATGGTCAATAAGGCTGAAATTTTCCATAAATATTGTTATTTTTGGTAGAGAAATCAGGAAGACGTTTTAATTCTTCAAACAACGCTTCCCACACCCGTATCTGCCATTTCTTCTTCAACTGATATATGTTCTAGCTTCACCATGTGACCAAGAATATTACTGACACCTAGTGGCACCTAGTCTTTTCCAGCGGTCCATCAGATCATTTTTTAAAGCAAAATTAATTCCCATCGTACCAAGAAAAGCGTCTTTGCCGTCCATCGCTGTTGTTTTGAGGATGTCGCTTGTGCATCAGATTCACAGGGCATACCAGAAACGCACAAATACAAAAGTTCCAGACGGATCTACAATATTATACTGCATTTGAAAAGGTCCAAAATTATACCAAGAATATTTTTTCATTCCCCAAATTTGTTGAAACTTTATCAACAAACTGTGGTAAGAGCCCTTTCTGTAGAAATTTTTTCTATATCCATATTGTTAATTCAAAAAAAATAAAATCCAGTTATCAGTCAAAGCTTTAATACTTGTAATCTTTCAAATACTTTAGAAAACACAACAGAAATACACAGATAGTTACCGAATAAAAAACTTGGGTAACACTTTATTTGAATAAAGTGTGCATCATTTGTGCATGGCATGACACCGTCATAAACATGACATAACATCTGTTATGAACCTGAGGGAGTCTTCATGAATGTTTACGACTGTTGTCATGAAGTGTCATTCGGTAAGAGATTACACTTGCAGTTGCACTAAAGGTTGCACTAAAAGTCCATTAAAAGTGAAAACTTTGCATTATTCGGTCAATAATGACCCTTTTACTAAAAAATTGCATAAAAAGTCCATTAAAAGTGCCAACTTCTGTCAGTTTTATGAACACCCATTCAAATAAAGTATTACCAAAACTTGTTCTCTGCTGACCTGTAGAGAACAAGTTTTGACAGAAAAGGACCGGAGTTAGCCTGTAACTGGGTAAATCATATCAATATTGTTGCTTCTTTTAGGCTTAAAGCCCATGAGTTGAATTTAAAACAGACTGCATCACTACACTGTAAAAAAAATCCAACAAAACAAAAACCAAAAAAAAGAGCCTGGTAAGTTAACAATTAAATGTGGTAAGCTAATATCACTCTGCACCTTTACTCAGATCTCTGTCACATATATTCCTGCAGCAGGAATACAATGAATCAGAGAAATCCTGAGTCAGAGTGGAAGCGGGCTGCAGCTTCCAGGTATTGCCTGTTGACACTGTGGCTGCTGCTCTCTGATCCCTCTGTTTGCCTCTGCTCTGTCTCTGCGGGCGGACGCTCCGCCATCACTAACCCGACCGGAGACGACACGCTCTCCAGCCTTCCAGAGTTCACTGGCCGCGGGAGAAGAAGCTGGAATGCTTTTAATCACGGCTGTATATGCAACTCTTAATCCTGCTGGAGGCTGGACGCAGCACCAGGACAACGCGCTGAGTGGAAGAGGGCAGACTGCGTCTTTCTTCCATATTTGTGTGCGCGAAGGCAGAAGGGACATTTTAAAATGCTGATCTCACCGATGCTTGAGCTGTTGTCGTTGGCTTCCTGTTCCTTTTCTTTCTTTCTTTTTTTTTTTGAAAGATAATGAAGGCGGTAAATCTGTGAGAAGATCATCTTTTCAATAAGTGGTTAAGTTTTGGTTAAGCTTTCATATTTCTTATTTTAAAATCAAATTTCCTTTTTTTTTTTGTCAGGGTTTTTTTTTCACATTCTGAACATTTTGAGCACAATCTATTCAGTTTGAAATACTTTTAGAATACCTTTTTATAGGTTTCAAAAATCCCAAAACAAATTGAATAGAAAATGCTGAAAATCTAGCAAAACATTTCACAGCTTTGCTAGAGTCAAGACCAACTTAGTCCAGCTTTATTTAAAATTCTGTAATTCTTGTATTTCCAAAATTAAGTATAGTGATGTAATATTTTCATATAATAAATTCATTAAAGCGCAATTTGTGTCTTTATTTTGTTTGTTAGAAGTCCAAAATGCAGAAGCTCCACCTTGTTGCTCTGACTAGACCCAGTTTAACCACAGGTTCACTTCTGCCTCAGGCTTAAATTATTTACAGTCCAAAAAGTAATGAAGTTGCTCTTTTGTAAAATTTTTTAATAGGTTTGCACTCAAGTTATTTTATCAAAACATATGTATATATAAAAGATACTAATCAAACATGAAGTGTCAAATCAAAAATAATGTCATTTAAATTTAAATCATGCTGCTGCATTTAGTAAATCTCTGTCCTTTTAAAAGGAAATAAACATAAAAGCTGGAAGAAAAACTTTTTCCAGGCTTTTCAAGATTGAAAGTATCCCCCTTTAAATGGAGAATTTTAATTAAATCCTCAAGAGAGACCTTTTATGTAACTTTATGTTTTATGCTTGTGTTTGGGTTTGGGGATACTTTGGTTCATTTAGATTATTCGCGTGTTTCCCACATTTTCTCCTATTTCATTCCAAGTACTAACATTTAAACTGACACTTACTACTAAAAATACTCAAATGTTTTCAGTTGTTCTGCAGTTTCTCACAAAAAAAAAAAACAAAACAAAAAAAACTGCCAATGTCCAAACTGGGCTCCCTTACGGAGGCCGAAGCACATTTCAGCCCCTGGACTCTAGTGGATAATAGAGATTAATACCTGGCTTTATAAACCTGGAAATCTGAGACATAGTTATTGTTTAAGCGTACATCAGTGAAGCGCCCGGACCAATCACAGCCCAATGATTTGTTTGCTAACGCGCGTGTTGGACATGTCTCCCCCACCCCGGAAGCGGCTTCTCGTTGGGTTCTGGTGCGTCGTTATCCTCCGCGTGAGCCTTAGGGACAAACAAAACGCAGCAAACGTATCTGGGATGAAGCGGCGCACGCCACAAAAACAAAACAAAAAAAAAAAAAACGTCCTGCAGCGTGGAGTCGTGGAGTGTGTGTACGCCGAGCTGCCACGAGAGGAAGCAGATAAATGCTTGAAATATGAATTATTTGATCGTTGTGTGCCGGGTCTAGCAAAAACAAAACTGAAGCTTGAAAGAGCTGAATGAGGACGAAATGTTCCGCTTTTGAATTTGAGAAACTCTAAAGAAAACAAAACAGCATAGAGATCATGTTTTTCATTAGAATTGATATTTCATGGATCTCTCTTTGCATGCTGAACTGAACTTCTCACCTTCTCTTGCACATCCTGTTGATTATAGTCGCCATTCTGCAAAACATTTCTTGATAGTTGTTGATGCAACAGCTAATTTATTTATTTTTTTGGTGCGTCCCAAGAGTCTGGTCTTTCTGGAAAAGTACAGAAAAGAATGCTCTTGTTGAAAAACGGCCATAAACACAGCACCACCAATCGGCAGACATTACAGTCGAACCCATGTAGCCCAGATGCAAAAACGATACCAAAGTACTGACACCGCTAACATGGCGGCGGCCTCTAACCTGACCAGGACTGGACCAGAACTCCAGCAAACTATTGTGAGAAGCTTGTGAAAAAAAATAAATGCTTGATCCAAGTCACACAATTTATTTTTTATTTTTTTTTAAAAGACATTTCGTCTTGATTCTACTCAAACTTATGTAAACTTCTGAATCAAAAGAAAAAACAACCAAAAATTGCTCTGGCGAAGTTTTCTGGCAATCAGCAAATATGAATAATATTGATCATTCTAACTAACCCTAAACAAGAACAGTTTGGTCTGATTTTAACTTTAGACGATGAGCAAAATCTTCCGTCTGCACATGTCCAATGCTAATGGAGACGTGTCCCAAAAAACAAAGTATAATCATCGCTAAAGGTGGTGGAAGGAAAATGTAACTTTAGAATGGATCCACGGCCATCGATAACAGATCGTCTTGAACGACAATGAGCTCATAAGCGACGCCGGTCTGTGTTTTGTTTGCGGATTAATAATATGTAACGATAACAACGCGACTAAAAATAATCAGCGGAAAGCCTCCATGTTCTTGCATGTGGGGTTAGTTAGGAGTCTTTTGCCCCCTGTGTTTACACTGCCGTGCTGAGTGTGTGTTTGGGAAAATGTAAATGGGCCATAAATCTGCGCTGACATCCCTCTCCCTCACCCCTGTGCTTCCCCTTCGTCTTCCCTACTTCCACCCCTCTTCCATCTCTAGCGTTTGCCTCTTCTCACATGTTGCCAATATGAATCTGGGATTACGTGTGACTGCTGCGTATTTAGGAAAAAGTCTTGCGGATGCCAGGTTGGACGGATGAGAGGCGTCGATCGCCGCATCAGCCCCGAGGACACGTGGGGCCGCCGAAAGAGTATTAGAGGGTTGAACCGCGTGTCACGGCCCTGTTAACAGCTTCATTGGCCAACGTTGTGTCCAGAAGCGGACGTTTAAAAGTGCCCTCAAGGTGTGTGGAAAATATACCAGCAACACCCTACAGTATGATAGTGAAACCCAGAGGCGTAGGAAAAGTACCAGCTTGTGTAAGGCGTATATTTATATCTCCCCCTCCCTTTATTTCCTCCTCCAATATTCTAAGCTTCATATTTACCTTCCTTGTGTCACTAATGAGTCACACCAGGAAATGTGGTGCCATGGCTACCAGGAGTCAAGGATTTCTCTGTCGGCTTAGACGTTTATCTCCATCAGGTCCTTCAGGTCAACTTCACTGTGGTTGGTGTTTGTATGGCTAACGTGTTTCTACAGGGCGTAGCTAAGGCATTCGATGCAATACAAGGCAAAACCGGCAAATGTACCGAAGAAACGTGAAGGAATTTTCTGTCAGACATTTTAAAAAAGGTTTTTCCTGTATTTTCGACTTTGAGTCAATGTTTTTGTTGTGGTTTTTTGTTGCTTTATGCTGTGACAGTACAGAAAATGTCTTTTTTAAACCCGAAACGTTTGTGAGTATACCAAGAGATATATGATCCAATGAAATTTATAATGTAAGTTTTTATTTAATTATTATTTTAGCAAATGTTTGTGGATGTATCAAATACACAAAAGTTATTTCTGACAAAAATACTTTCTTTCTCCCAGTTTGGAAGTAGAGTTGTCGCACAACTGGTGCTGCCAGTTCCTGAATACTCACATGTTGTTTATGACAATAACACAGAAACTAATCCTCGTTCCTTCGGCACAGGAAAAATTCATTGGTTATTATCTATTTTAGCTTTCCTCCGTAATTAAAACCATTCAGTTTACAGCATAGCAACATTTTGACATTATGGCAGAAATATTCAGGGGCTGCACAGTGGCGCAGTTGGTAGAGCTGTTGCCTTGCAGCAAGAAGGTCCTGGGTTCGATTCCCGGCCCGGGGTCTTTCTGCATGGAGTTTGCATGTTCTCCCTGTGCATGGTGGGTTCTCTCCGGGTTCTCCGGCTTCCTCCCACAGTCCAAAAACATGACTATCAGGTTAATTGGTTTCTCTAAATTCTCCCTAGGTGTGAGTGTGTGTGTGAATGGTTGTTTGTCTTGTTTGTCTCTGTGTTGCCCTGCGACAGACTGGCGACCTGTCCAGGGTGAACCCCGCCTCTCGCCCGGAACGTAGCTGGAGAGGAACCAGCAACCCTCCTGACCCCATTAGGGACAAAGGGTGAATAGAAAATGGATGGATGGCAGAAATATTCTTTTTTTTATATAAAGACCTGGCTATATTTGAATACAGCCTCAGAGTGACATTAGGGGCATTTTCCCCCACTTTTTAAAAAAGAAAATCACCATTTGAAAATGTTTGCTATAGAAGACCTGCTAATTAGCGTCAGTTTTGACGCTAGCAACAACAACAATAAAAAAAACACAAAACCAAATTCACATTAGTCACATACACACCAGGCAGTTGCCAGAACCCAACTTCCAGGAAAGCAGACAAAGAAATCAGCTGATATTTAATTATCAATGATGCCACGTTGATGTGTTTCTGTCCGCAGAATCAGACATCAATTTCCTCCCCTCACCGCCCTGATGCGGCCCTGATGCTGTTATTTGGCTATGGAGCGATGTGGCGCCCGGAGCTGTGTCTACTATTGACTGAAGCCGTCCAGTGGACAGGATGTTCCTGAGTGTCCCCAGGCTCCAGGTGGGCTGCTTTCTCTCTCTCTCTCTCTATGATTCTCCGCGGACCTACAGGTTGTTTGTTTTTCCGGCTGAGAGCCGCCATTTGCCCCCCTGCGATCCCAATCCATCTCCTCTCTCTCTGCCTGGAGAAGAACGTAAACACAACGCAAAGATTTTAGCATGTGCTGCTGTATGTGTTTGCTCATCCGCAGGCAGAGTTAGTGTCCACTGCTAAATCTGCAAAAAAAAAATAAATAAATCTAAGTATCTTTTGGTCTAGTTTCTAATGATAATAATAATAACAATAAAAATAAGGCAAAACTAACTTACTTTTCTTGCACCTTAAAATAATTTTTTTCTGGCTGATGTTTGCAGAGGCATTCAGGCATAAATGCGCAAATTAATAACTCCTTTTGTCCTTCTGCTTCACTATAACACAGCAGCCTAATGTCTTCACACCATGCAGCGTCTTTACCGAGAAATGTTTGCGCTGTGAGCGTGAAAAATGGCCGCGGCTCTCACGCCAGAGCAGAGCGCGGCAGGCCTGCAGGCATCAGAGACCCAAACAGTTTACACACCGGAACCGCAACATCTTAAACTTCGCACATAGCACCTGTCGTCTCTGCTAAACACTTTCTAACCCATTTAGAGCGGATCGTAAACATTAGCAGAACCGGCGCTCGCATAATATGTATTTCAAGCGGCGTTAGCTCAAGAGGGCGCCAAGCACTGAGCCGGTGGTCCAAAGGGGCAAAATGCGCCTGACCTTTTTTTTTTTTCTTTTTTTTTTTTTTACAACTTTCACTTAAAATTCACTCCCTGATTTCCAGGCTGTTTGTTTGGGTCTGAGGCTCGATTTGCGTAACCGTGTTCATAACAGAAAGTCAGTTTGATTAGTGAGAAGAGAGGCTGAGTTATTTAATAATATTTCAAGCAGATTAACGGTTCCATCTGTCTGTCCAAAACCGAGATCACAGCCATATATATTCCAGTCAGTTTCAGATTTTTAAAAAAGAAGGTATTTTAACATCAAAATGACCAAAGTGTAATATTTGCTGAAATAGCTGATCATCAAGGACAAGGAGAAAATCTGTGAAGATTTTATGCAACTTTTTTGTTGTTTTAATTTTTTTTCTCATCACATGTATCTAAATGTGATGTGATTGTTGAATGTCTTTTGTTTTTGTTGTTTTGTTTTTTTTAATCTAGGACTCAATTGGAAATAAGGTTTTTAATTTCAGCAACTTTTTATCCCATAAAGATCCGTAGCTGGCATTCAAAAGCTTGGATAACTAACAAACCGGCACCATACCTAGAGATTTAAAAGCTCACTGCATTGTAAATCACCTTTTGCAACCACAAGCCTAGATTTATTGTAGATTTATTTTTCTTCTGTCTTACTTTACATTCTGTCGCACTGCAATGGCGCAAAGAAGGAAAGACAAAATACTGACATGCATGTAAATCGCAGAACATTAATAAGATACGATTACACAGCAGGTCTTGATGCTCAATTTTGATAAATTTTTTATTTTTTTGTTAAATAAATAATACTACTTAACACTGCAACCAAAATCCGACGTATGTGTGAACGATTTACGAGCCTGAGGTGCCCTGCATTTGCAGAAGAACAGGACAGACGTCACACGGAGCACCGTTTACAGAAGTAATAATGGATGCTGCCGTTTTTGTGAACACACAAACTGCCAAATCGTGTTGAAAAGCTGTCGAACGTTTTGGGGAAGATGGAGATAAAAACTGTGAAATTTTGGCAGAAATCTTGCTGGAGACTTGAGACTGGTGTGGAGGTTCATCTTTCAGCAGCACAATTACACGGGATGTTACAATGTATTGGAATGGTCCAGTCAAAGTACCTTATCACTCTTAAAAGGCAGCTCAGAGACCAGACCAACTTTTAGCCACAGAAAACCAGATAAATTAAGCGCTTTGTAAATGTAAAAAAAAAAAAAAGTTGGATTGTTTGGCAAGAAGCCACAGAAAAATTGTTTTCTTCTTAAAGAGTAACGTGTTTATGTGTTAGCCTGTCCGGTTCCGGGTTCTCGACGTGACACATCTCACATGCTCCAAGGAGAAATCCTGGCTCATCTCATTGATGAATCCTGTAATAACCTTTGTTTGATACATACAGTAAATACTGAACTGTCATTTAGTTGAAGCCATCTTATTTAATTGTTCGGCTACATACACTTATATAGTTATGCCTAAAGCTACCAGGTTAAGGTACGGTTAAATTTTGGATTTCTGGGAAGTACAAGCATCTTAACCAATCATAAAGATTGGTTGTAGCCTCTTAACCAAGAGTCCATAGCATCTTGGTTAGCTTTTACTGCACACAGCAATCTTTCTTTCCAGATTTGTAAGCCTTTATTTATATGTGCTAACTACCTCTTAGATACATCTAGATAAATTCAGTTTCATTACTGTTGGTGAAAATTGGGGTAACGATGTTGATTTTCGAAATACTCGCCATGCAATGTATTATCTCAGATACTAAGAAAATTTTCCTTGATCCCTAGATTGTGATTTAAGAGAAGCTAAAATCCATCTACCACATATAGTTTCCAATCAGTCCTTTGCGATTATAACCCAAAGGACTTGTGGAACATCCTCAAACCAGTCTGAGGCAGAAATACATTACAGTTAACGTCAACAAGGTAATTGTGTATCAGTAGTAAGCATGACATAGTTCTTTTTTTGCTCTAAATAGACACATATGCATTACAAACAACCCATAAGATGACATAATTGTCTGCATCCCCAACTGATGCTACATTGACCCTCTTCATTATCAATCATGATTATCCGGACACTGCTCTGAGCAAATGCACCAAGAGAACCGTCCTCTCTCTCCTAGTGCATGAGATGAGCAGACCAGACTGCCTTGTCTGCTGAACGTCAGGTCTGTCCCAACTGGCTGTATTTCTCTAAAAACACTGGGTCACAGCTGATTCCCCTTATACTGGCACTTAGAAAAGTATTCATATCCCTCTCGTGTTGGAACAGGAAGGGGCCTTTTCCCAAACTGTTCCCACGGAGATGAAAGCAGGAAGTTGTCCAAAATGTCTTGCACTGAGATCCTTTCAGCCAGAACTACGGGAACTAAGCTCAACTCTTGAACAACGGCTCTACAACATAACCCCCTGTGTACCAAACGTTACACTTGACACAAACCCAATTCTCCTAGAAATTGACAAACTCTAAACTCTTCCATTGGATTTCCAGACAGCCTGGCATGACTAATCACTCCAGAGTCCTTGGTGACGTGAGGTTTGAATTAAGTAGCTCAGACATAAAAACCCATTACATGAATCTCTCTGTGCACAGCTAATCGAATGGCAACACGAAGTTAGGAGGTCTGGTGACTCTATAGAAAGTTGGAAACCTCTGCACCTCAGCATTGGTTTTGCTTCACCTACTAACTAAATTGCTTCCACGTTTAACTTATCCATGACAAAACCATCGAATTGAACTGAAAAGATTTCCCATTTTAAATAAACAGCGATTAGCATTTCTGATCAGGGATCTGTGTTGAAATTGAAGGATTTTTCTGGAGGCCCTTTATGGTGTGGGGGCCCCATGCCGCAGCTTAGCTCACTTCTACGTTGGGCTGATTCTGCCTTGACGATAGAAGAGATTGGATTTCTAATTCATTAAATTTAGATGAGAGAGCAAATACTTTTAAATGAAAAATTTTGTCATCTTAAATACGTGAAGTAAGTTACTTACTAAAATAACGTCACCATCTAGACCAGGGGTGTCAAACTCCAGTCCTCGAGGGCTGCAGTCCTGCAACTTTTAGATGTTCCTCTGCTGCTCCACACCTGAGTAGAATAATTAGGTCATTAGCAAGACTCTGGAGAACTGATCTGCACAAGGAGGAGGTGATTAAGTCATTTCATTGCAGTGTTTTGTACCTGTGGCACATCTAAAAACTGCAGGACAGCGGCCATTGAGGACTGGAGTTTGAGACCCCTGATCTAGACATTCTTCCTACGATATGATGTGCATTAACATCAATGGCTGTGAGCTTTCTCGGCTTAGTTTTTCACAACTTTGTCGAGCTAATCTTTGGCCACAGGATTTATGAACCCCAGAAATGTGCGAAAAAGGATCTTCAACTCCTCTTCCTCACACTGAGCGCATCTGTCACCGCGCCCTGCAGCCATGGCTCTACCTGACACTGATTCGCCGTTATCTAAAATGCTCCGATTTATGAGGTTTTTGATCTATGTACAGTATTTTCTCTGTAACCTGAACCTCATTTTCAACCTCTGCTATTCAGCCACACAGTGAGGATATATGACCCAATCAGTGCACTATATTGTCATGCTTCCAGAGCCGAAGAAATGTAATTTCAACACTACTTTACTCCCAAGCAATTGCCATATATATTACCATTTCTTTTTTTGCTTTTTTTCTGGAAGTGGATGCTGTCACATTCATTCCACAAGAAACTTTTAAAAGCTTTATCACTGGGGAATAAGAGCTAAATTACCATTCCACATGATGCATCACTGAGGTTTATTCCTTCACAGATAAATATCTTTCTTCGGTTCGCACGCCTCAGGCGTATTGCCTTTGTTTTTGAATCACCTTGCTTCTCCATTTTCACCTGCAGTCATAAGTATTTGTTATGTTTGTATCTGATATCATGAACTGAGCTTAGCTAGAGCCACAGACAGGAACAGTTTGAGGAGCTGATGAAGAAGCTTGACCTCATCACTGATTGTTTTCCACATAATCAATACCATGTATGAAAGCCCTCCCATCAGTAGGGTTTTCACAAACCTCACGGTTAACATAACCTGGGAAATATTGACATTTTTAGGAGAAAAGGAATTATTTAAATTTCAGTTTTATAGGTAGGTAGTTGTGGGGAGCCATTTTATATCAACTGTTTTTGTTCTTTTTCAATTGGCAAAAGAAATTTTCCACATGACGCTGATTGAAAGGTTATATAACCTAAATGTTGAACTCTGCATGGCCCCTTTGACATCAACAGCAACTTGAAGTTTCTTGTGATAGTTGAGGATGAGGCACTTCATTTTTTCAGTAAATACTCCTATTCTAGGCAAAAAACCTCCAGCTCTTGTAACTTCTTCGGCTGTTTTGCACAAACTGCACATTTGAGATGTTCGCCAAAGTGGCTCAATGATACAGCATTTAGAAAACATTGATGTTTTTTGCCAATGACGTCTTGGCCCCGTGTTCTGAATTATTGTTATAGTAGAAAGTCCAACGACATCATATGCAGCTTTTATCAGGTTGACAAAAGCTAATTTTCCTCCAGTGTTTTCTGATAACTTTCTATTTTCATCTTGCCATCAATTTTGACCAAGTTCCTTGTGCCTGTGTCACTCACACACCTAAAATAATTATTGATCCACCTTCATGTTTTACAGTAGGAATGGTGAACCTTTATTATAGGGTTTTGTCATCCTTAAGCATCTTAAACTGCAACAGAAGACTATTTTTAGAGAATCCCTGTTGTCAGCTAACGTTACTTTGGGTTCTTTTTTGCATGTCAAACATCCTGTCATGTGAACACACATTTTTTCTTAATTGTTTACAAATATATAGCTTGCTGGTCTCTGTGTGTACAGGGCCACTGAAGCCTTGGACATTTCCTTGCTAACAACTTGGGAGTATGTTAGCAAGGGAAATTAAGACGTGCTCGTCAACAAAAGATGGCGTAATCCAAGACATGATGTGAAAAATGGTCTTTACAGTCCATATATAAGGCTGTTAACTGTAAGTATTTATATTATCTACAGTAGGAGTTGATCAGCGCTATGTTAGCAACAGGAGTTGTGGCCAAAGTACAGACATGACTTGTCAATGAGTGAGTGGCAAGTGGTGGAGATTTTAACAACACCTCAGCCTTTGCATTTACATTTCAACAGTTTTCAGCTGCTCTATGCTTCTTTGAGAAAAGACTTGCTCTTGGAAAAACAGATCTTGTTTTTGTTTTTAAAATTCTGCGGACAACACCTCAACCCCTCCAGAATAGTGGGATACTTCCCCAATGGATAACCATCCATGGATTACATTTGACCTGGAAGACATGCTGGACAACAAAAAGGTGTTCCAGAAGGGAGACGGGATCATTGAAGAACGTACAAAGTCAAGATTATATTTTATTTAGCATCATTTGATCTACTGCGTTTGCCATAAACTACAGTTTCGTAGGTGGTGGGCCCCATACTTTTGTGATGAAAATGAGACTTTTTGGAAGATGAAGAGATAGTTTTTGCCCACAGGCTCACTCCAGGGGACTGTAAGCTCACCATTTCTCTTTGTAGATACCAGGTTCATCGTACAAGTCAAAGGCCTGGATGACTCTGCAGTTGTGGCTTGTGTTTGAGATGGACAACAAACCTTATAAAGAGAGCCACTTTGTGGCCTGGTGTAAGACTAAAAGTCTTACATTAAGTGTGAACAAAAGGATATAGATTCCTCTATTAGATATAGAGGAATATATCAAATACTATTTCCATCTTGTTAGACATTGTAGTGGTGATGGAGGAATGTAAGTATCTGTTTGGCCACTGAAGACGGCAGGCCGAACTGGAGAGGCAACAGTCAAATTCTATACATAAAGTTATAAAGCAGAATATTTAGTTATTTTTTATTTGAAAAAATAAAACAATCTCACTGATTTTATCCCAAACTAACGGAGTGAGATTCATTATTAGGGCCTAATAATGGCTGAGGACACTCTATTTCTTTCTGAAAAGTTATTTGCAAGTTAATTCTGTTTTATTTCAACTTTACTAAAATATTTTGCACTAGAAGCCAGAGCAAAATACTTGGTCGGAATTTTTTATTATTTTTTTTGCAGTGTTTGTGAGCTCAGCCACTATGTGTTGTTTTCAGATTTATAAGTCTGTAAAGGTGTGTGCTATTTTGGTGCCCGTCTCTCAATTGAAACAAAAAGATCAGTTTAGACATCAATATGCAAACATTTACACCAAAAAAACAAACCAAAAAAATAATTAGTAAACCTTATTCCTTGCAAACGCTCTTACATGTATTGCTGCGTAATTAATAAAGGCTTCTACTTGTAAAAGAAGTTTAATGCGCAACATCCGGTGGCACCTCTGGCGCTCTGCTCCTCCATTTTCTCCCCTGTGTTTGGCTTCAATGCACTTGGTTTAAACAAAGATCCCCATTAGTGTCAGAGATGCTGTTTGATGCCCCCTAACTAAGTGGGATAGTTAAACAGAAGGAAAGGCTCAGTGTATTCCCCGTCTCTCCAGAGTACAAGCAGCACTTACTGGTGCTTGCATGGCTGTATGATGATTTTTTTAAATAGTTGATCGTTCTTGGAATGATAAACCTTTAATCGTAGGTTTTATAAGTGATCATTTGCTTCTGTGTGACCAGTTTTCCTGGACAGCAGCGAGTCCAGTTATACAGGCAGCTCCCTCAGGAACTTATCTTGATTGGTTAGGGGCTGAAGGGGTGGGAGAGGCGCTCCGTCTGCTCCCAGCTGAGCTGAGTCTATAGGGAGTACAGCCTTCACAGCCTCTTCCTCATGGAAAGATGAGGTCTTCATCACCGGTAACCCTCCTGCTCTGCGACCAGCCACTTTCAGATGCCCTTCAAACACTCCCTCCGTGGATTTTTGGATCCAGAAGACATTTTTAATACTTAAAGCTGGAAACCCTTCACACCACGGTTTTCGATGATCACCTTCCGACCAAAACCCCCATCGGTTCTTAAAAGGATTTTACGCAAAAGAACAAGCACGTTCAACCACACCTTCCACCTTCCACTGTGCCGGGAGGAAGTTGGGATGAGCAAGGGGCCCTGAGGAGTCGGCGGAGGAGGTATGAGGCGTGGGATCGGTGAAGACAGCAGGAATTGTCTGCTTTCCATGTGAACTTCCAGCACCATGCCAAACCTGCTGGCAGCCCAGCACAACAGGATCAAACTCCTGCTTCCTCTACTTCTAATGGTGGTCAGCGAGCAGGTAGTGTGCCGGCGAGGTGTTTAAAACTGGATTATGACACATAAAACACCAAAGAATCATCTTTAACTCCTTTTGTTAACTCTGTTGGTTCTTTTCAAAAGATATCAAACATGTTTTAGGTGAAAGAGCTCCCTTTCTACTACACATTGACGTGTAAGTTTAATCTCCTATTGGAGTATTAGACTGAGAGAATAAAAATGGATAGCAGATGATAGAGAGAGAGATGATAGGTCTTGTTTTTTTCCTACTTTCTGAATGGTTTTTGTCAGCGAGTTTTGGATCAGGTTGCGCTCTATCAATCAGCTCAAACATAAACTGTCTTGCAGAACAGAAATCGGAGTGAGCCTCAGTGTTTGAGTTTTAGATGCTGTAATTGCGCTAACCTCACAAAAAAAAACACAGAAAATTAGGACTGCCTGGTCATAATATGAGAGGAACTTTGATTTTTAATCAAACCAGGTCAACAAGCCAGAATTATAGTGATATAGTTGTGGGGAAAAAAATGTTGGCATTCGTCTTTAAGTGAGATCATTTGGTAAATGGTCTCAGTTTTCCCTTTGCCAGTGAAATCCATCCTGGTCAAACACTCCCACCTAGTGGACCAATTTGGATACTGCAGAATCTAATTTATATGACAGAAGTCAACGAAAACACCAAGAAAACAGAACACAGAAATGTCCCATAAAGACGAAAACATGTTTTATGATCGGTTGGGTATTAGTAACACCTATTTATTTGAAGTTGGCTGCAGATTTTTTAATACATTTTTATGTTTATGTAAAATAATATACATCTATAAGGACTTACGTCCAGGTTTACAAAAATCTATTATAAAGACACACTATTTTATGTTTTGAGTGTTTTTTCACCAAAATGTAACCTTTATTGATGCCAGTGAAGAAAATATATATATATATATACCAATTTAAACATTTATTTCATAACCACTTGCTAAATATTCAGTAGCATCAACACTTTACAGTAAAAGTAATCATAAATATGAAAGTACATATAAAGAAGGTTTTAAATGAGTTTGCTATTTGGTTGTTGCCTGTACATAACATTACAAGACAACCCAGTGGAATTAATGCCTTGTCCGTTCACCTTTTATATATTGCTTTGATATTCACGAGTAAATTAAGATAAATTGGATGTTGGCTGCAGTAAGGTTTCAGCCTTTAATACTAGACCTTGCCCTTTCAGTGGGTTTCTGCAAGAAAAATGAAAACTCCTGCCATGAGTGCATGTTATTGTTACCTTAGGACATTGAAAATAAAGGTATATTTATTTTAACCAATTCCTCTTAAAAAGAAGTTATTTTCCAATAAAACATTGAGAAACCCAACTTTATGAATTTTCTCTTCTTTTGCTGTGGCTCTGCAGAAAGCGACAGCCTCGTTGCTCGAAAGCCTCATTTCTAAACGCACGGAGTACTGGGAAAACTGCAACAGCACCCTGACGTCTGCTCCTTTTCCAGCAAATGGTGAGCAAATGGTGGTGATTTATGCATCTCAAACGGACTGCCTCGACATAACGTTCCTTCTCTTTTTTTAGGCAACTACTGTAAAGGAAGTTTCGATAAGTTTGTGTGCTGGCCCCATTCATCTCCGGGGAATGTGTCTGTCCCCTGTCCTCCCTTCTTACCGTGGATCACAGAGGGTAACGTGTTTAACGTCTAATCTCATCTACGAGGATAAATCTGTTAGTCTGAGTTCCTATGCTTCCTTTCACCGTTGATTCGTTTTGAACGGGTGTCGCCGTTTATCACCCCACCTTCTCCTCTCAGGAGCAAGTCTTGCTAGTGCAAATGGATGTTTAAACTTTAAAAAATATTATATTCAAATCTACGTTCGCATTAGGTTGGCTAACATTCAGGGTTTCCTACACCTAAAATTTATTACGCTTAAATGTTAACACTGAAAAAAGTGGTCTGTACTCTATTTCCAACTCCTTTGGTTTTTTTCTTTTCAACATTTTAAGCACGTTACCTAATACAACTCGTGTAAATACCCATCAGTAAAGAGCTCATTGAAATTTAGTGAGAGTGTTTTGCCCCTCATCAATTTGTTGTGTCAAAAATGCCATTGAGTGTTTTTATTGCACTTTCTCTCTTGTTGCTTCAGACGGCAACAGAAGGGCATATCGGGAATGCTTGGAGAACGGCAGCTGGAGAAAGATGGAGAACTCCTCAGATCCCTGGCGAGACGATTCTGAATGTAAGGAGGACCAATACTTTAAAGACAAGGTAGTGGGATTTTTCTTTGTTTTAAGAACTTCACTTTGTCTTTACAAATGACTCTGCAATTCCATTTCATGACAGTTAGATTATTGTTAGAGTGCTAAATCTCTTGTATTTTGCATCTAGGAGGAAGAATTGCTGCGTCATTCCGCGCTGCGGCTCATCTCTGTTATTGGCTATTCCCTGTCGCTGTTCTCCCTCACTCTGGCCACTCTCCTCATGGGCATGCTGAGGTCAGTAGATGTTGGAGGGTGGCTCTGGTGGCCATAAAGATAAAGTTTGCATTTTCATTGGACAAGTCGGTACTTTGGCTCAACTTTGAAGGTTTGGAAGACAGCAGACTTAAGCAAACGCTCGGTTAGAGGTTATAGAAACACCAACAGTCTTTCCCACCACGGTCATTTTAAAGGGAAAAGGATTTTGTCCTTGTATGGGCACGCTTTCACTTCTTTTAGTAAAAACATTAAGAACATAACTAAAAACAAAATGGAAGTTTTACTTTTCATCTGTATTTTAGCGGGGCCATGCTACACATTCACTCGCTTCAAACGTATGGAGAGCTGAGGCAATGAGTGATTAACAAGACCATTGAGCTGATCTGTCATCACTAACAATGTTACGAACCACGAGACAATCTTACATGTAGCTCTATTATTTCCATTTCCTCCTACGTTACGGCCAGCGCCCTGGTTAATGCTGTTAAAGTTGCGCAGGAAGTTCCGATCAATGCTCCCGTATCTGCTTACCAGGAAGCTGCACTGCACCAGAAACTACATCCACATGAACCTGTTTGTGTCATTCATCCTGCGGGCGGCCGCCGTCATTTCGAAGGAAATTATCTTCCATCTCATGTACTCCAACCTGCCCAAGGACGACCCCGGATGGAACTCCTACTCCAGCTCTGCGGTACTCTCAGCGCTGCCTTGTTTTTCATGTATAAGCAGGTTTAACTTCAACAACTTTTGCCTCATTCGTCCAAAGCGTACCGCTTCAGCTTGATCTTTTCCCTCAACAGATGGTGCTACTGTGCAAGTTCTCCAAAGTGAGCATGGAGTACTTTGTGGCGTGTAATTACTTCTGGCTCTTGGTGGAGGCCATTTTCCTTCACACGCTGCTCTTCACTGCAGTGCTGACCAAGAGGTGCCTGTTGAAGAAATACGTTCTGCTAGGATGGGGTAAGTCATGGGCTCATGCAGGCTTTGTTAAGGGAAAGTGAGGCTTTAGAAATGTATAATTACTATGTACAATTGGTGTCATTGGGCTCCTTAAATCACCCTAATTTTGTTGTTGGAAAGTCCATTGGTTGAACACCCAAAGAGCCTTCCTGAATTTACACCCTGTTACGCCTGGAAGAACTCATGGTGATGAGTGCCTTTAAGAAAATGTCTTGTATAAAGGATCGTATTACTGAATACAATCACTTAAAAGACACAACTAAAAACAAAAATATTTTCAGTGTAACAAAATCGACATCATATCTAAATCCTCTGAGATCCAATCCTAAGCTATCTCTGTCATGTATAAATGGGTAGGTTTTTCAAAAATAATTAGAGTCTGAGGAAACATAGTTTTAAAATGCTGATGTACTCTGGGAAAACAGCATATCTCTCTTCTGTCATGTTCCAGGGACTCCAGTCCTGTTCGTGACGCCATGGACCATGGTTAAGATTCTGTATGAGAACACAGGGTGAGTCCAAGTTTCTCCTTGAACCAATTAATATGCTCTCTCTTCACACTTAGCGCTTCTTTCACTCTCAAGGTGCTGGTCAATCATGAACAGATGGTTCTGGTGGATAATAAGAGGCCCGATTACTCTATCAGTGCTGGTAAGGGATGTTCCTCAAGCCACGCTGTGGTCAAGTTGACTTCAGAAACTGATATCAACTAGATTTCTGCTTGATTGAACAATGCATTGCTCATTCTGGATGGTTGCTATAAATGAGAATCATGTGACAATGTGGTGATGCAGCTATAGACACAAGCATATTTGATATTTACTATTTTATTGCTAATAAAGGCGTCTTACCTGTCAATGACAGGCTGTCATATTTGACATTATTGGTCACCTTACTCTCTAGTCCAATGCAATCCGTTTAAATGTACCATTAACATGTTTATGCAGGTCATTTTCTTCATATTCATCAAAATTCTGATGCTGCTGTTGTCGAAGCTGAAAGCCGATCAGGTGAAATTCACCGACTACAGATACAGGTACTCAAGCCGCTGAAGCCAACTCTCGGACAACAAGACATTAAGCTCCAACATTTGCCATGTTCCTGATTTTAATATGCTGGTAAAATGTTAATCCCACATCACACCCACAAATTGTGGGCGTAAATGTCACCAAGGGAACAAAACCAGTGTACATACATACTTCAGAAACTTCTTTCCTTTTTCTACTGCAGTATTTTCTGCCTGGCTAAGTTATAATAAATCTGATCGGCCTGTTTGTACCCTGCAGTTTGGCCAGGGCAACGTTGGTGCTGATTCCCCTGCTGGGAATCCATGAAGTGGTCTTCACAGTGCTAATAGATGAGTGTATGGAGGGCAGCAGCCGCTATGCCCGGAACTTCATTAACCTCACCCTCAGTTCCTTCCAGGTAGTACAAAAACAATCATATTTGTACACAGGTTGTTCATTTTGGTTTTGTTCACCAACATCGTCACGCTCTAAAATTTGTTCCATGCGTTTTTCAGGGATTCTTGGTTGCTGTGCTGTACTGTTTTGCTAATGGAGAGGTATGGTTTTGGTCACAGTATTGTTCTATATGAGGAAGGAATAGTTAGGTTGAGTGTAACAGTACATGTATCAATCTGCCATCACAGTTTGGTGGACGCAATTACATGGAGAAAATATCAGTAATAAACAAATATTAAAAAATAATAGACAGGCGACCACATTTTTTTTTTCACTTTGGTATCTGCCATGATAGTTGGTAAGGTTCCCACTCTAAAACTAATAATAATGATGACAGACATGAGCTTAGAACCAACCAAACACTTTGTAATCAACAGTCTGAAAACGATTCTGGATTGTGATTAGTGGTTTCAGTGGAGTGCAAGGGGTAGACATACGGGAAGCCAAATGCGTCACAATTCTCCCAGACACCTAGAGGGTCCTGTGACACCTCTAAAAACTTTAAGTCAAGCTTTGAAAGCTTGTAGCTCACTTCTAATGGGAGAGGGCGGGTTACTCTCTATGGAAAAATGTCATTTGTGTAAGCACACAGCTACAAAACCGTAATCAAACGTACTAGTGAAACATTTCGCCGCTCAAGTAATAAATTACAGAAAAAGACTCAAACTTGCAGCAAATACCATGGTGTAGTAATGTACCGACAGTTAACATGCAATGCTGTTTTCTTGTAGGTCCAAACTGAGCTGAAAAAGCGCTGGCAACTGTTTTTGTTCACAAACCATTTCAAGGTCCGGACCTGTTTTCGAGGAGCAAATCTCAAGCACCTTTGGAAGTGTACTCGGCGGCAGCACAGGAAGCGCTCTCGGCAGTTTGACTCCTATGGCGAAGGCCCCACTTCGACGGCTCGCCCACACCTCCTCCAGGTGGCTGTGCAAGCTGGAAGTAGGCCTCTTGGACTCGGGCCACTTAAAGGCCAGGGAATTGAGGGCTACGACTCAGCAGGGCTCGACTTTCTTACCAGGAAGAGTCTTTCCAGTAGCGATGGTGAGATGACGCTGGGAGAGACGATGGAGGAGATTTTGGAAGAGAGCCAGTTCTGAACTCAGTTGGTAAAATCCAACCAAATTGGGGTTCAGACAATGAATGTATTCTCCAAGTAGAATGAGCCAACTTCAGGGGATGGGAAAATGGTTTTAGAAATGCGGCTTGTTCTACCAAGACTTGTATTACCCGAACCATAAAAAGAAATTACGGTTTATGTGGCAAGGATTCATTTGCCTATATCTCTCTGGGGGATGTGATAAAGACTCTAATCCTAGCTTTAATCCTGTGCACTAAATGGTTATGTGATGCAACCAAAAAGACTTTCACTCACGAGCCACACGAGCCAACCACCTGCTCTGACACTTACCTTAAAGGAGCTGGAATTGCCAAACCAGCAACAGACATCTGTATCACTGGTTACGATGGAACACTGCTCCAAACCCCAACTTCCATCGCATTTTTACCACAATCTCGGCTCTCCGACTACCTCCATTATCGGCTTTAAGGATCAACAGCAGCAGGTCTCCGATGCGGCCATGGTCTTTTCCAAGGTCACACAGAGACGGAATAAAAAGCATCTCTGCCTTGGCTCGTGAAAAGTGCTTTTGAATCCTTTTCATTTTCTGCAAAAATGCTGATTTCAACACAAGGAGTGAAGGAAATGAAAGCGGAACTTGGAACTTATGGTATAACTTCATGGTAATATGGAAGACAGCCAATCTGTGAAAAACGTGGTGTTGATTGGGTCCTTCTAGTGAGTCACTCAAAGCCTCATGTAGTCTCCACCCAGACCCAAACACTGTAACCTCTACAACTACTGCATCCATCATCTTCTGTGAATAGGGAGACTTGTAATTTGCCTTTTTTTCTTGATCTTTGATCATGTGAAGATAATTCGTGTTTTCCTGTGAATTATCTTACGTTATCTCTTATGTGCGATAGTATTTCATAGTCTTCTGTATTTTGGATCAATGCTGCCTCCTTTGGTACTTCAATGTTTATGTGAAAGAACATTGAGGTTCCCTCACAACCACAAGCCAAACTATTCTGCCTTCATATAATTTAAATGCAGAATTCTTTGTGAATTGAATCTGTGCGTTCTTGTGATAAAATGGACTCTAGACATTCCTTCAAATTGCGACTGTAATAGTGAACTGACACCATATTTTTTCATTTTCTTCAGGATGTAGAGCTATTTACTATTTTTAGGGTTTTATTTGTTGCTATTTCTCAGATATTAAAAAAATTGTTCTGTGTCATGTTTTCGTTGGCAAAAAATGCCAAAAAAGAAACATCTTCAAATAGCAATTTTAAATATTTAACCAAATATTATAATGTTAATGTCGATGTGTGTAAGCTTACACAACAAACTTTCCTATCTCTCACAAAAGTTATAGCAGTATCAATCTCTTTTTGATTTTGGTGATTTATTTTGTAAACTATGATATGGCAGGCCAATGAAATATATCCAAATGTCACGTCATCTGGATTGAAGTGTGCATATAAATACAATGTATTTGTTTTTTCAATGTGAATAATACTGGGCCTAAAGTATTATTTAGTATTATTAAGCAGGCTTTAACTTCCTTTGTATCCATGTGATGCTTCAGTGATTACTGTACATAGTGAACTATGAAACATTTGTACATATGAACACTGTGATGTATGTGCACAAATAAAAACAGGTGAATTGTCATGAAATTCTGTTTCTTGTAAAACGTCAGTCTCTACATTTTTGTGCAAATTAAAAAAACAACAACAAAAGAAAATTTCTGGCTATTGAACTGGGAAGTTCCCTACAGTCTTTGACAGAATCTCTCTGTCAAAGAGAAAAACTGAGCAAACGCACGATGCATGAAAAGTGGGCTTTTCGACAGCTATTGACACCTGGCATTGCTGTGCGCTTAGAGATCGAGGGCCATCGGCAAGAGGTTTTTGTCAGAATGGGAAATTGTAAGGAACTGCGAGAAGAATTGTCAAGAACTACGTGTCTGTGTTGCCCTATCACCCCCCTCGCCTTGGGCCTTGGTGAGGCTTTCATATTTAAAAGACGTTGCTGGGAGCCATGCAAATGCAAATCAACTATTGAGCACTGGCCTTTCTGACTGTAGTTTTTGTTGTAGCTCACCCATTTCCCCTTCTGTGCACCACCCAGGTCTGTTTACCAGTTCCAGAACCCAACCAAAACCCCTCAGTGTTATTACCTTGAGGCTGTAGGTTTATCATTGCATAACTTAATCAATAATAATAATCATAATAATAATAATAATTAATAATAATAATGTGTCCCAGAGTGGTTAATTGCACAAAAATATTTTTGTGAACAATATTCAAACTAAATGTTACGGTACTCTGCACTGATTGCTTTAATGACCCAGAGTCCGGTCATATTGGAGTAGCAGAATGTATTCCATACCACAGCACAGAGCCAAAGAATCTACAGCTAATTTATCAGTATTCACAATTCCCTGCTTAACTCTTGAGTTTAAATTGGAGAACAAAATATTTGAAAGTATGTGATACCTTCTGATAGAGTATAAACATTTGTATTCTTTTTTTATTTTTAAGTTTTGTCAGATAAGCAATAAATATAACTCAGACATGATCAATCATACTTATTATATTCTGCATAAACTAAAGGGGACAGCTCAAAGTAGAATTGAGTAAATAAACATTTTAGCAATTAATTATAATAAAAATAAAATATGTTGTCACATCATTTTTGAAAAGGAAATCTTCTACATTTTTTTTTCTGTCAACTTCCTGTTCACACTCCAGTCCAGTTGGTGGCAGTAATGAGCTTTTTTAATTTTTTAAGTTTAATGGCGGTTGCACTCAAAAATAATGAGATACTATCTCATTATAATGAGATCAATTATTTATTTTTATTTTTTAAGAGTGGCGGAAACGGGCTTCCATATTGCATTGGTTTATAATCACTTGTCCCAGACATTTTTCAGTGTCTCAGATTTTTTATTGGAACACACCAGTTCTTTGGTCATATTTGAAGTACTTTATATCATATTTAATGGAATATGAAACGGAAGAGACATTTATTTCTCAGCTGCTACATCATCTCATTTCTCAACGTTGGCAGGGCAAATGGACAGCGTTGTCACAATGAAATATGAACAAGATAAGTTGGCATAAAAAAAAACATTCCTTTGGTTTCTGCTATTAGGACAACATAAACTAAAGCTCCTAACACTAGCAGACCAAAGAACAGTCCTGTTAGTGTCTTACAGCATTCTGGTTAATTACAGTTGGAAGGATTTAAAAAGAAATACAGATGGCTTTGGGATGCTTGTTTAATCTATTAAGATACAAAAGTATGATAAGATTTGTTGAGAAGGGTAAAAAAATTATGACTGAAAGGAGCAATTCTAAATCTGAGCTGGAAAGCATCTGGTGACTCTCATATGACGACTGTAGAGCTTTAAGAGCCAACATGTGAACTTAAAGCGTGAAACGAGTGTGAAAATGTTGTTAGAAATGGGCTTTCTGACATATCAAGCTAAATAGCTAGCAGCGGGAAAGGTTTGTTGTGAGCAAAGGTTGGTGACTGGAGCTAGTTCTTCTCTGGGCTTCGTGACCTCTCGAATAAAACGCCACCAACAATTAAACATGGGGTATAAAGACAACACAATGAGCCACCAACAAGCTGTGTTTTGAATAAATCTAGTTTTTTTTGTTTTGTTTTTGTTTGGTTTGGGTTCGCCCATTTAAACTGACAGAGAAGACCAGGACAATGTCCAAAATTAATAATAAAAGGATTTGCACCTAGATCTGTTTCAAATTAGGTATCCTCCATCATTTTCATATTACTTCACAATTATGCCACCGTTAGTGTTAGTAACAAATCCACAAAAAAGATATAAAGTGGAACATTTAACATTTCCATGGCAGTGTGTCTGCGATTCAACGGCAAAATTAAGTGATTCAAAGTCAAATGTAACATAAAAGGTAATAAACATAAGCTATGAAGTGAAATATGAAACCATGATTGTGAATTTCTGACAAAAGTTCCAAAGTTTATGAAGACCTATTTATAATTTATGATAACATTTATAGTTGTCAAACAATATTCACGTTTTAACTAAATATTTTTTCTAATGTCACATTTTCTAATCCCATTTAATAGTTACTAGGGTGGTAAAGGTCGAAGTAATTTTTAAATTGAAGTTATGGTCATGATCAAACAGTAATTTCGACTTGGTAGACACTGAAAGACTTAATTATGAATCTTTTTTTATCCCTCATAATCAGGACTTTTTAGTCTCCGTTACGACACAATGTCTCGGTTTGTTTTTCTTTCATTTAGCGGAAAATGCCTCCGCAGAAATACCACGGAGGAAACATTTTGAACAAAGATTTCTTTACTACTTAGTAACATCCCGTATGTAGTTCGCTGTCCTTAAACCACGTTCGGCTCCAGGTTTGACACTCACGCGGCCATGTGAGTCGTATTTACGCCCTGAAATGAGCCAATCACGGGCGGCGTGAGTCACGGCGGGGACAGCCGGCTGTAACTCCTCTCTGTTCGGTATCAGCGGTTATTCTCCATCCTCCACTTCTGCCAAACATGGCCGAAACCTCCGGGAGCAACAAGGCAGCGGAGCGCATAGGATACATCACCCGAGTCCAGAGCTTCAGCGCCTGCCACCGGCTCCACAGGTACCCTAGCTACTACCGCTGTGTCTGAGGGGATACGACGCAGGAGGAACTCAATAGTAGACACGTAATGGAGGTTAAAGTCACAGAATAGAAAGGGTTTGGACGAAACAAGACCACTGTGCTGCTGCTGTTCCTGATAAGCAGATAAAATATGCGGAAAATCCCGTGTAATTACATAGAAACTCGCGATGCTTTGGCGGTGACCGCACATGTCGGCGTATTTCAAAAAGCACAGTTTATTTAAAACAGGGACAAGAAATGAACTATGGAGGAGTTTATGCGTTAATTACTTTAAAGGAAACGCAGATAGGAACAAGTCATTTCGGAACTGTCTTTCAGATAAACGTGCCGCGCTTTAATGACGCATTTAGGTCCAATCAATAGCGTCGTAAAATATAAACCCTCTTTAGGAAATTATTACAGAAACCCTTTGCCATTAAACAAATAAAATTTAAAGCAAATATGTCAATATTCTTTGCTAACTATCTTTAATAACGTACTCAGCCACTTTGTAATAGCTTTATTATAGTTCACAACAGTTTAATATTATATTTATAGACTTATTTTACCAAAAATTATTTATCTTTTACATGTATAACACATAAAAATACATCTACATAAATTGCATCATTCCAATTTTTTTTCAAAAATTAATTTTGTTCAAAGCAAAGTAACAATAACTTATTAGTCATGTAAAACTACTATTTTGATTATTTTTGTATTATTTGATTTAAATGATCACCTATAAACTTTTTAAATTGGCTCCATTTTTTTTTATAAAACGCAGTTCTAAATCATGTAGAAATCTATTAAGTTGTAATATACGAAATGTTCTTAAATGCAACATACGTCAATAACCCATTGCCACATTTTTTCTTGTTTGACCTGCACTAACAGGGTACAAAATCTCTAACCCCTTGCCATAAAAACTGCAAAAACAAAAACAAAAACAATAAAAATCTGACTCCAGTAGTTTTAATTCATATATTCTCTACAACCTCTTCTAGTCTCCACCTGAGTGACGAGGAAAATAAAGAAGTCTACGGAAAGTGCAACAATCCCTACGGTCATGGACACAACTACAAGGGTTTGTCCTGCTGTTACACAAACCAAATATAGTCTCAAATAAAGCGTAGATCTTGTTCCTGTTTCTACCGATTCACCTGAGCGCTTTCATTTTACTCCACAGTGGAGGTGACTGTATGTGGAAAAGTGAGTATCACACAAATATTTTTGATAAAAGGTCGTAGTTCCACTGAAGGAACAACTATCTAGCTAAAACCGTCTTCATGTGCGACTCGTGTTCACAGATTGATCCAGTCACCGGCATGGTCATGAATCTGACGGACCTGAAGAGGTGTATTGAGGTAAGGTCATTGTAAACACAGCATCTTGAAGCTAATGCTAAAGAAAATGTATAAATTTTACATATTAAACGGCAACTAATTTTTCCGAAGTTAACGTTATACGGTAAATCTGCATTTCTCTCTTCATAATTCGCTTACATTTAAATCACTTCATGTTATTGTGCTGCAGGAAAGCCTGTTGGATTAAACTGTGGTCAGCGTTACTCGCTAGTTTTTGCCGCTAACAATCCTCACATCTGATATAAAACTGAGATGCTAAAGCTAATGGTATAAGATTTTGACTTACACTTATAGCTTCAACTTTTTTTAACATACAGAAGCCAGGAATAATAGTCAAGTGTCTGTAAGTGGAAGAAATGTCTTAATAAAAGACAACAAAACTTGTTTTATTGTGTAACAAGGTCAGTAGTGGGATAATGGTAAGCTCTTAGCATTTGGTGTTTGGATTGTTGGCACGTTTTTGTTGACCTTTCTTGCCTGCCGTGAAATCGAATCAGGACATAGAGCTTATCATCAGATGTAAGTGCTTTAAAATGTTACTACTGAACAACTGGGCTAGTGTTAATCATTTCCCATGAGTCCTCAGGAAACTTGTGGTCAGACTCTGAAACCTTCACAAATTGCATAAAAATGTACTTTAATCTGAAAAGAGAACTTTGGACCATCGAACTTCCATTCAGCTATTAAATCTTATCCTTGTTCCTTGTAAGCTTTTTTCTACTTCTACATTTTTTTCTATTGTGTTTTTGCTGTCGTATGGATACCTGGCTGACGCCGCCCTGTTCATCCAACAGGAAGTCATCATGATTCCTCTGGACCACAAAAACCTGGATAAGGATGTTCCGTACTTTGCCAACGTTGTGAGGTCTGTAACCTTCCGCGATCGTCTCTCTTGACTGCTGATACGCACGTTTTACCAGATGTTTCTCGTTCACCAGCACCACGGAAAACCTGGCCGTTTACATCTGGGACAACATGGCGAAGGCTCTTCCCGCCAGCCTGCTCCACGAGATCCGGATTCACGAGACGGATAAGAACATCGTAGTGTACCGAGGAGAGTAAAGCCGCAGGAGTTTTAAGTCAGTTCTGATTCTGTTCCTCAACTGACGGGAAGCTCAAATAATGTGATCTTAAGTACGTTTGACAGAGTATGAACGTTTTCCCATTTAATTTTATCCTTTATTTTCATTTAATGACCAGAGGCCTCATGCATAAAAGAGTGCGCAGTTTTCACACTAAAACTTGGCGTATGGAAAAATTTAGAAAAGTGTGGCGCACAAAAAAAATCGGATGCATAAAGCCGTGCGCACGCACATGGCCACGCACCTTTTCTTTATAAACCCTAATTTGTGGGAAATAGAGCAAATTTTCAAGAAAATTTCAGGAATTGATCTCAAAATTTCTGAGTTTTTGGGCAGAAATATACTCTTCTTTTTTATGAGTGGCCCTGCTGCCACTCATAAATGCATCTGAATTAGTATAGAAATCCGGACGTCTGCCACTACATGAAGCAATAACCATGGCAACGTCCTTGTTTGAAGCAGTATAAGTACATAATAATAATAATAATAATTATATATTTTATTTAAAAGGTGTTTTAATGTCACCTCACCAAAATAAAAATAAATTTTGAAGAAAAAAAATCCAAATTAAAAAACATAAAAGGATCTTGCAAATGCCTGTTTGAAAAGTAGCACGTTCAGCCGGGGTTTAAAGACAGGCAGCGTGTCAGAGAGTCCTTTGAGAGGGAATGTGGACCTTTATTCCAAATAGTAGATGCTTTGTGTCCATAAGCCGCATTCACAAAGCGGGCAACTCGACTGAAGGATGTCTGCAGCTGGACCGGTACCGGTACAGCACCACTCTTTACGTTTCGCTCAGAGCTCTTGGATGATCAGTCTGGATGAATCTAAACGCTCATAAACCATCATCAACATTTCGCAGCAGATCAACATGATCTCTGATCAATCGCTCCCTCTGAATCCTTCCCTTGGCGATGTTCTCCATCAGAGCCAAAGTGCTCCACAATTACGCAGCTACTTAGATACGTGTGATTGCGTACACACTTTGATCACCTTAAAAATATTCAAACCTGTTGATTATTTTTAATCAGCAGGTTTGAGTTAATCTGCTGATCCAACCCTGTTTTCTTCCTTTAGTGAGAATGAAACTACCCCATGAATGCATCTCAGGCGCTTCGGCGCACGGACCAATGCGTTACATCTTCATGAGGCAAAAACTGAGAAAAAGTACTATTTACATTCGAGTGAGGTTTTCACATACGTTTATTTTTATTTTCTTTATTTTGTGGTTCAGTTTCATTGTTTATGTTTACACAGTAAAATATTAAAGTCGTGAAAAACATCGAGTTTGATGCTTCTCGGTCTAAATACCACCGAATGCAGTCAGATTCCAGTGTATTTAGGTGAGTTTTGACGCTTTGTAGTTTGATATTGTCCACAGAAAACGTTTGCGTGGCTGCCGCACATTTTCATGCCAGCGGGAAAGTGTGCGTATATTTACCCAAACTTTGACGCAAAGTTAATTTTTTACAGATGCCGACTTGTGTGTAAAATATGGCGCCGCAAATTATGCGCACGCACGCTTTTAGCATGAGGCCCCTGAGCCACACATTTGACCGCCGTTTGGACAGGGAGAGTCATCGGCTTTGTGTTTATTTTTAAAGTTTTATTCAATTTACCATTTTATGATTGTTGGTGTTATTGTGAAGCACTTTTATCCACTGCTGTTGTTTCTAAATGTGCTGTATAAATAAAGTCGATATTGAGTTGAGCTTTTCACTGTATCTAGTGTTGAATGCAGTGGGAGAAACCTCATGACGGTGCTGGCCATTTCCTACTTTTCTAGTCTTGGTTGGTTCATATACACAGAGTTGTCTCAAGTAATGCCACTGGACACATCCTACTCTAAAATATCTCTTCCTTTTGTGTTTGAATGCATGAGAAATATCTAATAAATAAACAAGCGGCGCATCACACCGGTTCATTTGGACTTGCACCAAGAACAGCCGGTTGTGACATCATCGGAAGTTTCCGACTCCAGGTTTGATTTCCGAGCCATATCGAGCTCAGCATTAATTTGGGAAGTAGCAGTACAACTTGTTTTTTTTTTAAACAAATTTTTATTTCTTAAAAAGTTTTTTTAATTAATTTTATTTCTTAAACAAATGTGACTTTATGTGCCCATTCCTGAGTTAAACCACTTGTTATGTTGGATGCTAGATAAGCAAATATGCCCTTATGTACAAATAAATAAGCATTAATGTGTTTAGATTTTTGATAATCTACTTTTACTCTTGCGAAATATGCTACTTGGTAAAAAGCTGATAAGTTGAAGCAGGCATTAAAATGTACATTAATTGAAAATATACTTAAGTTAAACTTTTATGTACTTAGTGCAATAATATTTTACTGGATAATATTTTCAAATAATTTGAACAATAAATCACAAGGATTTTTTTTCTTGTAAAAATATAGACATAAAAAGGCTTAATGTTCCTTTTTCCATTTCTTGAGGAGTCAGCACTGGTGTGTATTAACCATACATTATAATATGTGTTAGCAGAACATTTGAAATTAAGAGTTATTTATTCGTGTATTTGACTACCAATGACCAGTTGTTAGTTTTATTACACAGATTTTCGGCTTTTACCCCTTTTGATTGAAGGTTTCCCTTAGCCCTGTTGATGGGTTAAAGCGCAAAGGATGATGGGATACGGGATGAACTGGGATTTAACTTTCAGACATGCACTGTGTAAATAAAGCTAGCTTGACTAATAATACCCCTCAGTCTAATGCATTTTATTTTTATGAGGCGTTTTTTCCACATAGGGGATCTTAATAGGTTGATTATCTTTAATCGTGAACTGTACTGAGACGTTTTAATCTTTAGAGGGCGCCAAATCGTTTCACAGAAGTCTTTGCTGTCAGTGACGGAAAAATTAATGGGATTTGTAATGCGAGGAGATTTTAACTATCAGAATAGCTAATAAGCAGCATAGCTAATATTTCTGTTTCTCATCAAACGTCCCAGCAGGTTCCACATAAAGTCCGTCGTGCGGAAACGTATCCATGTGAGACGCTGCATTAGGGCGTTTAGTAATTCTTCTGCATTAACGGGAGGGAATCATCCGTCACGCTGACACAAAATAACAACACGCCATGCCATTTTTTACTATTCATTACACAGCGCCGAATGCATGCAGCCGTGGTGTCGTCTCGGTGGAGTTGGAAGAGCTACAATGACAAATCACAGTGTAAATACAGGTGGAGGTTTACGCAGCAGTCGTTGTTCAGCTTTTCTATCATGTCAAATGTTTGTTTTTCTTTCTCCCCCCGCCCCCAAATTGTGTCAAAATCCTTCTGCGTCCTTTTCGCCCCATTTATATCATCATAGGAAACTCACAGACAACTTTTGTAGAGTAAAACATTAGATTAGGAGGAATAATTTCTAAACTTTTAACACATATCACGTGATATTTATCTTGTAAAGTTCAAAGTGGTGTTAACCAGGTTGCATCAAATGTCACCATCCTTAAAGAAGTACCTTGAAGTGAGTGTTTAAGTGGTTAAATTAACAGTAAAAGTGCCTCTGTATTTTTGTCTTTTAAATATCTTTTTGCTGCGCCTCAATTATGCAGGAGATTTAGGACCAGTGCGTCAACAGGTTGTTTAAGTACTGGGTGAAAACCCTGCCAGGAAGCAGACCCCACGGGTACGCTTCCTGTTTTATGGCAGCTGAAACATCGTCATTATAGTTTCAGTGAAAATTATCTGTAATTGGATGTTGCTGGGATCAACCTTTACCGTTTTGAAGCGTGTTGACCCATTTCAACATCCTGCAAAGCGAATTCAGACAATAAAATATGTTTTTATTTTTATTCCACCCTATGTTTCATTGCATCCTGGGAAATATGGAATAGTATTTTGTTGGGGTTTTTTTTGTGCTTTTGTTTGAGCACAAAAGCAAAAGTTTTCAGGTTTTGTATTCAGAGGCAGAAATCAGTACTTTTTACCAAACATCCAGTGGTCCTGGGATCAAAGTTTCAGTGTTTAGAACTTAGACACATTTTCATTTACAGTATGTAGAGCAAAAAAAAGTTCAGGACCAAGAATCCACACTTGTGGTACTCCACTTCTGTTATGTCTTTATGCCAAGCTAATTTTACAGCACCTGAGCGACCAGGCAGAAATAAAATTATAAAAAACAAATTTTTTTCATGTTGGTAGATACCAACCTTATTTTTATAGTTATTTATATAGATGTTATTCCTCTAACAACTATATGAATTCGGGTCCCAATAGGCAGAAAATGTTACTGTAACAAAGCCCCAGGGCCTTCAAGGGGCCCCTGAGCAAAATTTGGCTTTTGGGGGCCTCTATTTCTGCTAATAATGTGGATTGTTGCACTCAACAGTCAGACGATTTGATCCTTCGCACACCTGCTATAAACTTATTGTAACTTGAAGAGTGACATACCATGGCCACCAGGGGGCCCCCAAGAGCGATACATTTTTTCTTTTGCCCCTATAAAAATGATTTCTACATGATCATTGTTTTAAAAGATCACAATTTTACAATGAAATTGTGTAATTTTGTTAAAATAATCACATAGAAATGATTGCTTAAGAAAAAAAAAAAATCTGTTCCATTTAGGGGTCCCCTTAGTGGCCCGGGGGCCCAAAGCAGTCAGCTTAGTTTGCTTATGCCTTGGGCCGACCCTGCAAAGCCCACTGATCTTTTTTTAGCTGTTCTTATAATTGTCAAGATTGAGCTGCCAGCTCAAACCTTTAATTAATCAAATTCCACAAACATGCGTCACGCTCAGGCAGACAACATTCGTCCGACAAGCCGGAGGAAGACATCAGGAGAACCGCTTCCTGACCGAAATGCCCCCTTTTTTTTTATTCTTTATCTCCTGTTTAGATTCCAGAACTGTTGAGCTGATCCCAGGTCGGCGAGGAATCCAGCCAGGCGGCAGAGTCTTCTTACAGCGATGGGTTGATGCGCAACAAATCAGTGTTAATTATACACTGGCAGAAACACGATGGGTGACAACTACTAACAAATAGAAGCCATTCAATATCTTGATGCCTCATGGGAAAATAATTTTTTTTTGACCCAGAATTATTAGTTTGATGATTATTTACCTCTATCCCTCAGCAGGAGCAGTTTGCTTTTCAATTTCATCAGATTACGTCCACCAGGGGCCCACGTCTGCAGTGTGTTGATTTCAATTAATAGTGGTTTTCTCTGGGTTCCTTCATTCTCTGAAAGTCTGGACTGCAAAACATAAGACCCACAAAGACATATCCATTCCTGTTAAATCTGGAAGGCTCTCATAAAAACAAACAACCTGTGAAGAAGAAATCACAGAATGATACGATGAGTGTATTTTTTTCCCTCCTTGAGGTCATCTGTTGTTGGGAAACGGGTGTTATCTTCAGATAGGAGGCTGTAGGAATTTTACCTTTTCCAAAAAAGTAATATTCCAAAGGTCCCAGCTGTTTTACTGCGTTTAACATTTAAAATATTTACCTATTGATTCCAAAAAAATAACCTTTATTTATTTTTTTGTAGGTTAAATTCAAACCAATTAAGTGCTATACCAGAGTCCAACCAGCTGTTTAAACAGAACTAACAAAAAATCAGGTGACAAATTATGACCTTTCGTAGGAACAGTACAACGTGAAGAATATGAAGATATTCGACTCAAACTGACTGATGTGCAGCACATTTCCCTTGCGCAGGAAACTCTGCACAACCTAACTTGCGCACAACTTAGCGCTCCAGGCAGCATCAGCCTCTGCGATCTGATCCCATCAGAGAACAAGCCTGTAAAAAGTTTCCACTGTCTGCCTCATTAAAACCTTCAGCGTCCTCAAGACGAAACAAGATCAATATGTCGGTTTTTCACCCCCCCTCCATCTTTTCCAAGGCAAACACATCACCATGAAGGTTTTTTTTCTCCAATCCTCCCTGCAGCCAGGGGATACCAGGCACAGATCTTTAGTGAATAGATGAGTGACAGATGTATTGGCACATCAAGCGAGACAAGCAGATAAATTACGCCCAAAGGGAGGGATTATACCCTCATTATTTGATGTAACCTTTGTAAGACCTGCTAATTCCCGTGAATAGCATCTGCTCAGAGAGTTTGACGAAAACACAGATTTGCAAACAGATTTTTCACACTTTTTGATCGCGTACAGTTTCTCTCTTTGAAGAGGCTTAAAAAGTCCACCAAATGAGATCTGATTGCCCCTCACACTTGTTGGTTCAAGAAATCCCTTAAATAGAAACCGTCTTCGATGTGAAGCAGGTTAAAAAAAATGTCAACCTCCTGTTTGAATCTGAAGAAACTGAAGAACAGACAAAACAAAGCCCGGAAATGGTTACGAAGCCATGGGCTTTGGGACTCCAGCGAATATTTAATCTACAAATAAATGATGGGAGGAAGCCAGAGTGAACATGCAAACTCCATGCAGAAAGACCCAAGGCTCTAGTCCCCTGTTGTTGTCTCGCTCCAATGTTCATCATTCAAAAATAATAAGGAGACTTGGCAAAGATGGCATTCGTAGAAGAGGTCCAAGGAAGAAAAAAAAAAAGCACAGCTTTATCAAAAGGGACACAAAAGGCCATTCTGATTTTCAGAAAGGCATGTCAATGACTGAAGACTCCTGAGAATATATTCTGTGGAGTGACAAAAAAGTTTAGCTTTTCAGAAGATGCACGTGAAATGTAATCTGGTGTAAAACTAAGAACATTTCAGACCAGAGACCGCTCCAAAAGCAGGACGTGGACTACAGCACTGGACCTTCTGGGTCAATACTAGGCCTGTCACAATAATCAATAAATCAATTAATGGCATGATAAAACAAACTCAACAATTTCCATTTATTTATTTTTTCTCTCTAACAAAAACTGGATGATAAAAGTCTTCATTTTGGTACTTTGGTCTCAACTAGCTCCTTTTTAAGGACCATTTTGTTTACAAAGACTTCATTTTATTACGTATTTTGTTTATTTATTTTGGATGTTGCAACAAATGTGCAAGTCTAGCTGTCACATGAGAAACAGCTCAACAAAGGCGTGAAATGTAAAAGAAAAATCTTTACATTTCGTGAAGAATGAAGCTGCGCTCAGTGTCTTCTTCAGAGACGTGTCACTTTCTGTGGTGGTTGTTGGTGCAGCGCCCCCACAGGCGAGGAGGGGAACAGGTTTTTCACACCGTGCAGTGTGAAAGTGACCCACACCAGCTGAAAACGTAACAAATGTTGCATATTTGTTCCCCGATCGAGCCGAGTCTACCAAATTATCAGGCGTAAAATTCTGTTTTTCCCAGCAACTCTCACAGAAAAACACTTGGACGAACCAGTGGTGTCTGTAGAGGAATGCACTGCTGAGAAAAAGATAAAGACACCAACTTTATGTTTCAGTTTTCTCAGAGGAGAAGAAGAAACACGTTGCGGTGGAGGCTGACAATCTGTGTCCGTGTGTTTCCCTGCTGTCACAAGCTGGTTTGGCTTCAGGCAGGGAGACAGAAAGAGATGTTCCTGTGTCTGTGTGTGTGTTTGGAAGTTTGAGGGAGTTGTGTGTGTGTGTGTGTGTGTGTGGGGGGGGGGGGTTGACACCTCCCTCCATCTCTCCATTTCTTCCACACACCCTCCCTCTCAGGGTCAGGTAGCAGACACGACGCAGCCCCCTCACAGACACACACACACACACACACACCCATACACACACTCCCACTGACTTGGAGCAGCCTCCAGGGAGCACACACGTGCTTCACTCCCTCCCCGGACCGCGCTCGGGCGAAGACAGCATGGGAGGCTGCGAGCCGTGAGGATGGAAAAGAGAGTGTGTGTGATCCAAACCGACTTCCACCAGTACAGACCCACCGTCGGCCTGCACGGCAGACCCCTGGCACATGTAAGGAACCCGCTATTAGTCCTCTGACGGCGAGCTGTTTTGGCTTTTGTCTTCCTGTAATCTTCTCGATCTATTCATCATCTCTTTTTTTTTCGGCTCAGTGTTTAATTTTCACCTCTGTCAGAGTTTGTTTTCACTGAGCTCTAAAAGCCTGTTGAACGAGCGGCTCCTCCTCTCAGGATGCCCCACGCCTTCACAGAACGGGGTTTCTCTCATCAGCAGGGGGCGATAGAGTGTGTGAGGTTGATTCTCAAGGGTTTTATATTTTTAGATTACAGTAAATCCCTCATTGTAAATCCATTTTAAGCCATTTCTAATGTCTCTTCTGTTTCTTTGTTGTTTCTCTTTTTCACACACACACACACTCACACACATGATGCAAACATAGAGAAGCATGAGGGGCCCTGAAGGCACTACCTTTGCATATTGGATTAACTAGAAACCAGATTTGAGATTTAGATGAGAAATCCCTCAGACCTTGAAACAGATTGTTGGTTTTTCAATACTAACATTTTTGTGTGTTTTGCTCATGGGCACGCGTAATGGAGGACCCCAACGTATTTTCTGACTTTCCTGAGGCAGAAGTAACTCATAAAACAACTAATCCTGGGAGTAAGCCATGATGACTTTCCTAATCCCTATCCAAGTTAAGCTTTTACTGCTGCTGCAAATTTCACTCAAACCACTTTTGGTCTTAAGAGTTTTGATTTTCAGCCATAGCATCTCATGCCTCACACGGATTGGATTGTGGATTGTGGTTTGCCTCACACAATCCATTGACTTGATTGGACGAGTCTTGCCTTACCCGTTTCATCATCCTTGTGTGACATTACTGACCATGAGTTTGTTTTTATGAAAAAGTTGCCATCTGTTTCCACAACTTTCTCTTTTTGATTCCACCCTTCACCACTCCATCCTTGCTCTTCTTACTGTCTATCTTCAGCGACCTACTGGTTCTCCCAGGGTACTCCAGTTTTCTTCCATCATCCAAAAATAAGACTGTTTGGTTCATTGGTCTCTTTAAATTGCCCTTGTGTGTGTGTGTACATCCTGAGTGTCTCTGTGTTGCCCTGTCATGGGACAGGGATATTCAAATGGTTCCCATTTCTCCTTTTCATTTCGCCAACCACAGATATTTAACCTGAACTAGAGTTTCTGCAGAACAGCCGTAATATGATGCTAACAGCGTTAGAAAACCTGCTCTGACAATGTGTTGCTGTGAATCTTCATAGCTTCATCCATTAACACACTCGTCCCCTGTCTGCTTCTCTAAAATTAAGTTGTAGGGGTAAACAGTCTACAAGGGAGACCCAGATCATCTCAGTGCCTGGATTTATTTTCAATTTTACAAAAGTTGCTTAAAGTTGTCTAGCATGTCAAAACACGTTGCTACTTTGAAAACAGCTTTTTGGCTGTAAGGCTCACTGGTGTCCAAATTGACTTAAGTCAGGGAATCCCATGCTGGTTGTAGAAAATGCCTTGAACAGATCTTCAACTCTGTATGATCTGTGTTGTGACCCTTTGGACAAACAATTATCGATCGGACAATTTAGTTTATTTTCTCACATCTAGCTGGCTGACTAAATCCTGGTGCTTGGTTTGTGTTGTACTCTACATCGAATGTCATGATTTTGATCACAAGTTGATAATGTCTTCTTAAAGGGACAGTATTATGTGTATTCCAGGCACATGGTGGCAATTTATATCGAAAGATTTTTATCACACCATGATTTGAAGACTGAAGTAGTCTTCTTAGCATCTGGCCAAGTCCTGCATCCATGTTATCTCTCTACGTAATTTCTTAGCATTGCACTTACAGCTGGATTCAAGAAGAAAGGCTTTAGAAGTCCTTCATGTGGGTCATCAGGGTCTGATAGAAAACTCAACTCAGGTGGGTTTTTTTTTGTTTTTTTAAAATTCCACTTCTTCTTAGCAGAGTCCTGTTGCTCTTTAGATCTTTTTCTCAGCTCAGTTCATGGAAGCTGCAGTAAACGCCGTCTTTCATCTGCCTGAGCTGCAGGCCAGCTTTCTCAGTTATTTCAGCCTAAACAGGCCAATAATAATCGACAACAAAGAAAGAGAGCGAGAGAGAAAAAAACTCTCTCTGCTCTCTAATGTCAACAGCTATCTGCGCGGTATAATTGCCGGCAACAGTCCCGTCACAGAAGTGATTTAGAGGCTGGTAATAACGTACCTGACCTGGAGTCAGTTGACCGTGAGGGCAAGTGAACTGCGAGGTGCCGGGGTGATCAAAGGCTGCCTGTGCTTCGCTCCGTGACCCGGACCCAGAGTTCAGCCAGAGGCCAGCTTTCAGAACCACCGGCGGGAACCGTCTATGTGCTGGAGCCTTTTACCAATAACAAACGCTTTTCTCCTTACAACAGAAAGCAATACAGCGAGAGACGCGAAGCAGGGAGAATGTGCTCTGCGGCGTATAAGCGACAACCAGCACCAGGTGTAATTAAGTCCGGCTAGGAGAGCTGCAGGGTCTGCCGCCCCACATGTTAACATTTAAACCTGCGTAGTTTTAGAAAGGACAAGTGAGAGCAGCTGTCGGGCAGACTATTTCGTGTTCACCGTTCGCAGACATGGAAGTGTTACTGTAGCTTCCTTTTGTATCACGTGCGTCACGTATTCGTGCGAAACGACGGCAAATTCCAACTAACTCCAAAAATACGTTTCTGTTTTCGCTCTTGGGCGATTCTTATGACGCCTGAAGAGCATGAAGGTTTTCCAAGATACTGTCAGATTCACTACAAGGTATTTAAAGTGGTGTGAATGGTGTTGAAAATGCATTTTCACATTCAAAACCTCTGACTTGATTTTACACAACTGTGTACTGTTTTCTTGAGCTGAGGGTTTAGATAAAGCTTCGAAGGTAAGAGAACAAAATGCTTTATGAGAGTATAAATTACCCATAAATTTATGAGAGTAATTTATACTCTCATACAGCATACACATCATCATAATGTGTATGCTGTAGAGCTAAATGCCTGAAAAAGTGTTGTTGGAAAGGAGTTCCCCAATCCCAATAAAGAATTAAAGCTAAAAATAAGATTTATAATTCTTATCCTACAGCAATGTAATGCTTCAGGCCAACTACAATATTTATTTAATTCTTTGGAGACTTGAGAGTTGACTTGGCGGTTGACTTACAATAATGCTGCAAACATCCGTGCAGACATTTTTAAGACATCATGATTAGTAAACGTTTGCAACAAACAGTCTTTACACATTTGTCCATCAATTTGAGACTTCATACGTCTGTTGTGCTGGACTGAAAAAGGCAGAAACTCTGCCGGGCTTCAAGTCAAAACAGGAAAACCTTCGCTCATGGGTGACATCCACTCATTGAGCAAATATGGATTAGACTTTGACAAAGAACACTTAATATGGTCGTGGCTTACAACGCGGAACCCCTCTAAATGGGCTAAAGGTGAAGCCATTGATGCGTCACATTTATCTTCTTTTGGTGTCTTTTCCCTTTCCCTTGGCATCAGTCGTGAGATTGATGTTGAGTGTAGTCTCATAGTCCCCTCCCCCCCAGGCAGCTAAGTCCGTTGTACCTTCAAACTGTCTACAGGCAAAGGAAGTTCAAGTGTGTCAGGTGGCTAATCCTTGTGACACCCGCAGACTTAATCTTATTTAGACAACACGGCAATTACTGAAGCACACTTGAGAAAGATGATACTGTGTCTCCCTGTCTGCTTCACTCACTGAGCTGCGCGGTTTGAGGGATAAATTGGCTGTCAGGCCTCAGAAAGCAGAGCTAATGACAGCTCTTTTCCAGAGCTCCAAACTCAAGCAGCAACAGGTTTTCCTATGCCTCTGCCTTGTCTTTTCCTTCATGTGTCCCTTTGAAAATTAGACTGAACCCATTCTTTGCTTTGAGTGCCACTCCAAAACTGCTTGTAGACGCTTGTTAGCACTTAAACCGCGAAATGTAAATAGCAGTTTGTCTACGAGGGACAGGGTTTGCTGAGTCTTTTTGTGAAAATGGGCTTGGCTCTGGGTTATCTGCTGCTACGAATGAGTCAAAAAGAAAAAATTTTGCTATGAAGCAGGAGCAGCATTTGGTGAGGTATGTCGAGCTCTGTCCGTAATGCCAAAAAGATGGAAAAATTTAAATCCGGCTTGATCAATATCAGCTGGACGGATAATCTGCTTACAGATGACAGAAAAGCACACAGGAAGACACATTTACAAACGGATAACCAATTTTAAGGCTCAGGATTCTAAGATGATATACTTTTACATTTGTTAGTCGTGTGTTTTTGCTTTCTCTGAATACACACATTGCTTGGTGAACTTTAATTATGGCTATCGTTTGTGAACAATGCAAAGGCAGCATCACAGATGTGAACGATTACCATACACACTCATATAATACATATTTGGGCAAATGGTTGCCACGTGGAAAAAAGGAACACAGTTTAAATTTCACAAGTTTTGAACCAATGGCTTTTTGGAATTACAATGCATTCCTGTCTGAATTTATATATATTTATACATATAAAAATTAAAGTAATTTAGTAGCAATTGTTCTTTTACACTTAGTACATAAAATGTGCACATATTTAGATATGTGCAAGAGATCAAATCACCAGCATTATTCATATTTATTAAACAGTGATCAAAAACAATGTGTTTCATTACTAAATAGGGTCTTGAAATTTAATTGCGACATAAGTTTCTGTGTAATCTACCCTGGTGCATAATCAATGAATTTTAAATGCAAGTTAAAGCAAAAACAAATTACATTCAGATGTTGTTTACACTCTTACCACTAGATGGCAGCAACGTGTTTCCACATTGACGCTAAATGTGTGTTAGTTATGCATCACCCTGCATCGAGACCAGAAGTGGTTTGAGGCGCAGTAGTCTAAAAGAGGTTAAATTGCTTATTTTCTAACTTCCTGTAGCAGCTGTCTGTGCTGCAATGCTAACTTTAGCTTGTATGTTTTGCAAACAAGACGGACATGGTGAAGTTAGCTGTGTTACTTTCAATTACATTCTTTGCTAAAATCAGAACGACTGCTAACAATACGCTTCCTTATGAGAGAAATGACGTTCTGCTCCTGCAAGTATGAATTTGCTGTTAAACTGTTATACCCTTCATCTGCCACTAGGAGGCACTGACAGCCCCCAAATTCCTGCACTACATGTGCAACTACTATTTGCTTTGGAAGTTTGAAATTGAACCTTGGAATGATGTCATGCACATCTTGAATGTGTCCACCATAACAAAACAAGTCAATACCAAATGTTGCCATAGTAACAAAAATGGCCCAGTAATACAGTACCAAATGGTTTGATGAAATACAAACTGTCAAAAGTACACCGTAAATGCTAGTTTTATAAATGTGGCAGACATATTGAATATTTAGGTTAGAGTTGTGGAAGTCCAACTTCAGAGAAAGTTCCAGATGGTTTTAACTTGTAAATTCTGACTTTTTTTTTAACATAAATGGAGTTTCAGTTGTCAGTTTTTCAGAAAAGCCATTTAATGGAATAATTTTAAATGAAACTGACCCATTTGCTAACTTTAAAAGGAATGTTTCATTCTTTGCTTCCGGCCCTTAATCCAACGTTCTTAGCTACCTGTATCTAGTCTGTATCAAGTCTGGAATTCTAACAAACATTTTCCTTCAAATGTTTGCTGTGATCTTGACCTTATTCTTGATCTCTTGTTTTGGTGAAGAACCTAAGGGCAAACTTGCCATCAGATGTAAAGAGTGGAACATCATGAACCAGCAGCTTCACAGACGTCTGTTCAGGGACTGGCTCACTGATATCTTGTGTTGGAGTAAAGCTGATGAGGAAAAAAGAATCCACATTTGTTCTCCGCTGACACAAATCCCAGCACACTCAGCAGTACCACATGCTATCATCTGGCTGGGTTTGACCTTTGACCTGCCTCGGCCCCTGTGCCACGTTGTGATCAGGTCTGGGTGAAAGAAGGCCTTCTGGAACTTGCATGTGGGCCAAGGCTGGCTGCAGGAGGATGAGTTAGACAGCTGTGACCAGACAGATTGAGTTTTAAAGGAACTAAAGGCTAAAAGAGAGTAAGAATTGGGTTATACGAACTGGAACATACATTTTAACCAGCGATGTTTATATTTGGAAAGAAGACCAGTATCTAGAGTAGATATCCATCTCTGAGGGAAGATCCCTGATATTTTAGCAGAAAAAATTGTTACAGTTCAATAGACCATTAATTATTTGTTTTTTGTCAATTTGATAAAAAATAAAAAAATAAAAACATTTTTTTTTTGCTAGAATTTTTTAATAAACAACTTCTTAAACATGTTCTAACATATGTCTTAACACTATTTAACTGCAGGCTGATTCAGTGATCTTACAGCAAGAAGGTCCTGGGTTCGAATCCCAGCTTGGGGTCTTTCTGCTTGGAGTTTCCATGTTCTCCCTGTGCAGGTGTGGCTTCTCTCCAGGTACTCTGGCTCTTCTCCACAGATTGTTAGGTTTATTGGTCTCTCTAAATTTCCACTAGGTATGAGTGTGTGTGTGTGTGTGTGTGTGTGTGTGTGTGTGGTTGTTTGTTCTGTGTTGCCCTGAGATGGACTGGCAATCTAAATGAGCCAAATGAAAATCATCCATCCATCCATCCATTTTCTATACACCCTTCTTCCCTAAATGGGGTCAGGAGGGTTGCTGGTTCCAATCTCCAGCTGCGTTCCGGGCGAGAGGCGGGGTTCACCCTGGACAGATCGCCAGTCTGTCGCAGGGCAACACAAAGACTTACAAGACAAACAACCATTCACACACACTCACACCTAGGGAGAATTTAGTGAAACCAATTAACCTGACAGTCATGTTTTTGGACTGTGGGAGGAAGCCGGAGAACCCGGAGAGAACCCACCATGCACAGGGAGAACATGCAAACTCCATGCAGAAAGACCCCGAGCCGGGAATCGAACCCAGGACCTTCTTGCTCCAAGGCAACAGCTCTACCAACTGCGCCACTGTGCAGCCCAAATGAAAATCAGTTTCCTTAAATTAAAGTGTATCCATTTATATTTATGGCACATTTCCGATCCCAGCTTTTTGTAAAGCTTTGATTGGCTGGCTGAGATTTTTAATTTATTTGTCTTTTTGCCCCTAACATCAATAACATAAAAAGATCAAAAAAGCATTTGACATATTTGCTTGTTGTTGTCTTGCGTTTGTCAGCCTAATTGTTTATATTACAATCAGAAGCGACATCACACTGTGTGAGAGAAAAAACTGTGATTGTAAAAGTGCTTTTATTGCAAAACAAAGACAGAATTATAAGGGAGTTCATTTTAAGCTAGCTTTATGTTTTCATTGGGAATTTACACAATTAGCAATACCAGCATTTAGATTTTTTTGTGTATAGCCTCGAGAATGCCAATCCAGATGACAGTTCAATTTAAGTCAAGTTTATTTAATCAAAGATAAATCTTGTCTTGTATGATGGCTTTCAAGCCACAAAAAAAGATTTGCAAACAAAGTCCTTAGCTAAAAAGGATAAAACACAGCAACCTACTGTTCAACCTTCCTGTTATCAGCTGAATGTCTTGCTCTCTCACTCTCTCGCAGCCTGAATGAAGCTTATGTGCTGTAGTCGAAGCTTCGCTGCAGAAAGTTTTCATCTTTTAGGAGGAGATGCAAACAAAGTCCAAGCTAAGGACTTTGTTTGCAGTGAGGTCTTTTAATCAAGACCTCAGTCTTGTTTCAAATACAGATTCCTTCCTGATAGGCACTACCATCTCCACGCTTCTTCATAATTGCTCTTAACTACTTTAGGACCTTCTTCACTGTTTACCACAAACAGTATTGTTGCTAGGCGACCTGGTAGCACTTACAATGTGATCCTAAACTGATCAAGCAAAGACCAGCAGCTGAGTTTTCAGTGAAACTTTTATGAACCTTATTACCTTGTCAAAAAAATAATATAGTTGCTAAAAATATTTAACATAAAAATATCTACGGTGACTTTCAGATAGTTTAGTTTAGCATAAAATTGAACCTGAGGCAGTGAAGATACATCCCTATCCAGCTTTCGTTTGTCTAATTTTGGCGTGAGCTTCTATATTTTCTCAAATGTCAACAAAGTGTCAACTGATTAAGTTTAAATTTGGATCTACAAAGTCAATTTTGTGATCAAATGTAACAATACCAGGAACTCCAGCACTAAAACCTGAAGCTCCTCTGAGTCTCTATTGTGGGAAACCTTCAAAAAGTTGAACTTGTTAATTGACTTTTCGTCCGTAAAGTCAATTAACTTGACTTTTTTTCTTTTTTATCGCGTTGATGCAATGGAAAGCCGGTAGGAGGCCAGTCGATTAAGAGGCAACAATAAGCATCACACACATAAGTCTGCGTGTGTTTGTGCTCATGCATGTGGATGTATTTTAGAGGGCAAAGTGAGCATAAGTGAATGAGAGAGAGAGAGAGAGAGAGACAGTGGTGGGGGTTGGACCTTCTAACTCCACACAGATGTAAACCAAAGTCAGGGAGTTTCAGTCAAAGAGCCGGTCGGCTGAGCCGGACCGTCGAGCCCGGTGTGTGTGAATTTGTGCGAGAGTCTCTGGATGCTGCGTCAGTTTCTTTCTGTCTTTCGTTTTGCTTTGTTTTTTTAATCATCCCTCCTGCATGCTCACTCAGACGAAGAAGGGATGAGGGAGAGAGAAGAGCTCAAGCAAGCCAAGGAGCAGAGCGAGTTGCTCCTGTCCAGAATCCATGAACTTGAGGAGGAGAACAATCAACTTAACAAGGAAAAGAATGAGGTGGTCACTAAATGCCAAGTCGTAAGTTTCCGCTGCATCGTTGTTGTTTTTTTTTTCGTTTTCTTCTCATTATTTTGAAACAATTTCCCGAGGGGGGGATAAACTGACAATACTTTAGGACTCATTATTTGTGATTACGTCTAGGTTTCTGCTTGATAGAGTTTTCGGCGTGATTGTTGGAGTAACTATTAGGAAGGTAATGATACCCTAAGAGGGATGCTGCTGCTGCCATGGCAGTGGCTAAGAATCTCTTAATGCTGTGGTCGTTACCACTTGCTTTCACCATTTTCCATCACCTAATTGTGAGAGCAGGGAGAGAGAGTATTTTTCTAACAGCAGTGCATTAAGGCGTCGTACTCTTTCCTGGCCTTAAGCTTGGTTAGTTTGTGAATGTTTTATCTACTGTGAGGTAGATGCTTTACCACAATCGAATAAGTCGAAGAAGAAAAAATCCTATCTGAGGTTCTTGTCTCACCATAAATGATGTAAATGTAACTTGATCACCCTAAAATACGAGGATCGATTACAAACTGTGTGTATTTACCTGTATTTAAATGCGTTATAAAAGTATAACACATTTTACCTTTATATTTGTATTTAGTGATGGTCTCCATGTAGTTAATGGAGGTTTTTGCCTCCTCTTTGGTTGGCATTCTCTTTGAAAAGAAGGTAGAAAGTAAATGAAGTGCAGCAGTAGTAGTAGTAGTTTGAGGCATCTGTTTTCTTTTAAGCCAGCACAGCAACAATACTGAACTCATCAAACCTTGCTGAACAGAAGCTGTGGATGAACATGAGATGATTCCATCTCTAGAAACATTTCAAGGCTTGGAAATTTAATTAAAGCAGATCTAATACAGAGTGAACGATTTAAAATAATTGAATTCAGGTGTTCCAAACGCTTTCTTGTCAGCATTGCACACAATCAGCGGTGTAGTGTAACAAGTTAGCTTGTGAGATTTCCTCACTTCTAACCATCCAATGCAAAGCGTTTATTGTATTGTAACACATTTTAAGCTATTGGGAACAATTGTGGACTTCAGATTAACTCAAGAACGCCACTGTAAAGGTTTCTACAATCCAAGTCTTAGATAAACTAGTATGAAAAGTGCTGGATGTCGAAATGTAAACCCCATCACCACTGGACTCTGGAGGACCTTGTGTTCCTCCCAATGAACCTGTCTGGGGTTGACAGTTTCCATTAGAGTGGGACTGGTCTCACTAGTCTAAGACCGGTGCAGAAGTGTTTATAGTGTGGCGCAGGTTTTCGGTACTTGGACATTCCCCATTAATTCAATTGAAAGGAACTCTAAGTGTCTCGGTACATAAAGATGTTTTGGACAACTTCATGCAACCAACTCTGAGGGGAACAGCTTGGGGGTGATGCCAACATGGCTGCACTAGTATACCAGTGGACTGGCCTTGACGTAGCACCTTTTGGATACAAGTTCATGTGGCAGCAAATATTAACAGTGGTTTCGTTTACAAAGACCCAGACAACCATGACTACTCAACTGGCTTTACACTTTGACTCACATTCATAGTCATTTGTACCCCAGTGAACAGGTCGGTAGGCAATGTGTTGTTTTGCCAATGAAGACGGTGGAAAGGAGCTGCAATCAAACTCACATTCCCTCCCTCTCTTGATGCAAATAACATTTTAAAGGATTGTGATCACTACCTTTCCAGCTTCTGTGGTTTTCTAGTAGTCCCACTGTAGGTTGTAAAATCTAAAAAAAACATATCCAACTTTCATACTTTAGAAAAAAAAGAGTTAGCATGTGAAGCTTTAGATCCACAAACTTCTAAGTTTTCTTTAATAATACAACCTTTGAACAATCAGTGCTCTACAAATGATAAATGGGATGGATTTCGGTTTTCAAAGTTAGAATTGACTCAACCACCAAAGTAAAGCTTTTCTTCTGTTTTCTAAAGCATTTGGATTATTTATTCTCATGTAATAATTGTTTCATAGTCTACTAGTGAACCAACTATCAATGAAACTGACTATAGTGGACCATTGGATATTCACAGATTTAACATTTTGCAGATTTTTTCATGGAATGTAACTTCAGGGTATTTGTGGAAAACTTAACATATCTAAAATATTCAAAATGAAATGCGGTGAAAGCTGAGATAAGTAGCGCAACGCTACTTCCCACAATATTGGCTAGTATTCGCACGATTCATTTTCCTTGGCACTGATTGGCTGAACTGATTGGCTAACCCAAAAGCAGAGATAAGGAAGATCGTAGATGTTAGCTCCTGTGGCAGTGCTGGTAATTTCCCAATGAAGGTGATTTCCACTGTTCTCATTAAGGTATATTTAGTGTTTCATCTATTAAAATCAACAGTTAAAGGTTGTTTTTTTTTTTGAGGAAGTCTCAAGTATTTGCAGATTTGAATTATTTTCTGGAAGCAGTGGTCCCTAATCTCCATGATTACTGGCGATCCACCGTGTCCGACAGAATGCGTTTCTAACGAGTCTGAACCAAGCATGGAAAATCAATCATTCTGTTCAAAATAAAAATTGATTATTTGCTCTTCCAAAATGAAGCCCAAAGAAAATTTTTATAATTAAAGTCTCAATTTCTAAAAGTGCAGATTGCTGTCGAAGTATTATAAACTAACCAATGACCAATTGAAAATATTTTTTTTGCCAACCCTCGAAAGTAAACGTCATATTCTTTTCAAAATAAACTGAGGATCCACACATTAACTGGTCTACACCAAGAACAATAAAATGATGTAACTTCAGTGTTACATCATGTTAAAAATTAATGCTAATAGTCTGAGATATTGGTTCAATTCAGGGGATTAAACAAATGTTTAATAATCCCAATAGACTTTTTCAGAAATTATTATTATTGTTAAAAAAAAAAAACTATAATAAATAAATAAAAAATAAGGGTTGCAAATACTTTTGATGATCGGTATAACCTGCATTTTTTTTCTTTTTTGTTCTCAGCACCCAGACAAATTAAAAATCTTTATTTCTTTTTTATACCAACCGCAATATCGTTAAAGATTGAGAAACTGAAAACCTATTAAAACGTTATTTATTAGGAAAATAACGAGTGTGTCTCCAGAGACCCTCTGCTGTAATGGCATAGTGGTTCGTTTGAGTGTGACAGAGCGGATTTCATTGGGGTGCAGAAGATTTAGTGTGAAAGTATGGATCAGCTGTGCTGCGGCCAGTGTTTGTGGAAAAGGCTCCCGGCCCGCGGGATTTCATCTTTACTCCAGCTGAATTGCTTAGCAGACGTCGATTTAACACACCATCAGCTGTATCGAGGAGCTGGGTCTCTGATTTGGGATTTTATTTCTGTTTGGGTTTGACAACCAGGTCAGTGCTCTTCTATGTCTTTTAATATATATATATATAAAAACAAATCCTAGACAATGTCTGTACTGTCAATTTGTTCATTACGTCACGGGTGGTTAATCTGCAATGGACAGAAATTGTTGGGGGGCAGGGGGGTTTCCCCCAGAAATGTAGCTTTTTCTATTTCAACTAACCAGGTGCGCGCTGGCTCCCAGCATGTTTTTCCTCTCTGTTTAGATTAGCCAGCCATAAATAATGACATTAATCTGTGGAGGAGACAGATCAGCCAGCATAATTCATATCGCGCAGCCCTCCGATCTGACTGAGAAATGTGACCCCATGTCAGAGCTATTTAGTGCCGCTGTGGTGTGTGAGGAAAGCCTTCCAGTTTTCCATTGGAAATCTATCCTGTTCTTCATTAGTCTTCACCCGCCGAAGCTGCAGGGACACTTCAGACGTTTTTCATCTGGAACAGGAGAAATTCCTGCCTGCTAATCAACCTTGATGTACGTGTGCCTGGTTAGGTCAGATAGACTTGACATTCCTTTGATTTGCTTTGTCGCAGGTATGCTTAACGTACGGCTAACTCCTGGTTACTTAAACTAGAGAATTCTGCTTTCAAACACCCGGATGTCTGAGATTTTCCCCAGAACTCTGCTGTGGTTTTCTGGTAGCTGGTCCAGCTACAAAAGAGATTAAAGCTAACACAGCGAGCTAAAAATCTTTTGAACCATATGCTAACTTCATTTTCTCGAACTAGCATATCTTGCGAATCAGATAACCTTCCCATAACTCCAGAGTTGTATTTCAGGTTTACATAAAGGTTTGATATAGTTTATAAAACCTAAAAATCACAAGTTTTTGACAATTAGCTTACATTTGGTGACGCTAATATCGCAGATTTACAAGAAATGAAGTAAAGTGTCAATAAGTTAAGACGATAGTTCAACATCATTTCAGTCACCATGTTAATGAACAGCCTGTTCTTACGAGTGGCTCTAGTGATAAATGTGGATGTCTGAGCTAAGCTAAGGTTTCTTTAACTAAGCTAAAAATGGTATGATTAGGGTTGTAGTTGTTGTCTGCGAGGTCCAAATGTCTCACACTCCAGAATTTACCCCAGAAAACCCACCAAAGCTGATGGCAGGGTAGTTCACCAGTGGCCCACTGTGTTTTTGTGTTAAAGAAAATTTAAAGTTACAAAAATTTAGAGGTGTGTGAGCAGGTGCAGGGATGATGCGACTGGTGCCAAACCCTCATGCCCAGTTTATCACGTCAACTATAAACTAGGGGTTGAACGACTACATATTTTTTAAGGTCGACTACATCATGATAATAGTCGAGTCGATGTCGACTAGTCGCGGTGACGTCATAGTGACGTAAGCGCAAAAACCCTTCACAACTACTTGGAGGCTTTATTAGCTATTTTCACGGCAAATATTAACCCCCCCCACCCCCCCCTCCACACACACACACACACACACACACACACTCCCCTTCTCCTGCTTTTACTAAGTCTATTATGGAGAATTAAAAGAGCAATAAACAGATCATTCTTCGTGAGCAGCGGGGAAAAGTTTGTTGCACAAAGTCGGGTCTGACTTTTTTTTTCTAAACACCGGCTGATGCTGATGATCTCTGGATAGTTACTATAGGAGTCAAATTATCACACTGACTACATGGTGCTTTTGGAACATCACAAGCCAAACTTGTTATGAACGGATCCCGTTTGGTTACAGCTGAATTCAACAAAACCACCTGCTTCTCCTCCGATGCGCGGCAGGAAGCTCTGCTGACTCAGCAGATTGAACGATTTAAGATATTTTCTAATCAACGTCAGCATGCTAAAAGTCGAGTCGATGTCGAGTTGACGTCATAACGCAACGCAAGACGCAAAGCTTTGGAGTAACGTACAGGCTTTATTACCCGTTTTCACGGAAAAATACGGCATTTACACAGAACAGCAACAAGTGAAACAAACGGTTGTTCAGGAGCTAGCATTAGCGGATGCCTTTTCAAATGACTGTGCATCGCGGTCGTACTTTTGTTGTACTTCAGCACAGCTTTGCAGATTTTGCATGTTACGGTAATTAAGCATTTTTAGTGAAATATTTCCACACTGTTGACAAATTTCTACCTGTTTGACAAGATGCGGGCTTGTCCTCGATCTGTTTTGAAGACGCCATTTTGTAGCCAGTGTTCTGTCAGATCTGCTGTCAGAGTGTCATACACTTCTGACAGCTGATCTGATGACACTTCTAAGCACGAAGTGTCATTCTTAGCACGAACTCACGGCTATATGTCAGACAAGTATACACTGTCATTACCAACTACAGGCTTTTATTTAATCAGCAGCTGTCATTACCTTTATTTAAGATCTTTATTTAATCAGCAACATAACATAATGTATTAGTTAGATCGTCGTGACAAAGACACTCGCGAGCCGGCTAAGTGACATCCTTAGCGGGAAGGGGTCGAGTTTTAGACGGCTCGTGTTTTGTAGTCGACTGCAGCTGCAACTCCATCTCCTTTTATAAACACTGTAAAACCACAAATATGCATCCATCTACTATCATTTAAACTAATGTATTAACTTATTTTTCTTGTGTCTTGTGACGTATACTGTGCTGTCAGATCAGCACAGGCTGTCACCACCGGCAATCACATGACTGCGACTAGTCGACATGAAATGTAAAAACTCGCGAGATGTCCTAGAGTCGACTAATTGGTTCAACCCCTACTATAAACATTGCTTAATCTGTCCTTACCATCACTGTTACTGGTGTATAAAGACCCTATTTAAAATAAACATATAGCACTTAGCCTGGTGGCCCACTAGGCTTATAGACCGCTGGGGGAAACCCTGTATACACCGAAGAGAAAGGTTGTATCAAGACTTTAACAGACCAGCTATAAGGCACTAGCCATTGTTTTCAATGGTAAAAAAAAAACCATAAAAAATGTGTAAAAGGTAGAATCTTAAGTATGTGTATGTGCTACAGTTCAATATCTTCATTGTCATTGTGTATTTAAAGCTTTTAATAAAGTCAGCCTTGACTGTTTGTGTTATAATGGGGTTTAATATCTTTCACCAAGCTCTGCTATGTCGTCCAATGTAGGCATCTGACAGCTAAACCTGCGTTAGCCTCTGGGTTCATCACTCATCTGCTGTGAGGATGTTGAAAGGCTACCAGCAGTTAAATTCCAGGCGTTCTCCTTCATTGAGACAATATATCAAAATCCTGACACACTACATGAATATGGGTTGGATGAGGCGCCGCTGAGCCAAACGTAGTAATTAAACGCGTAAGAGGATCTTCGTTCTTAGGACGTTGTCTCTACCATGTAATTCTGTAATGAACAGGCAGTGAGATTTTCTGATTAATGAATGACTACGGCTGAAAGATGCTTGCTACAAGAAAAATAGACTTAGTGTTTCTTGCCTTTCAGGCTCGCAGACTTGACTTGGGCACATTCCTTTACATGATTCATTGCCAGGCTGCTTGTCAGATATGTTGGTGTTGGACATGACGGCTTCTTTCTGGGCCACGGCCCGAGCAAGACCGAAGTCTTCAGATATAGTGAGAGTAAAGGACAAGAGCCACATAATTGCAGAAAGCAAAATGCATTCTTAGAAAAGCATTTTTGTTCCTATTGTTTGGTCCCGTTGGGTTGCATGAAGGTTTTCTTGGCATTGGCAGCATCTTTAGATTCATTCATTTGAGTAAAGTTAGATTTCTCTGAATCCGGACGCTGTGGATTGAATTTTTTTTAACCTGCCGTTAAGCATTTTACTTTGAATTTTCAAAACACTCTAGCTTTTATTTTTGCGATCCGACCTGAGCAAACGTCATACGTTTACCAGAAATTGTCGGGGCTACCGGCAGCATTCATCTTCACCTCATGACCCCGGCTGATGTTGACGTAGATAGAGAAATGCTTGGTCTAGTTTTTGAGAGTCTCTGTGACTTCATACAAAAAAACCAAAAAAAAAAAAAAAAAAAAAAAAAAAGCTACGCTTGGGTTGAGGCACAATACGCCTTGTTGTTCTTGCTAAGATGAAGGCCCTGGCATTGTGGGCGACTGTGTGGGCGTGTGCCCAGAAGACATTTATGTCAATTATAACCGGGGGAAGAAGAAAAAAATGCATTCTTACTCCGCATTCGTATTCTTCTCTTGTGTTCCTGGCTTTTACGGTGAGTGCAGAGTTCCCGTGGTCACATAGCTCAACGCTACACGCTTTTCCTATTCGAAGGGATACCTGCGGACCACCACTCCTTCTTCCTCCCTCCCTTCCCAACAAGCTGTAGAAAGCCACCTGTATCTGGAGGAGGAGACTGTAGGAGAAGACCGAGAAAGGCATAATGCAGTGAAACATTGTAAGGGTGAACTGCACAAAGGCTACTTTCAGTGGAGAGCCGACAATGGGATGCAGAGGAAAGTCGGGATTCCAGCGCATTCTGAAGCGAAACACAAACGTTTGATTTTGAGTTAAATAAGACCTTGCAGAAGAAGAGGATCAAAGCAAAGAAAGAGTGAAGTGACAAAGAGGATCTACAGGGAGCACCTCAAGGGACTGAAAGTGATCCAACTCAAACCCCCTGGAAGACTCAGAGCAGCTGCACACAAATTAGGGGAGGGAAAGTGATTCTGTCAGACAAGTTCCAGCACCGTGGAACGGGCAAATTCTACCAAAAAAAAAAGGACGTGATACCGCGTGACGGTTTGCTGAGATGACGTCTACAGGGAAAAGTAAGAAATGCCACTCCCTCCTTAATGACTTTGATGAAGCCAATGGGACTAAAGTGGATCTTGGAGCGGAACCAGAATCTGATGACCTGGACTGGGACGGCTACAGCACCACCCTGGAGCACAGACTGGCAGCTGTGGGTATCACACACAACAATATGGACTGTTGAGAATACCCCGGGAATATGTACTTAAAGGAATTATTGCGGTAGAAAAAGTAGTAATTTTTAGTCCTAAAATTGCAGTATGATGTAAAATCGACTATGTATTATGATGTTATTCGCTCATCATAAACATATTTGGAGCCTTGCTTTGATTCTTTCACGCATGTCTGACAAATCCTTTAATCTCCTGTGGCAACCATTCGGCTGTGTAAAAACACCTGGGTGGACATAGCTCCGCCCTTGAGGCTCAGCTCCTCCTTGGAGCTGCAGTTTCCAAGCTCCTTTCTAAGAGGCAGCTGGACTGAGTCCAAAAAGAGACTGAATACACGTAGAAATCAGTGAAATTCAGAAATTTGGAGAAGCTAAGGCAGAGATTTAACAGTGAGGCTTTTCTGATTACTCTCCCGGTATTCTAGAACGAACCTGCAGCTCAGAAAATTTAGGAACCGTGAAAACCATTTTTAATTGTCGGTTCAGTATTATTTAGAAATTGCACCTCTTTCTTCATTTCATGAGCTTATTGCATGTTTACTTTAATAACTAAAAGAAAAAATACTCTAAATTTACTTTTGAAAAAAGGACCATAAAATAGATTTTTAAGCCTGTTGATACTTCCAACTTGACCATTTTTGCCCACGTGGCAAAGAGTTTGGACATCTCTGCACTGCAGTAGAATCCATCAAAACTTGTGGTTCCAAAGCTCATTCTACACACGTTGACCGTGATGACAGGTCCAGTTCAGTAGAGTACGCTCTCACTTCTGGATCCTTTCACCCATATGGCAGCTGGTGTTCAGAAAAACTTGCTGATCCGGTCAGATCTGGCAGCCATTGTCCTGCCTTTTATCTTTTTAATTATGCAAAAAGCAAAATAACAAAGCGACTTGAAGGTGGATATGTTTAGTCTTGTGGCATAACCTGCGGTGAGAGCTTTGTCTGAAATAAATCTGTTGGTGTTTGCCCGGCTCTCCTTTATTTCCTTAATACTCTCATATTAACCGTTAATCTCTTGTGCTTTTTATTAATTGAGACGTTTATTTTTTCTTCCCATGGACCTCCCTCGTTCTCCTCGACCGGTTCATCAACTTTTAGGGCTTTGTGGAACAAAAAAGTTTACAAAGACAGTAGAGAGTGGACAACAATTTCATGCAAAATCACGCTGTAGGATTCCCAGCCTGAATCGATGTTTGTCCGGCTGAAGGAGCAGGAGAACGTCCAGGCGTCCGAGCAGCGCTGCACCCAGCTGGAGGAGGCCCGGCGGGATCTGGAGCGGCAGCTGTCGGACCTCTCGGACCGCCTGGAGGAGGAGGAGGCCTGCTCGGCAACGCTGGTCCTCCACCGGGACAGGCTGGAGGCAGAGTGCGGCAGCCTGAGACGAGACCTGGACGATCTGGAGAGCGCCCTGACCACGGCCGAGCGGGACAAACAGGTAGAGCATCGGCGCCAGAAGAAGCTTTTTATCTTTTTGTACCGATTTGGAATCAATTAGTGGTATTAGTGATGCTAAATAAAGTTTGTATTTACTTACGGTGTAGGATTACATTTAGCAGTGAGTAACTGAGGTTGATCGACAGCGCTAAGACCCGCCTCCTGGCTCTGATTGGTTGTTTTTGGTCGGGAGCGGCGCAACCCAGGGAGGAGGACAATGAAGAATATTGATCTTTTCAAAGGTTACCTGTCTCATATTAAATTGTCACTAAATGGTGACAAGTTTAACAAATATATATATATTAAAAAAAAACATTTTTTTGTGAAAGTTACATACTGTAGTTATAAATAATATTAAAAAGAAAAACATACAGCATGTTTTAGGCAGATCCTAAATACATTTTCTTATATTTTAGAGCCAAAAATCCTCATTCTTGACATTTCTAATATTAATAATATTTTGGTTAAACATTTGGTTTTTCCAAGTCATTTTAAGCATAAACGTCATTTTAAAAATACAACTTTATGACACCAAAAGAGCCTTCTGAGGCAGCTTTTTGCGAAGCAGGATTTGCACTGCCTCAGGTTATGTGATAGACCAAGACGAAGCATCATTTTTAAACAAATAATTCAAGTGCAACACAAGTAATGCATGGTTTTCTAAACTTTGTGTAGGAAAGAAATCTGGTGTTCGTATGTTTTCAGTCTTCTAGGAGCAGCGACTCTGGAGGAGCTGCAGAGTTTCGCAGCCTCAAATGGAAACGCAGTTATGCTTTTTCACAAATCACCAAATGTATGTAAATCTACAGAATATCTGAAGAAACTTTCAAACAGCGCTTAAGAAATTTTGAGAAAGGTAGTTTTTTTTGTTAGTTTTTTTTTGTATGTAATCCAAGTAAAGGTTTTCCCATTGCTTATTGAGACGTATTATTAATAATAAAACATAAATAAAATCATGTAATAATTTCAAAACTGAAACTTCTTGTTACGCAGTTTTAATGTCTTCCAAGAGACACATCTCACCACCTATTAGAAAGAGTATAACTGGTTGAATCAACATCATTTTAAATCTAAATGTGATTAATTTTGGATGGAAAACATCGGTGAAACATGACAGTTTCATGACACCATGCACCCAGCCGACGCACCAAATGGCAACAAAACACTTCACCTGTCAAGCATGGAAAACGTTTGCGAGGCATAAACTCCTGCTCCAAGGAGAAAACACACAAGACGAAACACAAACTCGCTCAGACAACTTCACCGCGAAAGACGCAAAGATCCTCAAACATATAACTTTACACCACCACATGTTTGACCACATGTTGGGCCTTTTATTACCAATTTCGCTGCAGCTATTCATGCCACAGTCTGTCCCTCTTTAACCTACAGCTGCGCTGTAAATTTCAGATCACAATGAAAACATCTCGCGGCCAACTTGCGTCGCTTTCTTCGAAGTTGGCAAGTTTCTAAAGGCCGTAACCAAATCCCGTCTCCTGTGCTCAGACGCCGATGCCAGAGGCTACTCTGCCATCTCTGTTACGGCCCTCTCCCCGAAGCCTTAATCTGTTTATTTGCTGTGTATTAAGGGATTAAGATGCTATCTTTTGTTAAGGTGAGACAGTGCGTTCTCAAACTGTGCGTGAACGGTGATTCGCTGTAGAGCTGCACAGGAATCTACTTAGATCAGTTCAGTTCTGGGTTTAGGAAGATTTTTTTTTCTCCTTAGATCGGTGAGGATTACCAAAATTATTTCTACTTGCTGTGAAAAAGAAAAGCTTATCCTGATTTAATCTCAGAAATAATTTCATACAGCATCTGTAATCATCTGGGTTCATCAGTGAATCACTTACATCTGATGTAGTGATGGGCAATATGGACAAGTTTTATCACGATACTTTGTGGTAATATTGTGATACAGACGATACAAAATATTTATTTCTTCTTTTTTAGGTTTCGTTATAGCTGTTGCTGAATTGCACAGCAACTATAGCTGTAAAATAAGCTTCCTTGGGACACCAGTCGCATAAAGAAGTGTGATTTCTCGCTAAAATACACATAGTTACTGCATTTAATCATATTTTCAAATGTATTGATATTTATAGATACTCCCGTGAAACAAACATAAAAAAATAACAATCCAGACAATATGGATGGTGTTTTTTGTTTGTTTTAAACATTATTTGTAAATTATCCTGAAAGCAAATAAATCAAAATTCTTATCATGGCAAGAAATTTATCGTAATAGATTAAAAGCGATGCAATTTTAATTTATTGCCGAATGTGTTTGATCCAGTTGAGAGAAAGATCCCACGCTTCTGTTTTGTAGATAACAGTAAGACGAATCGCTTCTCTACCAGTATTTATCTCTGTGTCTTCAGCTGGAATTAGTGTCTAATCCTCTGAGAGGAGACTTCGACGTCTGTTGGAAAAACGCCAAAACTATGGAGCTCGGTTTCTCTGATGAAACAAGATACTTTCTGGTTTTACAGTTCAGGATTTGTCGTTTTGTTTGTAGCTGTCAGACGGCGAGGTGAGGAAGCTGACCGAGCAGCTGCTGCAGAGGGACGAAGCCGTGAAGAAGCTCCAGAGGGAGAAGGAACATTTGGTGGAGCTTAGCCAGGTGAGGATTGAGGAGGCGCGCTTTATGTTGTGTGTGTATCAGGTGTTGTCATGTCTTTCAACTCTTGTGGATTCAAGAAATATTTACCCTCAGCCACAGTCCTTGAGACGACGCCTCAGAAAATGTTGTTCTGTCCACAGAAATGTTTTTGAGACCTTCTATACACAAAAAACTACGGTAAAAATGTCCTGTGTTTGAAGATCTCGGCCATGATTGTTGAGTTAGTTTCTAGCTCTGGTATAATCTGACATTTCAACAGGTAACTGGCTCTAAACACACACCTGACTGGTTTATCATGAATCAGACGACTCAACATTCATCAAATGCACAAGCTGAACTGAAAACTGAAACTGTTCTTCAGATCAGGCCTTGGAAAATGACCCAACACCGTTCTCAGAGCCCTGCGTTCTAAGAACCTGCCACTCTTAGGTCTGCTTTGGTTCATTGTGTATCTGTAAATGTTAGCTGTCACATCCTATCTTCTAACCCCGACTCCACAGCCAAATCAATAACACTGAATGTGACACGAAGAGGAACTGTTCAAATTCCAAACAAGTTTTCCGCCTCGGGACGATGCACTTTCAAAGGCTCGTCAGGCTGGTGGGCTTCAAAGCATTGACAGGGCTTCAGAGTTGAGAGTTTGCCACCATATTATCAGGGTCAGCTATTGACTTTTAATAAAATTTGACTTGGCATCTATAAATGATCTTTTTTAATACGAGTGGAGAGAACTTTTCAGTAGCCTTGGTACTTCGCTCTCTTGTACCTTGCATGTTTTTGTGTGTTTATTCTGCTCTCTACCACCGTTCTTGACTCACTTTTACTCCGACAGTCATCTCGGAGCTAATGGCCATTTTTAGCCATTAGCTTCAATGTCAATGAAACCTTGGCTGGTGGGATTTAAGAAAGATGCAGACGAAGTAAAGAGTCAGACGAACTCGTGAAGCTTACAACTTTGTCCTTAGTACACCTGGATAACAAAAAACTGCTTCTTCCCAACTCTACAAGCTTGGACTTCCACAGATCTGGCCATTTCCGTTTTATCAAAACTTTGCACTGTGAGCACACCCTGTAATCGGTGAAACCATGGATTCTGTTCTCAGATGGAAACTCCTGAGATAGAGTTTTGGATTTTAGGTTCAACCTGAAACTATCTTTTTTAAAGTGCCTTTTCATTTAGCTTATGTTGTCTTTGCTTGAATATGTGAAACATTAATGTGACACAAGAAATCGGCAAGGGGAAAATTGCTTCTTTGTGCCAATGCACACCTTCTGATAATTTCAGGGCTTTAGCAAATAATGACTTCATGGAACAAGATAAAAAGAAATCAGATGGCCGTAGAGCAACAGGAGATGAAGAACGTTTGGCATGTTCTTCGCAAAGAAGCTACTCCAATGTTTCCAAAGCTGCGGCGATACCATCAGACGGATGTGAAGCCATGTGATGAATTAAAGGTTTAGGAACATGTGTAGCCCAGGCTCAGACATCTTGTTTCTATCTAACAGCAAGCGATTGAGGATCTGCAGATGGAGGAGGACAAAGTCAACCTGCTGACCAAAGAGAAAACCAAGCTGCAGTTGCAAGCCGAAGATGTAAGTCTACATTTTCTGACATCCAACATCTCGGGGTGGAGTGATATATTCAGCTCCTGAGATGAAACGAGATACGATAGTTCGGCGGTCGGCTTTCTTTGCTATCGGCTTCAGCTTCAGCATCTTGGTCACAAAGACCTAGATTAGATATGTGCAGGAAGACTGACCTAAAATTTTATTAGTAGTATTAATTATCAAAACAAACCCCAATGCAAGCAGCATTTTTCAACGGCAATAACATCAAGCTAAAATAAAAGTCTCTGGCAGTGGAGGAAAAACCAAAGCCCAAGTCCAGCTGCCCGCAGCATTCAACACCAGCCCTCTTACTGTAAAACCAAAAGTACCAGCTGAACCGTGATTGTTGTGTACACTCATATCTTCTTGCCTGTTTCCCAGTTGGAGTTCCAGCTGGAGCGGCTTCAGCATGGCGAGCCTGAGAAGGCCAGGAGGAAGCTGGACGCCGACAGCAGATCTACTAAGGACAGCTTAGGAGAGGTGGAGAAGAGGAGGAGTGGTTTGGAAGATCTTATCAAACGGTCAGTATGTTTTATCTTCTGATATAAAAACTAATTCATAGCAGGAATTAGTATGTAGGCTGTCACGGCAGCCTATATACGCTCTTACAGAAACCTGTGCATATTCGGTACTGGCGAACCGGCAACAGGCAGAAAGAAAAATGTACAAACGCTGTTTGAAACGGTATTCCAAAGCGCCTCCATGTTAATAGCAGTCATGCTAAAACAGCTGTGCTAGCATAACTTCCGTTTTAGCATAAAACTCTATAATGATTTTTGCATTTTGTTGACCGTTCTAGGAAACCATAAATATTAGCTAGTTAGCTACCCAAATACAAATGTCCTTTCCTGCCTCTGAGCTGCCTGCTTCTGGCCTTTGCAGTATTCTAGATAAGTTTTCTCTTGTCACATTTTACAAAAATGTTAGCAAAGTAACACAGAACATATTTTAACAACCTGACCCTCTGTAGGTAGCATTACAACCAAAGTAATAGTAAAATTAAGCAGAGTTGAAGCACCCAGCAGTCTGTCATCTTGAACTGTATCCCAACACCAGCTCTGTAATCCATGTATTGGAGTACAGGTTGTTCAGTAAATTAGAATAGTATTAAGTCCATTTGTTTCAGGAACTTTATCTCTAACTGAAACACATTATATTGATTACACAGATGGATGTTTTACATTTTTTATTTGTGCTGATTATGATGATTTTTACGCTTACAGACAAGACATTTAAAATTAGAATATTGCGTCACACCAGTAAAAAATTACAACAGAACCTAAGATCTCAGAAAAATAAAATCAGATTTTACTCAAAATGATAATAATAATAATAATAATAATAATAATAATAATAATAATAATAATAATAATAATAATAATAATACCCTTGAAAAAAGAAATATACAGACTGTAAAACATCCATTTTCAAAATGTACAAAATGCTAAGAAAAAAGAAATTGTGGTTTTGTCTATCTCGGAATTAATCCAATATGAACACATACTTAATAAAAAGAAAGTTTAATACCTGCCTAAAGGTTGTCAGGTGTAAAAATTGTGAACCTGAAAAATGAACCTCACCTGAACACATTTTCTAATTTACTGAATATGACTGTACAGCCTCCCAGGTTGGGTTAAATCAAACCATTTCTTTTGGATGCTTGCTTTGGTGTCGTTGTGTCTGCTTCTGTATGTATCTCAAAAATGTTTGGAAGACTGGATGCTGTCATTTCAGTAAGGAAATACAGCATAAAACAGCATAAAAAGCAAAGTAGAGAGCTTATCGCTACCGTAGCTTAGCGGTTGCCATTGAAATGCTTTTGACTCTTTTGATGCTCACCTTTCTGTCTTTTCTGAGTAGTTTTTATATAAGGTTCTCAGTCATGTTCAGTCCTTTAATTGTATTCCTATTTAATGACAGCAGAGAGGTTGGTTGAATAAGTACCTGCTTTGACCCGTTTCCTAAGCTACGATAGGATTTGTCTCTTTAATCTCTGTGGAATGCTTGATAATATGTAATTAGCCGTGAAAAGCTCAAAGACAGGTAAAAAAAAAAGAGAGAGAGAAAAATTCCAGTTAGTGTTCATATCTTAAACCCTGCCGCAATCATAAACATTTACAGAGCATTAAATCCAGCTCTTATATAAGCCACAACCATACATCATACAAAAATGCCAATATGAGGCTTAAGAGAGCCTGGGGAGGGTTACTTATAGGATCTACTCTGCATCGAGAGTCATTGTGTTTCGAGCGTCTTGCGCGGCGAGATTTGAACCGTTTGGAGCGTCAAGAGCGTCCGACGAAAAAGAACAACCGGAGCTGGCGTGTCTGACGCTCCCTCGACGCGCCTCCACTTTGACTTCGAACCTAAACCAGACGCGCGACACGCTAGGTGTAGAGCAAAATGTCAAGCGTTTCCATTCAAAGTGCAAATGCATCGAACTTGAAGCGTCGGACGCGTTTTTGACACGCGTAACGCTTTTGTTGTGAACGCACCATAACTCACTCGCGGGTTACCCTGCTGAGTAACTGGCGCGGCAGCAGTTTCAGGTTTTGTCACAATGCCTCATAACTACTTAAAATTAAACAACGGTGAAGCGGGAAAACTGTGGATAAAACAGGAAAAGGTCACACCATCAGTTCGGCTGAATTACAGATATTTAAAAGGAAAAACAAATCAATAATTATTCATATACAGTGATATAAAACGCTTATATCGTTATACGTTTTTCCAGCCGACTGAAAAATACAACCAGCGCTTCAATAGGACAATTCATATTACAGTAAGTTCATTTGTTTCAACGGCCTACTTCAAGTTTGAAACTAAATCCAGATAAGAATTTACGTTGGCGTGGCCCTTTCACAAGATGGGGTTGTCATTCTCCCTCCACTTCAGATTTATGCTCTATCTTGTGCTGGTTTCTTACATAAAACTCCCCAAAAACACCTTGTGGTTTGCAGTGGTAGCTTAGCAACGTCTCCACAGGCGAGGCATTCACCAAGATCCCAACATGTTGCTATCTGCCCTCCGTAGTGTGACAGCAGAGAGACGTATTTGCTGTACCTCGCAGCTACAATCAAAAGAAGAAAAGAGCCAGGTGTCGGGGGAAGAGTTAGACTACCCACCACCAACTCGGCTTGACCCCGTTCAGCATTAATAAAGACAATGAGTCGCCTTGTTTCTAGTCCTTCCTGGGATATGAGATCTGTCAATTCAGCTCGGCTCACGGTTCGGTGGAGCTTTATTGGATGCTGTTGCAATAAAAAAATGACACGTTGAGAAGCTCGTCAGTCACCGGTACGCTCCATCGTTTCTGCTTGACTGAAGGTTGTATTTTTTTGTGTGCTCTCCTTCTGTGTGAAGGAAGGACTTGGAGATCAGCAGCGCCAGCACCAAACTGGAAGCAGAGGAGGCCCTCAACATGGAGCTGCAGAGGAGGAGCAAGGAGCTGCAGGTCAGGAGTGATACGGGATTTACGTTACAGTTAGCAGCTGGAAAGATCACCAGGTCAAACACTGAGAATAGAAACACATTATGTGGATCGACTCCTTTCCTTCGTTAAAGATGGTGAGTTGTATGCTACACTGCAAAATATTTAAATCTAAATCTCACCAAATATTTGTCAAGTTTCTAGTGCGCCTGTCAAGCTCAAGGCCAAATCTGGCCCACTGTAGCTTTTTAAGTGGTCCTCCAAAATACCTTCCAGTTTTTCACAAATCTGCAGAACTCACACAAAGTCAACAACTTTCCACGTTTCTTTCTGATTTTACTGCAGGTTTTTCTCAAAATTGGTTAAAAACTTTCAGTTTAAGTGACCGCTGCCTCAGCCTTACTTGATGTTATGTTGTAGGCCAGTGTTCTCCAACCTTTTTATTACCACTGACCGGTCAAGACTTAGCAATTTTGCTGCAGCCTGGGGTGGGAGGGAGGAGAAACCATCAGAAAATGCTTCTGCATGTTGGTCTTCCCGCTGAAGTCTTTTTTTTTTTTTTTTTTGCCCCGATTTTCCCTTCACGAGAATCTTACAACGTCCTGCAGTGTGTGGTGTGTTGAATATGTCCGATTTAAAATCGGGCATATTCAACATTGTCTTGGCCCGATTATGGCAGCCTGTGGGGTTTTTCTCTGACCGGGAGGCAGAACGCAGCCTGTTGAATGTGACAGGTAGCCAATCAGAAAGCGCGGTGACTTAAGAACGTAGAGGAATCCCAAACAGCTGACATGGTGAACATCGGAGGTGATATGTGGAAATGTTTATTACTATATGTAAAGGTCATTTTTATATAGGTTTATTATACGTGGTTTTGTTTATTCAGTTAAAAATATTAACTCCGAAAAACCAAATCACTTTTGAGATGCCATTCTTGATCAAATGTAAATAAAAACAGATGTTTTTTTTTTTAAGTGATCCTCTGAAGTTGTATTGCTGTCCTTTAAAAGAGTCTTTAAAATAGAAAAAAAACCTTTATTCTTTTGTGTGAAACATGAGAAACAAGCTGTTTTTACTTTTTCTTGGAAATTAATGGATCACGTTTAAGCATAAAACTTGCAATATATGACCTTAGCAAAACATGGAGTGTTTTGTTATACATCCTTTTATAAAAACAGTTTTGGTTTTTGTAGGAAAACAAGCTGATTCTTAGCCCGCCCACCAAGTCTTGCTCAGATCTTGTTTTCATCAAGCCGTGTGTGATGTGTTTTTGTGAGCTGGGTTTTACAGTTTCACTGCCGGGCCCAAGCACAAGTTCTCAGCTCCTTACTAACTCGGTCGGCGCTGAGTAGAAGCTGACGACTCGGTGGACAGACGCATTCCTGGCTTTCAGCAGAGCCGCTGCCGTTTGCTTGGTGATTGGATCAATCGCTTTCCTTCTCCCAGACCGTCAGGATGCAGTTTGGAACCGCGGCCTGCAGGAATCCACCTGGACCTGCTACCTCCATCTGATGCTGTGACTGTGTACAGTTAGAAATGCGCTCTTGTTTTGACTTGGGTTCGTCAGTGTTGTTTATGAGGAAGCGAGGCGGTATAAAACGGACCCGGCTCTTGTTTCATTGCTTTGGCCAGCTGGCCAACAGATCAACTTAGATCCTGTCTGTTTCACAGGCCGGCGTTGTTGTCCGTTTTCTCCAAGCTGTTTCTGATAATAGTCTTAAATCACATGCAAAATGTTTTTATTATTATTATTTATTATCTATTGGAAGAGCTAACAGAGTTTTTGTGGGAGAGTTAAACTGAACGGACACAGTGAAGTAAATATCGCAACAAATCAAACATTGGATTTCGATCCGATGTTTCCTATGGAAAAAGCTGGGCAGTGAATGTTCATTGATGCGGACACATTTGTAGTATCTACTAGGACGTGACTGTGTACTTTGGCTGGACTAAATGCCGTTTCAAAAGTTTTTTCAGTCATTACATTGGAGATAAAAGGTTAAGGAGGGGAACCCAGATGTTCCTCTCATAAATGAGTACAGCTACAAGGAAGTAAAACAAATTTCACTCATGTCTAAAATTTTATTTTTCAGGTCGTGATCCATAGTAAATGGCTCATTATTTTTAAAATCATTGGCCAACTGGTCAACGTAAGCATTGTTTCTCTGACACAACCAAAAAATTCATAACCGCTGAGGGAATTTTATATTTATGTACCAGCTAATATCAGTACAGTAGCACAGCTATCTACTCCAGGAGGTCAGAAAAGTTGCCTTTTAAAAAACTCAAGCCAATGCTGTGTCAGGTCCTCCATATATTTACTGAATCATGCACTATGTGTTGCATTTAGTTCTTCGTCTCCTTCACCTGAAGACGAAGACAGAGAACTAAGAAAGTGCACAATGAAACTTTACCGTATTTTGAAACAAAAGATCGAGTATCTGTGCAAGCTAACATTTTGAGCATAACAAAAACACTCATTTTGACTCAGTCTATTGATTTCTCCCAGTGGCGCCCTTTTGTTTACGTAGTGAACATCCTTGTTGTTTCTCGGGATGTTGGGTTAGAATTGGCCAGTAATAAATATCACTTAGGGAAGGTCGAGTCTGCATGCCAGGAATGATTGCTCAAGTTGTTCTCACTTGGCAAAACCCAAAACTTTAAGCTAGATTTAGATGTGTGCTCTGAAGAATTTCATGATTAATCTTCATCTCATGTAATCAGCGCTGAAAGTTAGAATATGATTAATTACTTACTTACTTAAACTGAACTATCTAATAAATTACTTTGTGTTTTTTTCAGCCCAGAATAAGCTTGTCTTACTGCATCCTATTTTCTTGCTGTTAAGGGAGCGTCATTACGAGGAAAGACGCTTTCCATTTTACAAAATAAAATTCTTTCTTGTTTTTTGTTTTTACTTTGAGATTTGAAATTTTCTCCAAATTTTTCCCCTAAATTATGCCTCGTTTTCAATACAGATTTGGTCAAACTATCAAATTCTCTGACTTGAAAAGCCTCCAAGCCCGTCTTTGAGTCCAACCAAGCTCCAAGTCAGCACAAAAATCTATGGGATCAAAAAATCTAGATATGTAGAGCAAGAGAAGCTCGTTCAATTGATTTATCTAGGAAACAGAGAGTTGACTACAGAAAGAGGTTGTCGAGTGCATCATCTGTAGAAAGAGAACCCTCAGTGGGCCCCTCCATGAAGGTGTAAAAGTTATACAGTAACGCCGGGTCAGGCATAATTCCTATGAAGAAAACATCAGGAGGTTATCAACAAAAGGTTCTGTTCCACTTGGCTTTTGTAAGCACGCCTTTGCTCAGGATATCAGCAGCTTTACGGGTGATGAATGAACAGCCAGAGGATGCCAACGGAGGGCTTGTCTTTGCAGGCCCTCCATTAGCGACGCAGGTTAACGACAGAACTGTCCTTGGCGTAGCACAAGACTTTGATAAATATGTTAAGAAATCAGTGTAGCATCTTTTATTTGGATTACACTGCTTATTGTTTGGTGCAACCTTTTGTAAACTTCGTCCTGAGGCTTTCTTGGGGATCTTGGTGTGTCGTCCTGATAGCATCATGTCCGACAGCATGCATCTCTGTCACTGGCGTGTGTTTAGTCTATGTCTGTCGCTTACTTGTAGAGATAAGGATGTCTGGGTTTAGGTGTAGATGCAGGTGGACAGGTCAGTTAGTTGTCTCCTGATCTCCATCGTCTGCTATCCTTTGACGTAATGGTCGCGCAAATGCGTCTGTGGACTTGCCTGGATTCAAAACAGAATGCTTTGTCTGTCATGAAAAATGAAGCCGCCTCCTCATCCCATAATTCAAAGCAGTTGGCTTAAAGGGCGGCCCGCATGCTTCATTCCTCAACACAGACCCAGGCTCTTTAGTAGTTTTATTGCGTGGCCACAGAGCAGTTACCCTCAGCTTGAGTACTTTGGGGTCATCTGTGTCTAAAGAGATAAGAATCATTTTGGTTCTGCAGCAGATGTTTAGCTCGAGGTGTTCATACTGTGCCGCACAACAACAAAGCTTGGCATGAGTAAAAGTTTTTCATCCATTAGCCTTTTGGAGTGAAAGAAGTACCAGAAAGATGGTTATGTTTCCATAGCGCAAAATTCAGGGAACAATTGAGGCGCCTTTGTGATGCTAAATATTTTGAACTGAAGTTGAAGTTTTCTACTTTCAACTTTTGCAGTAGAAGTTTATGATTTAGGAGCCATTAGCTTGTGTTCATCTCAGGTTTAATGGCGTTATTTTCAGAGATGAGGAGCCTAGAAACTGAATGTTGTTTTGAGTTATTTTACTTTTCTTCCTGGGAACTGAGTGAAGATGTCTCTGATAACCCGATGGACAAGATGGTCAATACTACAAAAGCAACCTGGTTTCCTATGGACTAGGAAGCTTTACAACAATTCAAGGAACTGCGTGACCTGACCAGTTTGCCTGTTACTGGTCTAGACTTATCTACACAAACTCTATTACAAATATCTGCTCTGTTTTGAAATAAATCTGTTAATTCTTTTAAAGTTGGAGCTGATTGAGAGACCTTTTGGGGCTATTGATATTTAAATACATAAATTCTGTTGAGGTTTTTACAACGCTGCATAGATTTTAGCCTTTCTTTGTCAATGCTAAATAGACTGAGTTTTCATAAACATATATGTAGATTGGATGACAGATTGTGGAAGGAAGTGAAAACTGAACTCAACTTTTCAGATTGCAAGGCGACTGACCTTGAGCAACTTTTGTTAACAAGGGACCTGCTGGCCCATCCACCCATTGATATCATGGACAAACTCACTCTGCAAATATAAGATCTGCGATCATGTGGTGAAACTAAATATAAAGCTGTGCGTCATCAGCGTAAGCATGATTTAGAGATGGTGTAATTCACTATAAACTGAGTCTGAAAGGGATAAATGAGAGTGACTAGAGAATGGAGCCTTAAGAAAACTTATAAACAATGTTTGTTTGCTCGGGTTTATGAATGTCAAAAGACACAAAAAAGGGCGTGGCTTATGACTCCCAGCCTCCACCTTTGATGGATTTCCCCAGTGCCGAGGTTTCACCGCCCAAAGACACTCAGTGCTTTAAACACAAGCAAAGTTGTTGATTGTTCCTTGTCTGCGTCAGATTGTACTTATTCCACAGCTGGGTTGGAATTTCAATCACAAAAGTACTGGGTGATATTTCAAAAGTAGACTGCCACATGAGCCAGTTTGGTGTCCAACAATAACTTGTGCATTTGATATTTTGTTAAATAAATGGCACTATTTTAATGTTCCCCTTAATTTGTACCCATTTACTAAAAACACACCCAAAATATGCCTGAAAAGACGTTTTCCAGATGCATCTAGAGTGTATCCTCGATAGGCTTCATCTCAAGATTCAGCTGGCCTGTCGTTCATGAGCTTATTTTACGGGGCCTGTCGTGGCGTTCCAAGTCAAATTAATCGGAAAACATTTTTACTGTTCCAACCGTCCAGAGGCATTTTGAAGAACCAACTTGTAGGGTCTTGTGTCGCTATCAATGAGTTACGGTATTTTAACATGAGTATTTTACAACAGCACTGAGTCTGAAATGTTTTTTTTTCTTTCTTTCTGGTGAACAGTTAAAAATGTTCTGTTGAGAGTGGATCCTACAGGAAATAACAACCCACGCTGCTGTAGATCCCCTTTGACCCATGTGAGGAGACATCAACTCGGAGGCCACATCTGATTCCAGTTTATGGACAATTATTATCATTTCAAAGAAGAGCAGAAAAAATAAAGAAGAAGAAAAAAAAAAACAAGCTCATGCAAATTTGAAGATTGAACCCCGCAACCAAATCGGGGTTTTTTTGTTTGTTTTTTTTTACTTGATGATGTTATCTTCTCTACATTTCCGAGTGAGTGTGGAGGGATGTGAGCAATCATTTAGTCTGGAGCCAATTTTCTGTAAATCTCCACAGCAAATGCTGGTACGCTACACGTTTTCTACAATTGTTTCTGGACCACTCGATGTATTTTGAGGCAGCGGAAGGTGGGAATTTAATGAGAACCAGATATGTGAGGGGAACTGACAGGAAGACGGAGAGAGGCTGTGAGTGTATAAGGGGGTGTGGACAGTAACATGCCGGAGGGGATCAGCAGCAAGGTGTGTGTGTGTGCGTGTGTGTGCGTGTGCGCACATGTTTAGGACAGTCAGTCTCTCATTCAGTCAGTTGGACTGCTGCTGCCTCGCCATGGCTGTTCTCTCCACAGATGTCCTCCGCTGGCATGTAAGTCAAACATTTCTTTGAGTCTATGTAAACTCTAAGAGAGAAAATGATGAGTTATTATGCATGAGTAATTGCTGGCAACAAGAGATTTTTGCTGGATCAAAGGCAGCACGGGTCGCCCTGAATGGTTACTTTCGTCAGAGTCCGAGGCGTCCGGTGCTTTTGGAGGTTTTGTGCGGCGTGTTGCCGACAGGCGGCTTTCAGCGCCGTCAGTGAGCCGCAGGCGGCCCCCAGGCTACGCGCCATGTCAAACACAACTTCCTGACACCGAGACAACGATAGAAACCGAAGATAACGCCGAACATGACACAACACGGCAGGCTGCGGCCGTGCAAGGGAGGGGGGGCAATAAATTTTTATCAGCAGTAGAAAACACAGCTTTGGCAGGAGATGAGTGCAGCAGAAATGTGCTGTGAGTGATTTATGTTTGCGAAAGCATTTTGATTGTTTATGGTGGAGAGAGAGGGGGGAAGCATTTCAGGTTCACTTAGTTTGAAAGAATACCTCTGGGCTCGTTGAAGAGAGACTGAAAGTATTGATCAATTATAATTATTTTTTACCTTTGACTGTACGATACAGTTTTGTGTTGTAAGTAGCGTCGCAGTGTCTTCTGTGTTGAGTCGAAGTTACTAATTGTTACTTTGGTAACATTATACCTTATCATCATTGTTGAACCTTGACATTTTTGTACTTTATCATAATTAATGAAACATAATATCTTTATATTGTAGGTTTGTACATACAAGAACACCATTAAATTGATCAGCAAAGGATCTTTTGCACTTTGGGATCTTGGCATTGCCTTGACGCAATGGCTAGAAGGAACGGAAAGAACGGTGACCTTAGAGAAGCAACTGTTGCTACAAGTCAATCTGAGAAGGGTTATGAGGCCAGCTCTAAACAATTTGAAGTTTAATTTTTCTTAAAAGGGAAACATTGTTCACAAGTTGGAGACTCTTTTCCCAGGAATGGATGATCCAGTACTCACCCCAAGGACAGGCAATGTGCAATTGCAAGAATATCCAAGAGCTCCATGTTGGACTCTACAGGCCTCAGTGGTCACTTTAAATTTTAGTCAATCAATCAAATTTATTTGTATAGCACATTTCAGCAACAAGACGGTTCAAAGTGCTTTACTTTGTAAAAACACAAAACAGTCACTAATTAAGAAACCAGAAACAAGCATTACATTTTGTCCAGTCCCATCGTCCAAATCATCAATGTGCATCAAATATGTTGGCTAATGTTCCATTTATTACGATTCAAAAGCAACTCTGAACATGTGGGTCCTGATTTAAAGGACGTCAGTGTTCCAGCTGTTTTGCAGTTTTCTGGAAGATTGTCTGAGATTTGTGGTGCGTAGAAGTTAAATCTTCTCCATGTTTGGTTCTGGTTCTGGGAAGCATTGAACTAAACATTCAGCTTGGTGATTGGTAATATTTACTTTGGAACTGTATAAATGAATAAACAAGATGGTGGAAATAAGACTCTGGAAACAAACACCCATTTTCTTTCTCACATCAAATGCTGAATGGCTAAAATAATTGCTGTTAATTTGTAACTATGTAACTTTACAAACAGCACCCCATGGTGGTCAATACGGGTAATCACAATAAGCTAATTTGGTCTGATACAAACTAACCTTTGACATTCTTGACATGGCAGTCTCTCATACTCCTCTTTTATTATTTTTCATTTTCTTCTGCCTGACTCGTTGTCATGCAGAGCAGTGTGCTTTAATGCTAAGCTAATGTTAGCATGTCTTCTCTGTTTTTATATGACCTGTTGATATATTTCAATGCAGTTCTAGTTAATTCTGTGCAGACAAAAGCTACTATTATTTTAGGTGCCTTATTGGTTTTGATTGGTAGTGTGTTCAATGTTTACTCTCCATATTATTTGTCCATGGACAAAAATTATAAAATATTCTCATTTTAAAATTTTTTTGATAGCATTCTTTTCAGTGGATTTTGTTGTCTTTAATCACTTGAAAGTTTTGTAAATGAAACTGATGCCTGAGGGTTAAAAATCCATATATCAAAATCCCGAGCTGAACAATGTTCATTTTACTCACACATATACCTATTAAGAGTAAAATCAGAGAAAAATCAGAGTTGGGATTTCCTCAGGCGATCTCTGGTTGTGTTTTTTTTTGTTTTTTTTTACTCTTATCTGCTCTGTAATTAACCTTGACCTGCCGTGGCTCTGACTTTTAGCCAGGGTTGTAAAATGTAAATGAAAAAGGAAAAAAAAATCTTCAGTCAAATTCCTCAAATGTCAGACAAATGGCATCGGTGCTTTTCGGTCTCGCTGACCAAACGCAGCTCGGCCAGTCCAGGGTCATGCTGAAGATAATCACTGGTGGCTGCAGGACATTCTTTCTCTAAATTAGTACCTGAGGAAAAGACAAAAATAAATAAATAAAAGAAGCCAGAGGCGTGCCAGATCTCTGGAGAAAGCAAAGCGCTCGAGACGGGCCCAACCACACGGAAGTGCTGGCCTGAAATAGAGAAACTTTTGTTTTTTTTCTGCTGTTGTAATGACAAAGTCTGTAGTTGGAGCACGTTGTAATATTCTTGTCATATTCTACAGCTGAGTGAGAGCAGGATTTTGCTTCTCGCTCATGGAAATGATTCTCCTGTGTGTCTCTTTAGGCCCGCATCGAGGAGCTGGAGGAGGAGCTGGAAGCAGAACGGGCCATGAGAACGAAGGTAGAAGATTAAAAACTATCAGGGTCTCTGTTGCCGCTTTCTCCTCTATAAATGATACAAACGCAGATCGGCTGGAGAGGCGATGAGCCGAACGGCTCTGTGATCAGATTAACTCTGATCACGGCCATGAGGTGGACAACAGGTTGGTAGATGAGAGAATCTAGCTGCATATTCAACTAAAGAAGAGACCACTTCACTGAACCTCCTGGTTATCCCACCAAATATTGATTTCTGAACTCTTCCCGAGTTGAAACATTACTATTGCTGTTCCTAAATGAATATTTTTCATTTTCTGCTAATAAATACCACATATTTTTCCAGAGATGTGTTGTCAGTAGTTGATAGGATAAAATGTGTTCATTTTACTCACACATATACCTATAAAGAGTAAAATCAGAGAAACTGATCATTTTAAGTGTTTTTTTCCAGAGCTGAATATATAATATATAAATACGCAAATTGGAATTACAAACATAGATTTCATCAGTGGAAACAAGGCAATTTTGAAAAAAAGTTAGTAAAAAGTTTTTGAGCTCGGACAAAGTATTTTATTTTATTTTTTTTATGTCTGTATCGAAATCATTGTATGTCGTGAAACTACAATGGAAACACTTTTTTCACACCACCACCAGTCATGTGATCGACAACCGGATGTTGCCACTGACGGAAAAGTCAGAAGACAACAGGGAGTGGCAGGAGGAAGATGGAGCGCCGTGTCTTTTAAAGACTTATCGTGTGGAGAAATGTATTCACGTCAGATTTTAATCGTGGTTTCATATTCAGTGTCAACACCGCAATTGTAAAGTCGTGTGTGTTTTTATCAACATTAGTGGAAAAATCGCACGCGTTTGTAATGGAAACGCATTTCTACTGTAGGACAGAAGAGAAGGAAAAGCTTCAGCAGGTTCACTTGCTGCTGCTCCGCTCTGGTCATCCCAAACCATCTGCACCTGGGATAACAATCCGGTTTGGGTCAGACCTTGTGTTTCTGATCAGCACACAGGGGCGACCCGCGGAGCACAGACAGGCTTTTTCCTCTGTCTGATGTTTCCCATCACACACCACTGAATCCCCAAACCTCGGCCCTGCAGCCAAAATAAACACCGAGACCTTCTGCCTCTCCACCACAAAGAGTCCAACACTGTTAAGTGAAGCTTTCTGGAAAAAAAAAAAAAAACCACGTCTGCGTCATATGAAGCTTATCTACTGAGGAGCTTCAAGTGTTTGTTAGTTCAAACAAGTCCCCTCTTAAAGCCTGTGTGTGTTGAAGCCCTCATACAGTAGGTACTTCACCCGGAGTGTTGAACGGAGTGACAGTGGGCCCGAGGGCGTGCTGTCCACACCTCTCTCCACTCTGGGTGGTATTCTGTTAGCGGTGCTAGCCGGGAGCCCCTCCGGCCCCCGAAAAGCTGCCGAGCGGAGCCAGAGGCACGCGGAGGCTTGCAGGTCTTTATCTGTTCGGCAGCCCCCGTCTTCGGAGCGGCTCAATTACAACATACCTCGGCTGCAGACAGGCTCGCCTTTGTTGGGCTCTGCTCCTCGGGTCGCACTGGGCCTGATAACATCAGAACGACAGACAGAGCTCGTTTTTTCCAGTGGATTCTCTCCCAGGTGGAATGCCAGGCAGCCAGACACACACACACACACCCACACACACACACACACACGGTTTTTTACAGAGGCATATGCCCTAAGGATGCGCTGACACCAATCCTGTTTACTCCTGAACTCTGGTCCGCCTAAAAACCTCGGTATCAATTCGGTTGAGGTGAACTCGAATGCACATGTGGATTCTAGCAGACTGGAGACCGCTCCAAAAGCAGGAATTGGACAATAGAGCAGAGCATTCTGGGTAAATACAACCAAAACAAACAAGTCTGAAGGGCCCTGTTTGGTCAGACCAAGTCAAACTGTCAGCTGAAAATGGAACAATTGCTGCAACTTTGGTCCCCAAAAACCTACTGGACTGTGAGCTGTGAAAACATCCCAACCCTCATAGCTCACACTAACATATGAATCTGTGAGCAGCATTCAGCTAATGTTGTAAATACATTTATATCCAGCTTTATTTTATGGAAATACAGATCATAAATTGACGCAAAATCAAAAGATTCCTGCATAATTGCCACTCTATTGCAACTTTCCACAAAAAACGGTATTTAATCAACTGCTGACTCCCACCTGCAGGTGGCAGTATTTGTTTTACTTCTGCTGCACTAGCCATGTTTCCATCAAAGGTTTCTTTTAATGTAGATTTTGAGGAATTGCATTAGAAACAAAAAAAATTCAATGTAACTACCTCAGTTTCGCTTGCTTGAGATGGTGTTTGGATCTGTGCTTTGCGGGAGAAATGTCTGGGTCAGACGTGTGGTCCATTCTAGTTTTCAACTTCTACGTCTTGTTTGTTACCGACGAACATCCAAAGAAATTACACTTTTGCTGATTGACTCACCCCAAACCAGTACATGAAAATTAGTTTCCCGAGGTTCCTGGTCATTTAGAGCCCCCCGCCACGCGACTCTCCCACTCAGCTCCTGCAGACTAGCCAGCAGCAATTAGCAAACAACTGGTGGAAGTGTGCATCTAATAAGCTCGTTATAGCCGCCACTTCTCAGTGAAATGCTGGTAAAAATGTTGTTAAAGAGATAATAGAGGAGCCATGTTGTGATGACAAGGCGCAGTTTCAGAAAGAGCAGGAGTTTCTTAAAGAGACAGAGGCCCAATTTCATGGCATTAAATTACACAGTCAAATTTCTTTTAAGTCGTATTTGACATATATAACAACTGAAAGTTATGTAATTACTTGATATAAAATGGCACTATGCCTGGTAAACACATTTAAAATCGATTTCTGTTTATACAAAACAAAGATGTTAGGAAACAGCAGGAAAGGTATTAACTACTCATAACTTCCCGGCAGAACCCCACTTAGGGAAGAAAACATACTCTGCCTACTCCTGCTAGACTTTAAGCTGTGCTCGGAATTTGTTTTGTTTCTTTTTTAATGTAGCTTAGCCTAGCGAGGCTTATGCTGTTTTAAATCAGAAAGATGTAAAGGAACGGAACTCCACGCTCTTGTGCAAACGGAGGGATGACTCTGTCATCTGCAGCAGCAGGGCGCTCTCTGGGGGGTCCTTCCAGTTCATGAATGGAGGGAGCGGGGTTGGGTGGTGTTGACTCAGCCAGCGGAGTGGCGGTCCAGGCTGATGAGTGAGCCCAGTGTTCGGCATTAGAGGAGGGGGCGGGGCTTCACAAGACAGGTGGACGTTATTTTTTTCGGGGGCGGGGCTTCACAGGACAGGTGGACGTTATTTTTTCGGGGGCGGTGTTTGTAACGAAGGCCTCCGGTGTGAGGCATCTGTTTTCTGTTGCCCTGCCTGAGGTGTGCAGGCAGCTGCGGCTTATTGTTGCGGTCCGGGGGGCCTGAGACTCACGGTGAACTTGTCTCAACATCTACGCCTGCCTTTAAACCAGTTGTAAGAAAAAAAAAAACGGGGGGTGGAGGGTGCTGTAAAAAATAACAAGTACGTCTGCTTTGCTCATGAAGAGAGAGTTTCACCTCAACGTGACGCGTGTGGTGCTTTAGAGTAAAAAAAAAAAAAAGCCTTACATTTTTAATTTTATAATTCTTGCAGCATGAACTTCAAAATGTCAGAGTATTATCTTTCCTTGTTATTAGTGTTGCTTTATTTGGCGTTCACCTCATTGGAATCATTCAGTCAAAAGGTCTTGTTGTTATTTCAATCAATCAATCTATCAGTCAAATTTTACTTGTATAGCACATTTCAGCAGCAAGGCATTTCAAAGTGCTTTACATCAAATCAAACACAGAAACACAATGCAGCAAAGAATCAACAATCAAAACACAACAATAAGTCAAGATCCTAAACAGGTTGGTTTTTAGTCGAGTTTGCATCCATGAAAGATTTACCTGCTACACTCCTACTGTGATATATGCAACGAAATAGTGTTTCAGCTGTTTTACAGTTTTCTGGAAGTTTGTTCCAGATTTGTGGTGCATAGATGCTGAATGCTGCTTCTCCTCGTTTGGTTCTGGTTCTGGGGAGAACCAGAACCAAAATACCTGAGAGGTTCTGGAGGGTTGATACAGCAACAGCAGATCTTTAGTGTATTGTGTTGCTAAACCATTCAGTGATTTATAAACTAACAACAGTATTTTACAGTATTTGGTATTTTTGTGGCTGAAACTAAAGAAACGCGTGCTAATAAGGTTGATCATGAAATGTAATAATTTTAAGGTTGTGGACAGAATTTTATAAGGTTGCCATGTCTCCAACAATTAAAACAATAACAAAACTCCTATAGCATTTTAATACATGCCAAAGTGAGATAATACGGTCACAGTCCGTAAATCAGAATATGCTTCCAGTGAGGCTCATTTGTCAGATTCAAAGAACCTTTTGAAAATAAAGTTTCTTCAGCAGGTATTAAAATGTTTTGATCAGTCAGACGTGATACATTTATCTAAAATGTAGTGTTTTCATTAGCTGTAAGTGCAAATAGAGCCTTGAAAACAGTCTGATGTGTTTTATTTCAATAAATGAATTTTTCAGTAATACTCAAATTTATTGAATGCAACTCTACACTTCCTGCTGTACTTTTGTTATTTCCAACAAAACAAAAAAAGTATCAAAAAGGTTAGCTTAACGGTGTGTTCAGGTTGTAGGCAGTTTTTTCCGTTTTCTCTGTAGCGCCTAATGACTAAGGTCAGATTTGTTCACAATTTTACTCAATTTTATTTGTTCTTAGTTTATGTGTTCTGGATATTTAAAATGTCTTCCAGGTCCAGCAATTAAATGTTAGGAATCAGTTTATTGGTCTTAGAATGGATGTACTTACTACTACACCGTACTGCTTTATTTCTAAAGTATTTAAAATGCAACATATCAACTGAACTGCTGTACAAACATTTAAAGCTGTAGGTGGACAAGGCCAGGAAGTTAACAGAAAACAATAAGACAACTATAAGAGCTTGCATTTTATGCCATTTTCACGCTGTTAGCCAACAACAGTCTGAGGGCGACGATATTATCGCTTACCGCAATAATTTTAACAATTAATCGCCCAATGATGTTTGTTATCGTCACAGACCCACTCGGCCTTTTCAAGTAAAAGACATTTTGAAATCTTCAGCATCACCTTGTGCTGGAGTTGTATGTATAAAACCGTTTCACATAAACGATTAAATCCCCAAACATTTCAAACCCGGCACCCTTTAGTCCTAGATTCTGACTAACAAGGATCTGTCATGTGCTGTTCATTACCGCAGCGCCACCATGTGGATGAAATATCAGTGATTTGGGTTTAGTGGACCTGCTAAGTTTGCTGAGGAAGTGTGTGATCACACGAAGAAGCTGGTCTAAGAGAACAACGGCTCTTTGCTCAAGAATGTTAACGAAGAACATCAGCAGCAAAACAACAAAGAGTATCAGTTAGCCTCAACAGGAAACAGGAGCTCCACGCCTGCCACTCTACTGACCTCTGACCTGAGAGCCGTCAGTCGTGCTGGACCCCTGCAGGTTAAAGGTCCCACCCCGTCAGGTGGTGACTGACTCAGATTTACTTTGTGGCTGCTCTGAATTCCTGAAGATGTTTCTTTTCCCTCTGTTGGTTAAAATGTGCGCTCATCATGCTGAAGATGCTTTCTGACTGGAGTGCGTTTGGCAGGCGGAGAAGCAGAGAGCCGACCTCACCAGGGAGCTCGATGAACTCACCGACCGGCTGGAGGAGGCAGGAGGCGTCACGGCTTCACAGGTTGGCCAGAGCAGGGCCCTCTGGAAATAAAAAGTTTCTATTAACACGGCAAACGTCCTGCATGCATTCTGTATTTTGTTGGGATTTGATGAGGAAAAACCGACACGCAAAGCGGCACACGCCCTCGGCGTCTAAGGTGTTTGATTTATGCCTGGTTTCATCTGACACACCAAAATGAGATAATTTGCAACCATTTTCCATCTGAACTGTAAAAACAATGAGACTTTTGATAAATCGAGCTGGTCTGTGAAGGCCTCAAAGGTGTTTTAGCGAACAGCAAACAAATCCTTTGTGGAGACGTTTAAACAGTCTCCACAAAAATTTAATATTAAATTCATGCATTTTAAAATAAGACCTTAAACGTCTTAGATTCATTTAAAATGTATATTGGCACTAAATACACTAATTGCAGGTCTTAAAATTTGTTGTGGCAGGGCGATTTAATCTCATTTTCTGGTCTCAGGACTTTTCTGTCAGGCAGAAGGTTTGAGGCTACCGATAAGTAGCTGTCAATATATGCTAGCTAGCCAGCGTGCATCATGGATGAATCCAAATTTATTCCCAGTTGGCTGGGCGAAGCTCATTATTGCTATCCACTCATTTCTGTTGCCAACACATGCTAGGCTAGGTGCAATCTGTGTAGAAAAGCTTTTAAGCTAGGCCCAAAACCACTTCACCTCGCAGCAGGACACCAACCAAATTTTTATTTATTTATGTATTTATTTTGAGAGGGTATTTATGTATTTATTTTGAGAGGGTAGTTGTAATTCAGTCTGTAGAAGTATATCCCAAAAGTGTTTTTAATACCAAAAAATAAATAAATTTGAAATTCCAATAAAATGCACTGAGGTTTGTGGCTGTACCAAAATATATTTTTTTTAAAAAACACACCTCAGTTTGGGACGATTAGAGGCAAACTTTCACGACGAGTTTGTGTCACAAACAGATGGAGGCGAACAAGAAGCGGGAGGCCGAACTCCAGCGTCTGAGAAGAGAGCTGGACGAGTCGTCGCTCCAGTCCGAGGCGCTGGCCGCGTCCCTGAGGAAGCGGCACGGCGAGGCCGTGGCGGAGCTGAGCGAGCAGTGCGAGGCTCTACAGCGGACCAGAGCCAAGCTGGAGAAGGACAAACAGAACCTGAGGATGGAGGTGGACGACCTGGCCGCGTCGGTGGACAGCCTGCAGAAAGCCAAGGTCGGGAAGTCAGCAAGGAGTGCCTGGTTGGTGGGGTTTGAAGCAGGCGGGCGACTTTGCTGCTTTGGTCTCACGCGGCTGCGTTCGCAGATGTCGTCAGACGGCCAGGTGAAGAAGCTGGAGGAGCAGCTGTCCGAGGCCAACAGGAGAGGAGACGAGCTGCAGAGGACGCTGTCTGAGCTCAGTGTGGCCAAGAACAGACTGTCAGGTACACCGACTGCAAGTTAGAGTCAGTCCCAGTCAGTAAATCCAGTCACCGGTGAGAGTAAAGGCCTTATTCGAAGTTCCCCTCAAAATTCATGGAGCAGTTAGCCGATCTTTACAGGGTAACAGCAGCAGCTGTCAACAAGTACCAACTCAAAGAACCTGGGCTGCAACTAACAATTATTTTAGTTCTGACAATTATCGATTTATCAGATAATAAAATTGGCACATTCTGCAGATTTTTCAGTTAACCATTTCAGCCTTTTTATTACAAATCAATTATTAAATGCAAACAGCCAAATAATTGGATTGCTTTTATAGATAAGAAAACAAACATTGTATTTTGACGATTATTCCAGTAATTTATCGATTGCTCTGGCGATTAATCAATTAACTGGGTAAAAAAAAAATAAAACGTTGTATTGCAAAGATTTTTCTAGTAATCTGTTGATTATTCAGATGATTAATTGGTTAATTTTGAAAAAATAAAATAAAATTGAAAACATTGTATTGCAATCAATTAGTCTAGTTATCTATCAATTATTCTGACAATTAAACGGTTAACTGGATTAAATAAACTATGATACATGAAAATAGCCATAAAACTGGACGAAATAAGAAAACAAACTTTGCATCATATTCCAGTAATCGATGATTCTATCCTTCTGACGAATAATTGGATAGAAAAATTGGCAAAAGCTGCACATTTATTTAATCACACAAGTCTTCTTTATGCAATATTAGAAATATATTCATGGATGCAAATACCCACATATTCAATTCCTTTTTAAAATAAGAAAACAAATGGAAAATGTACATATTTCTGCACAGTTTTGTCTTCGTTACTGTTCTGACTGGGATGTTCTTCTTGAATAGCCTGAATACTCCAGTTAATGATTAATCGGTTACTAAACTAGTTGACGATTATTTCCACAATCCATTTCCAGGCCTACAACAACTACAAAAGTTTTAAGTACTGGAAGATAATGTCCATTGATTTAGTTCTAAACACAAACTCAGATCCGGGTGTTTGGACACTCTTGGACCTTCTTCACAGTTAGATCATCTCACTGTATTCTTGTTTTTTGCGTCCAGGCTGAACCAACCTTGCTTAGTCGTCAATAATCATCTCTTCTGCTTCCCGCCAGCCGATAACGTCGACGTGAGCCGACAAATGGAGGAGGCGGAGAGCAGGGCGAGCCAGCTGACCCGCTCCAAGACTCTGCTCCAGTCGCAGCTGGAGGAGCTGAAGAAGCAGCTGGACGAGGAGGTCAAGGTCCGTGTCTCAGAAAACGCCCGGACGCATTGGGAGCAAACGTCCAATGACCATCCGCGTCTCTGTCGCCAGTCTAAGCAGGCGGTCGGCGGCAGCCTGAGCTCGGCGCGGCAGGAGTGCGAGACTCTGAGGGAGCAGCTGGAGGAGGAGCAGGAGAGCAAGCAGGAGATGCAGCGCCTCGTCTCCAAGCTCAACGGCGAGCTGACGCACTGGAGGACGAAGCACGAGGCCGACGCCATCCAGCACGCCGACGAGCTGGACGAGACCAAGTGTGTGGTGCCGCCATCGGCTAGCACTCTGCGTGGCTTCTGTGACGTACGACCCAACAGTAACGTGGGATTTATCGCAGGAAGAAGCTCGCAGCCAGGCTTCAGGAGGCCGAGGAAGTGGTGGAGGCCACCCAGGCGAAATGCTCCTCTCTAGAAAAAACTAAGCAGAGGCTGCAGGGAGAGGTGGAGGAACTCTGCATGGACCTGGAGAAGGTAAAAAAAGAGGTCCAGTATACACAGAACCACCCTTCAGTTAAAATGTAACATTTCTACTGCGTTCCAGCCGCTTGTTTACCAAGTCTCTGGCTGCGTCTCCGCTACAAATGTGCCCAAAACTTTGTCCGCCAATGTGTTGTTTCCATTAATTAAGAAATCAAAATAAAAACACCCATGAGTAAGTTTGTTTACACCACAAGTCATTAAAAACATGATGCGTCATCATCCTCCTACCACTTCCTGTTGTCTTCTTTGTCGTTTCCGCATGTGGTAACATCGGTTGTGAATCGCATGACCACCGTGATGCGAAAAAAAGTGTTTCCATAGCAGTTTTACAAAATGCAGTAGGCTAATTTCAGTTCGGCCAAAAACAAAAAAACAACAGCCTCATCCTAGTGGCAAAAGGTTTTAACGAAAAGTGTGCTTTTTCGAAGTTGTCGTGTTTCTTTTTGTAGTTCCAATTTGCGCAATCATATGGTTGGTGGAGACGCAGCTTCAAGTCTCAGACTGACACTTTTCTATTACAGTCCTTCAGAAGCACAAAGCACTCCAGAGGAGTGAAAGTCCGATGCCAGAGAAGTGAGCTAGCGATATTTCAGAAGAGAAAAGGTCGAACGACAGACTTTAGTTTCGTCCAACCAGGTGTGGTCCTGGAGAATCTCTAACAATGACAGGCTCCTCCAGTCGTGTTGTGCTCTGATTTTGTTTGTCCAAATGGATCTCATCCTGGAGAAACGGCCTGTTTTTCGCCAATCCAAACGATTGTGGCTCTTGAGAAATCCTTCCTTTGGAAACGTCTATTTCGGTCCAATACTCTCCCTGCAACCCTGGTGTCCTTGAAAAGGTTCGAGTGCGCAGTGTGTCTCCAGAGTGGACTTTAGCCCTTAGTGGACTCTTTGTGCCCTTGACCCACAATTTGGACTAATCTGCCTTATCCAAGTGGACTGAGGTGAAGTGTATTACCCACAATTCATTGCTTCGTGTGAAGTTTAGAGTTAAAAGACGGAAATAGCCGTGTCTGTTTTCAAATACAAATATTGAAATCATTTTTTGTTTCACTCGACCGTACATGAGTGAACACTATCAAATGTTGCTTTGTATCCAAGAAATCATAACAAAACACAACACAGCCGACCCAAGGCGTCTCGGCTGTGCCGTGTAAACGTGGAAGTCTTTCCAAAATCAGTTTCCAGGCAGTGTTCTCGTGTGAACTTAGCCGAAGGTTGTAGCAGCAAATCTTTTCAGTGCAGTCACAGCATTCCACCCAACCTCAGGCCAGCAGCTGCGGTCAGGCGCTGGACAAGAAGCAGCGTGTGCTGGAGAAGCAGCTCGGCGACTGGAAGCAGAAGTGTGAGGAGCTGGTGGCCGAGGTGGAGGGCTGCCAGAAGGAGAGCAGGCAGCACGCCGCCGAGCTCTTTAAGGTCAAGACGGCTCACGAAGAGTGTCTGGAGCAGCTGGAGGCTGTTCGCAGGGAGAACAAGGCCTTCCAGGGTAAGAATGACACGCATTAATGTTAATGTATGGCCAATATTTTCATCATAGGACTTGGATTTACTATCTACCGTGCAGTTTGAAGCAGAATCAGTTGCAATGCACACGTCTTACATCCAGAATATCAGATGCTCACAAAGCTTGAATCCAGCAGGAAACTTAAGGTCATTGTGACGACATCTGAGTTTTTTTTTTGTTTGTTTCATGTTTGTTCATTGCACAGAGGAGATAGCTGACCTAACAGACCAGCTGTCAGATGGAGGTAAGAGTGTCCATGAGCTCCAGAAATCCAAGAAGAAGATTGAGATGGAGAAAGAAGAGCTGCAGGCCTCGCTTGAGGAATCGGAGGCAGCTTTGGAGGTCTGGCACGACATCTGAAATGACATTTTTGAAGCAAAATGTGTGATTGTTGTGGTAAACCGTCCCCCCCCCCTTTGTCTTCTCCAGGTGGAGGAGACCAAGGTGTTGAGGCTTCAGCTGGAGTTGTCCCAGGCTAAAGGTGACTTGGAACGTCGACTGCAGGAGAAGGAGGAGGAGGCTGAAGTGGCAAGGTGAGTTTCTCCTCCTTGTCAACTTCAAGAATCTATGCAGAGAATGACGCCTGAATGAGGGTGTCCACACGTCCTTAAAAGGTCTTACATTCATAATCTAAAAAAGAGGCCTTGGATTCATTTAAAAATGCGTGCTGTCTTTAAATATGTTAATCATAGGTTTTATATATTCATTGAATCCCGTACATCCTTGTACATATTGTGTTTTCTTTATTTGCTGCGAGACTTTTCTGTCAGGCAAAGGTTTGAGTCATCATCCCGTTCTATGACTCGAGGCGTTTGAGAAAACCACCTGCTAATTTACACTTGCAACCTAGCGAGAGTAAATTAGTTAGCTAGCTAGTTTGTTTTGTCAAAAGTAAATGCAAAATTTCCCCCCATTTGGCAGGACAATGTTGAGTTTGACACTGGCTCACTTTCGTTACCAACCCTTGCTAAGCTAGGAGCATTTCGATGGGAAAAAACCTTTAAGCTAGGCTCTATGCAGGGTGGAGAGTCATGTTCAATGTGAAATTCTCACAAATTCGCTGCTCAGAGGCTCAAACAGACCACAGAAATAATTTATTTTTTAATGTGGTTGATTGTAACACATAAGGGTCCTCCCAATATCTCTTACATTTATAGTTTTTTGGTTTAAAGTTTGATTCAAGGTGGCATTAAAAATGTTCTGAAGTTTGACTCGAACTGTGTCTGATTATTATTATTATTCTGTATTAATATTTAATGCTGCGGGCCAATAACGTCAGTGTGCGACCTCTAGAGGTAAGCCAGAGGCCGTTTCTACTTTCTGAACGAGCAGTACTGCCCGTTTTGAGCTGAACCCCGGAAAAAACGACGCTCGTCTTCTCAGGAAAAGCCACCAGAGGGCGCTGGAGTCCCTGCAGGCCAGTCTGGACGTGGAGGTGAAGGGCAGAACAGAGGCGCTGAAGCTGAGGAAGAAACTGGAGGCGGACATAAACGAGCTGGAGGTGCAAGTGGACCTGCTCACCAAGAGCAACGCGGAGCTCAACAAGAACAGCAAGAAGATGCAGCAGCAGATCAAGGTCCGCTCACTCCTTCTTTCTTTTTCTTTCTTTCTTTCTTTCTTTCTTTCTTTCTTTCTTTCTTTCTTTCTTTCTTTCTTTCTTTCTTTCTTTCTTTCTTTCTTTCTTTCCTTCTTTTTAATGTCTTATAAACTGGTCGATTATCGAGCCACAAAAAAACGTCTTTGTTTTCGACGTGGGTTTTACGTGATGGAACAACACAAAGTAATGCGCAGCTGTGAAATTAAGGAATATTGATTAGTTGTTTTCAAGATTTTTGACTAACTCAAAAAGCTGTCCACCTAAACTGATCGACTGGGCAAAAAATGAAAAAAAAAACAACAAACAAAAAAAACAAGAAGATTTTGGATATTCAGCACTGATATAGGATATTCTGTTTTTCTTTTTCTTCCGATATTCACAATTTTCTGAGGAATAGAACAAATTCAGTCGCTCCATTGCATAGCGTCGGTGTATTTACGTCCATCCATTCCAAAGTAGTTGCTGGTTCCTCCTTTAACCATTTTTTTTGTTATGACTTTTTTGCCAGCTACCTGTAGTATTTGTAACAGTTATCTATCCTGTGTCTTCAGTCCGGTTAGGATACGGTGAAGTTCTCCATCTGTAGCCCGGTGATCAGTTTAGTGGTCTTAACCACTTCTCTCCAGTAGGGGGAGACATTAAATAATGGAAACATTCCCTGCATGTTTGGCATTTTGTCTTCGGAGATCTTCAAGGAGTAATAAAAATTCTCACATTTTTTTCCAACTAAATTTCCTGCATAAATCAGAACTTGAAGTGGTCACTAAGGGTTTTACAGATGTTTGATAAATCGTCTAAGCCTGTTGCAATAAGACATTTTTTGAGATTCCAATGATTATTTAACACTGGGAACTGTAAGACATTTTAAATATGCAACATAAATGAACAAAATAACTGAAAAAAAATAAAATAAAATGATTAATAAATTCTCTAAACCAAAATGGGTCTATTTGAGACCAGAGCCCCAGACTGAAGAATTTTATCATCCAATTTTTGGTAAGAAAAAGAGAAAAACAAATGAAAATGAAAACTGTTGAGCTTTGTTATAATTTTACACAGATTAATTGATTTACTGCTCATTGCGACAACCCAAGATACCTGTTAGGACCTACATAAGGTGCAGAGATTGACTTTCCCAAACCTCCAGCCAGATGTTCTCCATCCAGTCTGACTGACCCTGAGCCATTTAGCGTAGCTTGTTGAAATGTGCAAACTCAGATAATTTGAAAAGTGTGGACATTTACGAACCTCAGGGTATACGGACGCCTCCTTGAGACCTCGTTGTTCTGTTTCCGCCGCAGGAGCTGCAGGCTCAGCTGGAGGAGGAGGTGCGCAGCCACGAGGAGCAGCGGGAGGAGCAGGCGGCCCTGGAGCGCCGCTGCGCCTCGCTGGTCAGCGAAGGCGAGGAGACGCGCGCGGCCCTGGAGAGCGCCGACAGGGCCCGGAAAGTCCTGGAGACGGAGCTGCAGGAGGCCAACGAGAAGCACAGCGACCTCAGCGGACAGGTCAACTTTCTGTTCCCGTAGCACCCATTTGACACCAATCGGACATTTTGAACATTTATTGTTTTATGTGTTTGCTGCGTATAGTTTCAGTCCGCTCTGACCGGGCGGAGGAAGCTGGAGGTGGACCTGCAGGCTCTGCAGCAGGAACACGAGGAGCTGCAGGCGGAGATGAGAGGCTGCGGCGACAAGGTCAAGAAGGCCGGCTGCGAGGTAAGACTCGGGACGCCGCCGCCGCCGAGCCATTTACCTTTAAACACGCCACAAAACGCTGTGCTCCGTCAGCTGGCGCGAGTCGGAGAGGAGCTGCGGCTGGAGCAGGAGCACGCGCTTCACCTGGAGAGGGTGAAGAAAAGTCTGGAGGGCCAGATCAAAGACATGAGCAGCAGGCTGGACGAGGCCGAACAGATGGCTCTGAAAGGAGGGAAGAAGATCATCCAGAAGCTGGAGGGGAAGGTCAGTTCCTAGAAAAACTTCTTCGGCTCTCGAATGCTGATGATCCATTCTACAGGTGGGCCGGACGGTACCGAGTCGGTCTCAGTATCGTGGGTGAGATCTGTACTTCAGGTGTAATGTTAACAGAATAAAGACGCAATTAATTATAGAAGAACGTCCTAAAATTAGCAGGAAAAAAAGCTGTTTTAGTAAGAAAGAAATCCAGTGCGATTAAATTTCAGTTGTTTTTTAATGTCTGACTTTGCATAAAATTACTAATTAATTTTCCTAATATTACAGCTTATTATGTCTGACTTTGCTCTTGTATAATTTTGACTTTGCCAGATGACTTTATGGCATGTCTTCTTCTGACTGTATTTATTGTTATAAAGAAAAAAGAAATCTTAGCTGGATCTTTTATATTTTGTCACACAGTTGCACTGGATTCAAAGTCCAAACAAATAGAAACAAGATGAGTCCCAAGAGCCTGAAAGTCCAGATTTTTCAAAAACATGTCATTTCCAATAACCAAAAACCCGACAGCCCCACCTGTACTCTCTTTATGTACATCTGCGCTGCACACGCTCAGGCCGCGCCTGCAGAAAACGTGACTCTGTGCAGGTCAAGGAGCTGGAGCTGGAGCTGGACTCGGAGCAGAAGCGGCACGCCGAGACGGTGAAGACGCTGCGGAAGAACGAGCGGCGCCTGAAGGAGCTGCTGTTCCAGTCCGAGGAGGACCAGAAGAACCAGCAGCGGATGCAGGAGCTGGTGGAGCGGCTGCAGAACAAGATGAAGGCCTATAAGAGACAAGTGGAGGAGGCGGTACGCCGCGCCGCCGCTATGAATTCTCTGGGTGGCTTTGTGCTTGTCTGAGTCTCACCATGCGCTGTCGCCCCGTCAGGAGGAGCAGGCCAACATGAACCTGGCGAAGTACAGGAAGACCGTCCACGAGCTGGACGACGCGGAGGAGCGGGCCGACATCGCAGAGTCGGCGCTGACTAAGATCAGGACCAAGAACAGGGGCAGCTTCGGCAAGGGATACTCCTCTGTAAGGAGAACCAAAATCATCTGTTTCTGACAAACCTGTTCAGTACAACATGGAACTATTTGTTTCACTGGGATTTTATGTGATAAACCAACAAAGAGTTTGGCATAATTGAGAAGTGGAAGAAATGGAGGTCTGCTAAAAGTGTCTTACACTTAAAAATAGTAAAACATTTAGCGTCGGAAGCAAAAACCTAAAAATAAACACCTCGAGCTTCAGGAGCTTATATCAATGCTTATTCATGTGTTAGAGTGGCCTAGTCAAAGAACAGATCTGAATCCTACTGAGAATCTGAATCAATAGCAATATATATCACGATACACACATGATCGATATCAGTAACTAAAATGCCTGATAGAAAGTTAAACATTCATTATATAGAATATTCCATATAACTCAGACACTGAACCGCACAGCATTCTGGGAGATGCAGGCAGAGGAAAGGCTTTTGCTGCTCAACCTCTCACGCCCAGCCAAGCATGGCACCAACTCACTTGCTCACTCTTTGGCTACCTAGCAACAACCTTCTGAGCGACTTGTGGTTACCTAGCAACAACCTGTTAAGTAACATGCGCAGCAGCAGTTTCATGTTTCACCTCTGCTCCTCATAACTGCTTAAAAATAAAAAGCACGACGACAGTAGAGAGAAAGCTGTGGATAAAACAGGAAAGATTACACCAGCAATTTGGTTGAATTTCAAATATTTAAAAAATATAATTAATAATTCTTGATATAAGAAAGGCTTTTGTTGTGATATGTTTTGCAGCCATATTTTTCCATCCTGGCTATTGTCTCTATGAAGAATGGAGGAAAGCAGAGGCACAAACCCCAACCGTTTTCCTGCTGGTTTTTGATCCTGCAAACTCAGGAATACAAATACAAACCACACTTCAATGTTATTTTTCTCAATTTCTTTGTTGGGCTGTCGCATTAAATTTAATTAAAACTCATTGAAGTTTACGTCGGTAATATGGCAAAACACAACAACATTCAAGATACTACAACACCGTTTTAATGTTTAAGGGAAAGCTTATGGATCGACCGTGTAGCTGTGAGTGTTTCCGTCCTGAAAGCAGTGTGTTTTCTCCGGCAGGGTTACAGCACTCCGTACCCAGGCCTGGTCCGGTCGCCCAGCTCTGTGGGATCCGAGGGGAGAGGGGAGAAAATCCTGAACGACGACAACGAGTCGGTCAGCTCCCTCATTCCGGCTTACCTCAACTCCCTCAAGAAGCTCATGATCGATTAGCCGGACTTTACGTTCGAATGTCGTCTGCGGAGACAAGCAGCGCTGCAGTGTTGGAACATCAGCAATACGTTACCAGGACTTTATGTTCTTCGTATATAATGGGAGTCGCCTTCCTGTGTGTTTTCCTGTTGTCCTCCTCCACCACTGACATGTTCCAGCTTTAATCATTTCTGCATGCAACAAGTGCTGATTTTTGTTAATCAAATGCTAAATTCTTGTTTCGTGTTCTCTGCTAAGCTTTCTTAAAAAAAACAGGTAGTCTGTCTTTCCAACATTTAGTTCTGATTTAAAATGCTTTCAGGGAGCTTTGGTTGCTTGAGTTGGTAACTCAGATGCTGAAATGGGTGATGGTTTAAAGATCAAGAAGCGATGATTCAATCGATCAATGCCCTGTTTCCTATCAATGTTATTAAGTGTGTTTTCAATGGATTTTATCTGAAAGTGTAACTCTGCCCAAACCTGTATCCAAACTTTATATCAGCGCCTAATGATGAAAGAAGGCCTGATCAAATCATTTACTGTTTTAATGTGAAAATTGTTTCTTTTATAAAATAAATACTTTTTCTCTTTTTTCGCCTTTTCCAACATAAAACAAACGTTTTGACATTAGATGGATTTTTTTTAGCCATTGCAAACTGACCAACCCTTAATTATTCGTAGAAAAAAAAAGAAGAAATTGAATATCTTTAAGTGATAAAGTAAAACAAAACAGTAATACTGTCAGGGTTTGGAAATAATAAAAATTGTTCAACTTTTAGCTTGGACAAGTCCATCCAAAGGAACTTTCTTCATTTTTCTGTGCACTGTATTTTATGTAAAACCTTTAGATATCGTTAAATTGTCTTCCTTTCTATTTCACATTCTATAGAGACAATTTTAAATGGAAAACACATTTTAATATTTACAATGGAACACCAGAACTTTATTAAAATAGATTCATTTTTATTTGGACTTTAATCTTCCAGCTCTAAAGTGCAACTTCCTGACTGTAAACCTTCGTGGAGGAAAACTCATCAGTAGATCCTGTAACCATAGACGTAGAATTTATGATTTTATAGATCACACAAATCCTGACCGGCTCTCGCGTTGCGCTCTCCTTTCTATCGCGTGGGAAATCATCCAGATTTGCTTCAATTTTTATTTTATTTTATTTTTATTTTTTTATCACAGCCGATAGTGACACAGTGTGGCATTATCTAAAATTGCACCAGTCAAAGGTAATATGACAAACAACTACTCGGGTAAAGTTAGCCTTCCTGTGGCTAACTGTAGACTCCAGTACAGAATGGACCTGATGACGTCATCTACACAACGGTGAAAAAATGGCTACCTCCGTGGGTGAAAAATTTAAGAAAAGATGCACATTTTTGAAGTAATTGTGATTTTTGGAGCATAACAAACAGCAATTTATTTTAGGTAACAGGAAAATTACAGTATATTTAGGCCAACATGTTCAAATAGTCGCGGATCCTTTTAACAGCTAATCGGCATTAGCTTGTGCCACAAAATATTTCCTCCTTTCTGTTCTCTACGAATGACTGTTTGCTAATCTTTAACCATGTAGTTTTTTTTTTTTTTGAGTAAATTTATTAGTTTTATTACCACATTTTCATATAAACAAACTGTAAACATATTGTTGGCAAATCCAAGCTTTTACGTTAGCCAGGTCTGCTTTTTTTAATAGATTACAACAGTTTTTCTCCCAGAAATATATTTACCAGCCCGTTTGTGATTATTTTTCAGTAAAAGAGGCATGTTTAATTTTTGTTTTCTTATTTTAGAGGTCAATTCATTTTCAATCATACATTAATAATTCCAGAGGGAAATCAAATGTTGTTGTTACTCATATTATCCAAGGTTCTTCAAAGAGATCGTAGATGCTGATGGCTGTGGGCAAGAAAGATCTCCTGTAGCAGTCTGTATTACAGCTATTCTGCAGAAGCCTCTCTCTTGTAGTAGTACAACAGTCTCATGAAGAGGATGCTCAAGGTTGTCCATAATTTTCTTGATTTTATGAAGAATCCTTTGCAAAATAATTACCAGATAATCACCTTCTTTATTAGGTGGTTCAGCCACTTTGGTAAATATATCACTTGTTGAAATTTAACAGCCCACGAGCTTCAACAGAACGTTATAGCAACAGTAAAAATCGCGGCTCCACTAAGTCACATAGATGTTACTATTACTGAATTATAACCTCATTGGGCTTTGGAGTATCATAGCAAAACTCTTAGCCTTAACTGCATTTAGTTTTAGCAGCATCTGTTAAATCATGGCAGTTCTCATGAATTAGCATTACACTGTTGCGCGACATAAAGGCTTCTCAACATTTACAAAATGTACAGGTTGGTGCTACTTCATCTTTCACCTCACCTGAGTATCCTTTAGGAAACAATTCCCACTCACAGTTGCTATTTTTCCGTTCAAAGAATCAGTGTAACTTAAAAACAAAACTCTGCCGCCGCATCTTAAATGCCTCGGCGTTGTTCGAAACCTTTCGCTCAAATATGGACGTCGTCTTCGTCGGGGGCCCGGGGAAGGATCAGCTGACGGGTGAAGGTCCGGCGAGCTCGTCCTCGGTCTGCTTGCAGTGACGCGTGAATTAGTGGGGGAAAAAAAGAGGTACAGATCCCGTCTCAGAGCTCCCAGGCACATCCTCAGGGAGGGAGCTGTCCTCACTAACCCCGGAGTTCAGATCTCTATATCGACAGGCCTGATTTCCCCCGTCTTATTCTCCCGCACCCACACCTCTCTGTCCTTGATGGGGTCCACACACTGCAGGAGCTTGTCCACCGGCTCCATAGTCTGCAAAGAAAGCAGCTGTTAACTGAGAACAGCGAATACGAAGCTCCTCTGTGAGTAGATGGATTATAATTTTTTTTGTCAAGTACTGCGAAACGGCTCTTTGCTTCCCTCTGCTGGAGATAATTATATAACGCAGGGGAGTCTCTTCCATAATAGCTTCAAAAATCAGCACAAGATACTTTGAGAAAAACTGGGAGAAAGCTAAATTTTTTCTGGGCTTTTTCACAGAAAAAAGGGTAAAAAGAAAAAGGAATTAATGAGTTAATCCCAAGTTAACTGCTGTTATTGATCGACTAACGATTAATTAATAACCGGACACTTTTAAGAAAGTGTCCGGTTTTTAAGAAACCGTAAACTTGATACAGTTTTCTCTTGTATCAAGAGTCTGACTGTCTTTCAAAAACATTAAGGGCTACATCTTTAAAAAATTAAACCTCATTATATTTCGACATTTCTTTGTGTGAAGTGTGTTAAATACGGACTGTTTCTGTTTATAACTCGAAACACAAACGTCCCTCACCAGACTCTATTTGAACCGTTTCTCTTTCCTGTTCCGGGACGCTCCGCCATCTTTAATTCTGTCTTTGCTTAAAGTTAACCAGTGGTGCCGTTTACTGGAGTAAACTCTTGGGAGATGTTACTAGTTAATCGAATAAAACTAATTTTAATCTAATAAACTGTCAAACTTTTGTTAATTAATTGTCTGCAGTTTTGCGGGCCGCTGTGTTCTGCACTCACGCTTTGGTTGAACATGTCCGTCTCGTGGCGTAGAGTTGTGTACTGACAGAGGTGCTGCCTGATCATCTCCACCCGCTCCACCTCCAGTCTCTCCAGCTCCTGATGAGGACAGGACATAAAAAAACCTGAACCTCTGTTTCAGACAGCCCTGCTTCACACACACGCGCACACACCCACACTCTCTCTCATCACACACTGGTGTGTCCTTACCAGGCTGGTGGTGACCATCTCCTCAAACCACTTGGACTGAGACTGGTTATACAGGTCGACGCAGCGCATCAGATCATCCCCTGTTGGAGGATGGGGGGAAATAAACAATCATATGAAGGAGTTCATTCAAGAAATACCCCAGTCCCAGTACTCCTAGCAGTATGTAACACAAAACGTCCAGCAGGTGGAGTCACAAGACAAGTTATCCCTCGACTTGTCTGTCACGCTTGCAGACTGTTGCACCCGGCAGCACAAACTGTTATTCGAACGCAGGGCAGAGGATCTGGGCTGATAATGGATTTCATTACGACAGAGTATAAAAAGGGGTGATGACACATTCTGCATCCTGTTGACAACAGAAAAACACTCATCGAGAGAGAGATAAGATCAGGGAGGAAGCGATGCTGGTCAGCATCTTCTGTCTTCAGCGTTAGCTTGCGTTGTCTAAAAACAAACACAGTGAGGGCACCATGGTTACTGACCTCAAACATGTTCACAACAAGCTGTTTCACAGAAAGCTTTTAAACCTCGATATAGATCTTATTTAACTTGCTGTAAGAAGGCTTGTGCAGCCATTTGAGTTTAGTGGTGTTCAAATCATGAATTAGGAGGAAAAAAAGTCAGATAAGCAACAAAACGTGACGTGTTACACGCAGAAATCGATGACGGCACCACGCATAAACACTAGGAGGTCTTTGGCAACAACAATCTTCAGTGTGGGTGCTGTTACTGATAGAAGATGACTCAAATGGTACTTTTCCGGTAGTACCTAGCAAGGACTCGGCTCAACTTTGCCATAACAGAAGCCATATTGGACATTCTGCCCAGTCTGTGGCTTTTTGTCCGACTCAGTCGCTGCTGTGAGTTTCTACAGATGGCGGGTTGTGACTCCAGCTGTGACTCCTCACGCTAACACAGGAAAAAAGTATTTCATGGCCCAGTCAAAGTCCAGAGACAAAGCAGATTGAAAGGCTGTTCAAACAGATGCCAGCCAAGCAGAACAGAGTAATGTTCTAAAGGTTCTTGGTTCTGTCTTTTTCCAAGTTTGTGTTCTGGTTTCTGGAAGATAATAGTTTGCAATCAACGAGATCTTCTAACAGCTTAGCTGAGAACGTTCTCGTGTTAAAAGACACAAAAACAATAAACTCAAAGAAGTTACTAACATTTGTTTATTCATTTACCGTTAATACAGTGGTGAGATTCTGTAATAAAGCATGAAAATCTAAGCGCAAATGACTTTATTATGAGCAAACAGATGCCATAATTTAGTTGTTTTGGTCAGAGTCTCCTCTCTGGTTTGTGCATTCTGTTTTCTCCAAGTTGCATAAGGAGCAGGCAGCCGGGCTGGCTCTGTGTGAGACTGTGCTGGGATGGAGCGTTCCTTCTTCCATGTGACAGCATGTGGTTGTGCCTGCTTGACTCATAACGTCACCGTCTGGCTGAGAGTTTGCCTCTAAAACCATGGGCATTCCTGAGGTATCGCACCTATTAAACAAGAAAAACCTCGAGGCCTGCTAAGGCTTTTACTTTTGTCATGGCATAAAATACTCAGATAAGGGGCGTGCTCCGGTGGCGTAGAGGGTAGCGCGCCCCACGCTTGGAGGCCCTCAGTCCTCGACGCGGCCGTCGCAGGTTCGATTCCCGGACCCGACGACATTTGCTGCATGTCTTCCCTCCTCTCCTTCCCCCTTTCCTGTCAGCCTACTGTGGTATAAGGGACACTAGAGCCCACAAAAAGACCCGCTGGTGGGGGAAAAAATAAAAAATAAATAAAAAATATATACTCAGATAACTCAATTTCCGCATAGAGTCCAGCTGAAATCACTGTTTATCTAAAGGGCAGACAAGTTTCCAACCAGCCGTCGTTATTTTTGCTTTACAATGACAGGTACAATGGAGAAGGATTCAGGATGTCTCCAACTGTCCAGGCTCTGACGGGGTTAGGTACCGTTTTATTTTATGCTTCACTCTCAGGCTTTGTGCTCCTCAGTAGGTTGTAAGAGCATGGCATGACCCGGGATCTCCTAAGCAGCATCAGGCAATGCATATAAAAGATCTGGGAGGAACATGCCGTCACTGCCAGCTGGTCAACAAGATGTGGTATATCTAAACGCTTGTCTTATGAATTGATGCTCATTGAGCCTCCTATGTATTTCCTTGCCTTTCAGTGACTCCTGAGTTTGCTCTACCATGAGAAGATTACTGAATCACTGTCCAAACAGAGAGACTGCAAACATCCATCTAGAGAATACCTTCTCGATGAGTATTTTTGGTATTTTGGTACAGATCTCTTTTCTCTTGCCCATACGCCCATCTAAAGCCTTCAGACATCACAGACATAATCCACCAGTCACAGCATCCTAAGGATCCTCAGTGCCCCCTCTAGGGACACATCTCCAAATTTTCCAGCAAGCCACTGCAAGCTTTCATGTCATCATAATTCAACTTGATAACATCTCACTAATTCATGGTCTTCATAGTGACCACGAATTAGCATGTGGGAGAACTTCAACTGTTTGCAATCTAATAGGTCTCCGATCCTGCTAAATCATGATTTTCTGCAATGCACAATAAAACTGTTATGGATGTATTTTGCTTTTTCATAGAGTATTCGTATGTGGGCTAAAAACTTTAACCCAAACATGACACCAAAGAGCTCCACTGTGTTGCCACCAGTCCAGAACTTGTGCTGGTGGCAGGTGGTTCCACATGCATTTCCATGCAAATAAAGGGAAAGACTTTTGGACAATGGCCTTCTGACAAGAAGAGTATCAAAGAAGTTGCGCGTGTCCAAGATCACTTGTTGATTGAACTGTGTCAGGCAGCGCCACCAAGGCTCTGAAGGGTGAAACACATCGTTTTGTCTGGAACATAAAACTGATAACTGTTTCCATTAGGTAATACGATTCAGAGATCTCTCTCTTTGTGCAACGGCTTAACCCTTAAGAAAATACCTCATCTCTTCATTACATAATCAGGTTGCAAAGGGTCCTTTATATACCACAATAAGCGATAGTCAGCTACCATTGCAATAAGCCGATAGTATCGTTGCTTATTCATTATGCCTACACTGACGGTTCACTCATGACGAATGTTTGAAGAGGCTCACAGTGTGGCAGATCTCTTCTGAATAATCTATGCAATAATCACGTCGCCACTAGAGGGAGCTCAAACACCAAGTGGAGAGAATTCAACTTTTATCCCCAAAAACTCATCATTACATGGTAAAAAAGTAACTTTTTCCGCCTTAACGCAGTGGTTCACTGTACATTTAACGCTTTATTCCGAAACCCACAAAGCCATGAATTAACTTAGTGGGCGGGATGTTTTTGGCCATCAGATAATTAATGGTTGTATATTTGTGCAGCATGTGGGAGTGCACCTCCCCCCTTTCTCTTCTTCTCCTGGGGCAATAAAGCCAGTTTGCACCCACAGCTCTCAGTCTGGTGTGAACAGATTGATGGAGCAGGAAATGTTTCTCTTTCTAGCCTTCATCTTGCCTCTGTAACACTCCGGCTTTAAAAATAACAAATACGTTTTTGTTTTTTAAAATCCCACTGTGGCTCTCGGCCCCGATAAAGTGCACGACTGGTTCAAAAACGGACCAACTCAGCAAGTCGGTTCACAGACAGCCTCAAGTGGCCGATCCAATGAAGGGGCTGAAAAAAAACAGTGGAGGAGGATTCAGATGTAATTTCCTTTAAGATAATTATTAACAGGGATTAACTGGGACTCTAGGAGATTTTATATGGATGACTTCACCACGATTTGGTTAACAATGATAGGAAGATCTACCAGAAGAGAAAACATTCAAAATAATGAGTGCACTCTGTAAAACTAATTATTGGAGATGCACCTTTAGTTGGACCAGCTATGATTGGTGGACCTGGCAGTCAAGACGTCATAAATCCAATTGTTTTCCAGTCAGTGAATGCACTATACCTACAGAAAATGGAAACATGTCATGCTACCATCACCACTCTTCAGTGTGGAAGTCCTAACGCGGGGTGTTGAAAATGAAGTTAAAAGGCAGGAGAAGGTATTCAAAAGACAACTATTTATCACACACACATATCTGCTGTTCTGTTGTAAAAGATGAAGGCTTCTGCAGACAGGAAGTAACTCTTCTGTCCCATAGCCAGCGTGTCCCCACAACAACGCCAGTCAGTCAGGATTAACCAGCCTCAGTGATCACAGCAGACGTGCGGCATAAATAAGCAGGAGGCGCTCTGGCCGAGCTATAACAACAAACACAGACGTGGGACCCCCGACCCCGGGATGACCTCTGCTCTGACCTGCTTGTGTGGATTTCCTGCGAGCCTTCTTGATCTCCTCCTCGGTCTTGCTGGTGAGCTTGCTCTCTAGCTGCTGGGTCTTTAGCTCCAGCTCCTTCTGTCTGTCAGCCAGAGCTTTCCGAGCCTGAACGAGATAAGACAAAAGAAAACAACAAAAAAAACACTCCAATATGAAACGGATAAAATTAAAAATGCTTACTTTGAGAGAACCAAGTCCTGTTCACTAGGTCTTTTCTTTAAAATGTGGTCTTTTCATCATAGTGATGGAAAAAAGATGACTCTCATGGAAGATGTGTGGATGTTTTTACTTTTTATCCGTAGGCTAAAAATGAGCGAACTGAGTCTGGTCTCACCTTCTCCACGGCTGCGTAACGGCCGACGAGCTGCTTCCGCAGGTCGGCGATGTGGTGGTCGAACCTCTTCATGTCCTTCTTGAAGTTCTCTCTGAACGTCAGGAAAGGTTTCTCCACTTCGCTCTGGAGCTGCTCACAAAACAAACCAGAGATCAGCACATCCAAGGAACAAACGAAAGAACGTTTACCCCGTTTCTTGAGAAAGGGTAGAGCAGGAGAACCATCACATGTGGACCAATCAAACCTGGACTGAATTGTTCTACACTTAAACTTTTCCTTCAGACTGAAAAAACTGCTCATTTATAGATTTGCATGTTTTCAGTTTTTATTTAACGCGGGAACAAGTTTCCATCACCAGTTTTTATCTGGATTACATTGATGCATCACTATTTGACATTCTTATCTACCGATGCTTTTCCTGTGAGAATTATAAGCTTAGGTTTTGAATCACAAGAGGATACGATTTTGACCAGTTTGCATACGAATATAGACCAAAAAGCCTTAATTAGCCGCGTGCTCTTGAGTAGCTTTCCACATTATGTCATCATCCTCTCTCGCCGAGCTTGTGAGGATGATAAATCCGAAACTACAGACTTATCCAAACCGCTCTGCTTCCTTTTCCTGATTCCCGAGCCCGTGGAGAGTTTACGTAAACAGAGGCGCTTCCAGCAAAACGAATGTGACAAGATCATGTCGGTTTTTAGTCTTTGCGGCGAGTGCGTCGCTGGTTTAATGATCCTAATAAGAGACGTGGCGTTCTGCCCCAGCTGTCAGCCGTGAATAAGGAGTGCAACTCCTTCCTGTAGTCGACGCAGCAGCCCATCACTCAAAGATCATTCCCACTCAAATCCTTCCTGTCTCCTCTGAGAATCTGGAAGAATGCCGCACATCTGTGCATCTCTGGAGCATAACATCACCGAGGACGGATTTCTGCCTCTCTCTCTCCTCTCCCCTGCTTCTTCTTCAGCTTATCAAACGTGAAAAGTTAATTGGGACGTGTGTTTCTCACACTAGGAGGCCTTTCAACTGGCTGTCGGTGGCATGCTTTCTGAGACGATCTCCTCTTATTTGCAGAGTTGCGTGCTCAAATATTGGAAAGTTGGCCTGAACTGAAGGAAAACACAAACACAATTTGCAGAGTCAGCAATAAGTCTGTTTCCATGGTCACAAACAAAGCAGGACGTCGCACCACCATACAATAGCGATGGTGACGAGCGGATGGGTTAGTGTGTGTCTTCAAACGAGGGAAAGTGATTCGCAGATTGCAAGACGTTTTTTTTTTTCTAACTTTATCACATTACAAACCTAGAAATATGGTATTTAAGATTTTATGTGACGCATCAACACAAAGTAGTGCAGCCGTTGTGACATAGACATAAATGGTCTTCAACATTGTTTAATTTTTTAACAAATAAAAATCTAAAAAGTGTGGTGTAGATTAATATTCAGCCCCATTTCTGTAGCACTCTGAAAACAAATACAACTGCCTTCAAAACCTGCCTAATTAGTAACTGGACTCCACCTGAGTCTGACACAAGCTCAGTGTAAATACAGCTCATTTGTGAAAGTTGCGATAGTTTGATCTTATGTTTTTAAAGGTATGCGTTTTCCAGGCATATAGTGCCATTTTATAGCACAATAAAGTAACTATGTTACCACCAGTTGCCATAAATATTCTGTATGAACACGACTAAAAAGAAATTTTAAAGCCTTGAAATTGGGCTTCTGTGTCTGTAAGAAACTCCTGCTCTTTCTGAAGCTCCGCCTTCAGGAAGTCATCACAACATGGCTCCTCTATTAACCCTTTAACAAGGCTTTTTTTTTTTACCAGCCTTTCATTGAGAAGTGGCTTGTATAATGAGCTCAGCAGATCCACCAGGTGATTGCTAATTGCTGCTGGATAGTCTGAAGGAGCTGAGTGGAGGAGACACAGAGGAGAGATGCTCTGTGAGGTGGAAGCTCAGAAGATTTGAAACTGCAGCTCCAGGGAGGAGCTTCATCGTCGAAGGTGGAGCTGGAGCTCCAATGATATAATCAAGGCAACACACCAGGTGTGTAACATTACGTCATGCTGAGGTAATGCTCTTCGAAATAACTGCTAATCCTAGAAAAAGAGCCAAAAGACTTGAGATTGGAGGAGACCCTAAAAATACAGGCAGAGCTGCTGTGAAATGGTCAAGTCAAAACATATCAAATTGTTGGAATGGCCTGGTCAAAGTCAAATCTAAATCCATCGAGTATCAGTTGCAAATTTTGGGCACTCGGTCAAATCTGACAGACCAGAATAAAAGAATCAAAATTTAACTCCGTAGGTCTAGACATCCAAAGCTAGTACAGTATTCTAGCATTACACAAAAAAATATAGTTCTACAAAGCATGGACTCAGGTGAGGATTCCACACTTCCTTCCAGTTCAGAGCACTGATCTGTCGGAAACGAAACCTGCAGGCAACAGATTCAGTGATGCTGCCTTAGCTCACTCTTAGCCTCAGATCTAAACGTCGTGAAGTGAAGCAGATTACCTTTGAAGAGAACTTCAGATGAACCTCAGCTTCATCTGCCAGGCTCTTCTTCAGCTGGGCCCATGCCTCTCCCAGAGTCCTGGGAACAGATAAGACGGGCGGAGTTAGGAGATCACAAGCTGTAAATACCTTCATCAAAACGACGCCACGTGATTTATTAGATGAGATGAAACAGCGGGGGGATCTGCCATGACGATAGGCGCAGGTACGAGGAGACAAGCTCGTGAGTCGTGACACACACACACACATGCACACACACACACACACACACATGCAGACTGTCATCTGCACACAGATGAGGCCCAGGAGCCGCCAGTGCAAAAGTTCATTCACACACAAGCAGCCGATGAATCAAGCGAGCTAAGCCGCAGTGAGTTCAACGGGCCATTAGGACGTACGAGACATCAGATATCCGAGTCTCCTCTCAACCATAAGCTCAACACAGCCGGGAGACACTCATCGTTTGTCTCTTTAATAATCCAGATGTTGGGTTTGCCTGAGAGAAAGAAAGGAGAAAAAAAAAAAAAAAAAAAACACAGGCCGGCTGGATGACCCTTTTGTTTTTCATTAAACTGTAAAAGCATCAGCCAGCAGGCGGGTAGTCAAGAGGCACGAGGCCACTGGGATTCAGGACCGACGGTCTTTTCGGGCGAGCGGCTCGCTTCAAAGCCTCGCTCTGAATGGAAGACATGCGCGGAATTCCCTCTCTCTGGCGTCCAACGCATTCCTGACGCTGGCCGGGGGAAAGCCTGGCACCTGCGGAGCCGCGGCCTCCAACATGCCCAGAGCTGCGAAAAATCCATTTCACAGCGAATGCCTTCGAGTTGTGACCAACTTTGCAAAAAGAAAAACGAAAGAAAGCAATGACTGGATATGTGGCTCAAAATTAAGGCAACTCTCCATAACGAAAGCTGACTAACAACCAACTCAAAACGAGGCGGAATTATAAAAATACTTCATAATCTTCTAGGTCCAACCAAATGTTACAGAGCAGGGGTGTCTAACTCCAGTCCTGTAGGGCAGCTGTCTGGCAACTTTTAGATGTGTCTCTGCTGCTCCACACCTGAATAGAATAATTAGGTCATCAAGGCTCTGGAGAACTGATCTGCACAAGGAGGAGGTAATTAAACCATTTCATCCCAGTGTTTTGTACCTGTGGCACATCTAAAAACTGCAGGACAGCGGCCCTTAAGGACTGGAGTTTGACACCTGTGTTATAGAGTAAAGATTCCCAGCAACATGGAAAACTAACAAGAAATAATCATCAAGTCAAAGATGAGCTGTTTTTAAAATTTAAATACATTTCACCCTCTAAATCACAATATAAATTCTACAATTTGGAGTTTTGGATCTCCCTCCTGTAGGGATGCACAGATTTGAACATTTGAGGCAATATCCACATCCGATATTAAGACTGGGCGACACGACTGGAAAACGTTTCACGATATAAGCGTTTCACGTCAGTCGATATTGATAATTATTGATTATTTTATTCATTTTTTTGCTTTGTACATCTGAAATCCAGATGTATCTTTTACTTTAAGCACTTATGAGGATCGATGGCGAAACCCTAAAACCGCTGCTGCGCAAGTTACTAAACAAGTTGTTGCTAGGCAACCACACATTACTCAACGAGTTGTTGCTAGGTAACCAAAAAGCAAGTGAGCCAGTTGATGCCACCGACCTTGCGTAGCCGGCTGTGAGAGGTCGAGCGGCTAAACCATTTTCTCTGCCTACATCTCCCAGAATGCTGTGCGGTTCTGGATAGAAGTTCAATGGAATTATTGACTATTCAATCAGAAGTATTATCCACTAATATTGACCGTGTGTCTATCATGAGATAACTTGTTATTGAGCCTCTCTCTCTCTGTGCTGACTGTGTGGCTTTGTGTAGATAAACATTCGCTGATATTTGCTTAGTGAATCTGACAGAACGCAGAGAAGATGTACAAAAACTGAGCCATTACCACTGGAATGTCAACCCAGGAATCCCACTCCCACCACTGTTGTGATCCATGTTTACATAGCATAATATTTACGGTCAGATGGACATTTGGTTGTATAAACTGCAGGCTACAGGAGAAAGATGATAGGGCTTAAAGTGCTGGTTTTTGCAGTGGTTTGCTTTAAACCAAAACAGCATGTTAGACACAGACGCTATGGAGGAACAATGAACATGACCGAAGGTACCTTTTTTGTGAACAAGCAACACTCTGAAACTTTCTCAGCAAACCTTCAAATAACTCACAGCTGGTGAAAGGAAGAGTGGAAAGGATTAAACAAAATGTAAAACAACTTCATTAGTCTCTGAAAATATGGCAAAAAGACCCAATTAGAGTCTAAAGAAGGGGTCTAGGATACACTTTGAATCTACCACTGCATTAGACCCTCATTTGTGGCTTAATAATTACTAATCAATTCTGACATGATAAAGAACTGAGCAGTCCTGGGAGCAGCATTTCGTTTTGTTTTCACAGAAACTAGGAATCTTTCTTTTTGTGAACAGTTTTGAACAGTACATTGAAATCCTGTGCTTTTTGACGTTTTTTTTTTATTAACTATATTAAATTATTTAGTACAAGCTAGATGCTTTTCTGTTATCTAGAAATAAAACAAAAATGTCCTGATGCTCTGTTTTTTACAGCTCTAGGCTAACAGTCTTTAGCTTCTTGGATGGCAAAGTCAGCTATGATGCCGTTTGAGTGAGATGGTTAAGATTGAAGTCTGAGGGAGCTCAGAGATGTAAAAAGTTATTCAACAGGAAAGTGTCGAATTCTTTCAGGCTAAGTACTTTAACAAGACACGGTGAAGATGAGCGAGAAGACAATTTAAGAAAACGACAAAGCCCTTTTAAAAAGTGATAGGGATGAGAGGTTTCGCTCCAGTCTTTGTTTAAAATTGTAAACCTGCATTTATATTGCATGTCATGGCTGTGAAGTGACCATTTTATTTACTGAAGCAAGTCCAGAGTTAACGAATAAATGTGCGGGATCTGACATGAAAATGATGGAGAACACAAAGAAACTAACAGAAAAACACATAATTTTTGTGTCTTCTGACTCAAAAGTTGTAGAAGCTTAGTGCCACTTCAAATATTATTCGGACTCGGTAAAGTGGATCCGTCAAACGTCCGCAGCCTTACATGCCCCTCTGACAGGCAATCGTTTCCAACAACATATTGGATTTCGGAGGGAAAGTGATCTCCCGCTGTAGTCCCGCTTTGATTTTGCAAATCTGATACGGAGTTGAATCTGCAGTTGTCACATGCCCCACAGCCGCATCTCGACCAAACAAATGGTAAATTCAGGAATAAACAGACGGCTGGTTCTAGTCGGATCGGAGGAACCGAGCAACAAAACGCTGATTGTCCCGTCCAACAACAGAGCCAGCCTGAGGCGAAGCATAATGAAAGTATTGTGCTGGACTTTTGTGGGTGTGGGCAGACCGAGCAGGCTGGCATAATCTGGATTCTGTTAAGGACGGCTCCGACCCACTCTCTGTCACCGTGTTAATGTGACGGAGCTAGCTTACATGCATGTTCGCTAAACCCTGCAGGGGAGGGTTCGCCTAATTAAACATTGCTAAATTAAGAAATCACCTCCAATTCCCTTCCTTTCCAAAGACACCACGCTAAGAATTTAAAATTAAATCTATAAATTCAGAGGTACGAAGAAAAACAACAAAACATCTGTAAAATTAATTCACCCACTAGCAGTTAGCAAGCTAGCTAGCCAGCTAGCTGTCAGGAACACTAGTCAGCAAGCGAAAAATATTCACGTCATGTATTTCGCTGGGTATATGTTCCTTTATCATGAATTTAAATAATTTGTCTCTAAGAAATAAAAACATGAACTAAAAGACAACTGCCTTACTGGCATCAAATTAGCATCACTTTACTAAATAAGTGATGTACTATACGGCTGTAATTTCTCGTAAGAGTTCAGACAGAGTAGCCTTTGATTTGATCAAAGAGTAATCTGGGAAAATTGCGGATTAGACACTCAACAGAAATGTTTAATAAAAATATTAAACATTCCACAATTAATATAGAGAAATAAGAAATTATAAGTGGAAAATAGCCATAAAAATACTACATTTATTGATGTAGTGCCACTTTACAACAAGTATCATCCCAAAGAAAAAGTAAGTGCGTAAATATGCATTAGTAAAAACATGAAAGAACACCTGCATGGTTGGCCTATGTTCATAACAGGAATATATTGCTGAATGTGGCAATATTGATCACCATTTTCTGACTCTTTAACTTCAACAGGAGGGAAAAAATATTAATATCAAGCAGATTTTTCCAGAATATCACTTGAAATATAATATCCTACCAAAACCTGCACCCAACACTGAACACATCGTTTTTGTTATAATTTTTGATTAAGCAGCCAAAGTGTCTGAATTATAAATTTTCTCTGCTGCCCTAGAACTCTAACCATGAAACACCAAAAATGACTTTTATGAGTTGTTCAATTATCAGAGGCTGGTTTTTCACTTGTGCATCCACAAAACACACCCCCACGCACACACACGCACGCACACACACACGCACACATGCACACACACAAAAAAAAAAACAAGATGTCATGTTGCTATGCAGAGTCACCGTTTCCTTCTGGAATGTCTTAATAAGACGAGCTAAATAGCAAGTGTCACGGTGAGAGTCCACAGCTTCTCATCTTCTGCGAGTCGTGTCTCGCTCGGCTTCCTGTTACTTTTTTCCATTTTCATTGCTCCTTCAGCAGACCAGACAAAGAGCTGATCTCAGCATGAACCCTCCACGCCTCTACTGTCAGAAGAAGAGCGACTGAAAACTTTCTTACAGTCTGCAGGAGCCTCAAGGAGGCCCCCATCGCCACCGCATCACTCCTCCTTCCTCACTCCCTCCTTCCTTCTCTCCTCTGCTCAGCTCTAACAGCCGTCACAAGTTGCAGTTCTGCACCGTAGCGGCACCAAAATGTCCTCCGGACCCCGACTCACAACGGGACGACTTCACTGGTCGGTTATTTGCCATGAAGCAGCCTAAATGTCTGACTAATTTAACTTTACTGCAAATTTACACCAAGCAAAACTACTTGAAGCTGAGGTGAAACATCGGTTCACCTCTTAAATGTTGTTGGGGTTTTTTTATACAGTGGTGTGGAAAAAATGCTTACTCATTAATTTAACTTTAGATGCTAAACATATGATTGTAATCTTGACACAGGTAGGTAGTTTAGTAACACTTACTTTGAAGGGGTGTGAATAAGACTGACATGACACGACACTGTCACATACACGACACAACCCCTCTTATGAACACAAAGGAGTCTTTATGAATATTTATGACTTGTCATGAGGTGTCATTCGGTAGATAAGAACACTTTTAATGCAAAGTTGATTTAAAAGTTGCATTAAAAGTCAATTAAAAGTTCCAGCTTTGCATTAAAGTGTCATTATCTACCAGACGATGCCAAAGAAAAATCGCCTTTCAGTGCAACTTTTAAGGCAACTTTGCATTAAAAATGTTATTATTTACTGAAGGACACTTCACGACAACAGTCACAATCATTCATGTTCACAACAGGTGTTATGTTATGTTGATGACAGCGTCCCCTTCAAATAAAGTGTTACTGGTCTGGGTAAGCAGCCCACACTGCAAAATCACAAAATATTACTAAGTATCTTTATCTTATAATATCTTGTTCTACTGGCACCAGAACCAGAACCAGAACTTTTCCCTCAATATTAAGGAGTTCTTGACTTCAAACAAGCTTAAAAGTTACTTCTAAGTTAGTTTTTATCTTATTTCAAAGTGTACTAAGACCTAAAAATTGGACAAAAGATACTTCATAAGATTTTGTATTTTGGCAGCACATGCTTATATGAAGAGCTGTAAGTGAAAATATGAATTTCACTTACAGCAAAACAAAATTTATCTTTCTGTGACCCGCTTGAATATCGTTCCCTGATTTATAAATATTTCAGGAAAATATTCCGACCTATTCTGACTATTCCTTTCTTTCAACATAGTAAAATATGAAAATATTACTGTAAAATATGGACCCTAGAAGTGTGGACTTCAAAATCTGCGCATGCTTAAAGCAACAAACTAAGCAGGCCAGGCAGCCGTACCATTTCTACAGTACCGACATGTGTTTCTTTAGAAAATATTCATTTATGCAGCCATGTGTGTGACAGCCTCCTCTGAGACCGATAGGTGGGTGTAGAGATTTAGACTTTTTTTTTTCTTTTCACTGTCACTCACCCTTCTTCCTGGCTTGCTAGAGGGATCTGCGAGAGCTTCGAGAGATTCTTGGCGTACTCTTCTTCTATCTTTATCCTGAGAGGGACGGGGAGAACTCGATTACAACACAGCTTTTGTGAAACTTGGTTTCCATCTGCGTTTCCTCTGTTGTGCAATAAATGGAGTGATGTGCATGAATGAGCAGAAGAAGAAGAAGAAGAAGAAGAAGAAGAAAGAGAAAAGGCAAAACAGGAGGAAATGGTTTTGTTTAATGACAGCTCCTTGGTTTTCATGGTAACGTGACCAAAAAAACAAAAACAAAAACAAAACAAAAAACAACAACAACAGTGCTGAACGGCGAAGGAAGATCAGAAAAGCCGATACCTTTCTCGTATGAACTCGGCCATCTCTTTCTGCATCTGTTTACCCTTGAGTTGTTTCTGCAACAGAACCTCGAATCCAGTGATGCAACCGTTGCCCTGGGGATCCTTCCTGTCAGCCTGGGAGATAAACACAGCAAGTGCACGAACCAAAAAGAACCAATGAGATCAGAACTACATTAAAATGCAGCCGAGGTTCGTTTCCACCGGTTTTGCACCTCAACAGATTGACATTTCCGCCTGTTCTTCTACACAGAGTGTGGACAGATGTTGTTTCCAGTACAGATGCACAGACTGACGTTTTCTGCCAATTCTGATTTTGACCAATGCTGATTTTTATTTTTTTTTGTATGAAAAAGTTGCAAAATGTAGTGGCAAAGTTGCTAAATTGGCAAAAGTGGAAGGGTGGCGGTGGGGGTGACTATTGCTAACCGCACATGTACAGATTTTATGTGTAAGTACTGACCACCAATCTCAGAAATTTACGAAAACCAGGGCCGATTTATCGGTACAAGTCACCCGGATTGAAAAATAAGCATAAAATTAAGGCTGCAAAAGGGAAACATCCTCGCTTCTGTCAGAACAGACAATTTAAACTCCTGTGTTTTGGAAACAAAATGCAGAAAATGTGGTGAAAATGTGTGAGAAAATCATTTGATAGAAATGGGATTAACGTCTAGAAAAGCTAAAGTAGAACCACCAGAAGGAAAGGAGGACTGTGGATCAGTGGAACAAAGGTGAATGTGTCGAGGAAAACTTTGACCGCGTCATCGGTTAAAGAGAGGATCCGGTTCCAGCACAATAAAACACATGGAGGGAACTTCTTGCACATTTTTACAGTCAGTGATGATATGTGGGTACATCCCAGGTGAAGGAAGAGGGTAAACGGCAGCCTTCGTCTATACAAGTTTGCACAGGTGGGCATTTAAGGGTGCATCATTCACACCAGTCCTTCTTACTGCGCTTTAAGTGAACTCTAGTTTATTTGGCAAGAAAATCTGGTTCATTTAGGAAGGTGTGAATCAAACTATGAGCTGAAGTGAACTCTAGTGTGGGTTGAATCACCATATGAATGGCAATCGGACCAGAAGCAGGAAGTGTGTTATATTCAAGGGCATTGTGGGTAAATACAACAAAAACAAATGCCTGTGCCTTGCGATAGTGGGAGAAATGGCTTGTGTCTTTTCTTTTTTTTTTTTAAACCAAAAACAAAATTCTTCAACTGCAAAAACCTGACACCACTATTTTTTTTTTTTACATTTTGTGAAGAAGGAAGTTGCGCTCATGTCTTCTTCAGAGATTTTCATATTGTTTCATTCAGTGGTTCTTGGTGCAGCACCACCACAGGTGAGGAGGGGAAAAAACTTTTCCAAAAGCTTTGGCTTGTTTGACGTAGTGTAACGTGAGATCAAAATGAAAACGTCACAAATTTTGCAATTTTGGTCCCCAATCAAACCGAGGACTATGATGGTGCATCTTCTGACACAAAAATAAATTCTACTAATTCTCAAAAACATTTTCAATTTACATAGAAATCTTTTTCCAAAAGATTCGAGAAGAATATCCCCCCCCTCTGGAAGTGACTGCAGAGTGTCAGAGAGCTGCAAGCACAGCGTGCACCTGCTAGAGATTACACTGCAGGGGTGGAAGATGTCCAAACGGAGCAGCAGAGGCCCGCTGGCTCGCTGCGTTCCAGCCCGTTACTTGGTACCGTGTCATCCCGCTGTGCCGTGTTCTGCATCACGGAACAGCCCGGCGCTGACTCTCTGTCTGCAGAGTGGACTCGCGTCGAAAGATGAAAAGATCCGGTGGTATTTTTGCTTAAGTTTTTTTGTTCTCACCGACTCGTAAGGAAGCTAGCTTGGAGATTCCCCCCCTCAGGAAGGACTTTGTCGTCAGCAGAGACAAGAGTCTATAATTTCTCCTCCATCACAACTCGTTCCCCCTAGTAGAGTACCTCCATCTTCCAACTTCGCTCCATAATATTTTCTCTATTTCAAAATGAAAAAATATGTTGAGAGAAATAATCCAGAGGTGGAAACAAATGGAAGTGGAAAACATCGTGTTTGGCCGTGAAGCCTCTCTATTCACTGTAGAGGTTCAGCTGTGATTTGATGATGGCTTTTTAAAACACGTCTCTGCAAAACCTCATGCAGCCGAGTCCAAAAGGATTCAACTTTAAAGTGGTCTTCCAATTTCAATTGGAAGTAGTAGGAGCATTTTGTTGGAACTCGAATCTGATGGATAATCTGGGAGGCAAGAAAAAGATTAAGGTGATGACACGGAGTTGCTCCAACCTCGTGTAATTTCCAAATTGAGACGAACTCCTTGGTTGGATAAAAATAATTTTAAATAATTAAAATGACTTAAAATTATAATTTTGAGCTTATCTATAGGTTTTCATCAGGCTACTCCTTCACCAGACACTCCTGGTGCTAAAGGCTAATGCTAACGCTACAATTCATTTTTCTCTGTTCGTTTCCAATAGATGCTTGAATTAGTGTTTTTTTCTCTTTTGCCATCTGCGCCTTCAGACTAAGGTCAAGCCTTTTTTAAACCCTAGTGACCCTGAGACGGCCGTTCATGCTGTCATCCGCTCCAGAATTGACTGCTGTACCCAACATACGTAGCACGTAGCAGCTCGCCACTAACCTCCACTCCCAAAACAAAAACACAACACACCTGCTTCTATTTTCTCCATGTTGACTAATCGTAGGTTTTAAGTGAGTTATTGAGTTATTATCTGTGTTATTGAGATTTTCTACTCAACATTTACTTGCAGTTCCACAGACAACCAACATTTTTCCCTGGCCGCACCTCAACTGTGAAATCTGACCTTCGATCTATAACCGAACTTGTCCGTCTTAAGTCAAGATTATTATTATTTTTTTATTATTCAGGTTTTTATTGCATGAAAATGTGATGACACGTCTGATTTCGCCTACCTTGTTTGTTCTGTTTTGTTTCTTCTGCTATTTTTCATTTGGATTTTGTGACACAGTTTGGTCACCAACGTTGTAAATGTGTAAAGAGCTACATAAAGAAACAAATCAATGAATGTAACCTATTTATATAGCTTTATTAACAGGTATGCAGTAATTCTTTACAAAAAAAAAGATCTCTGAATGTTTCAAACACTGTACTAATTCCTTACATTCTTTCCAAAAGACAGCCAATATTCTCTTCTGTAGAGCATCAACGTACGTCTAGAAGTGACGCAACTCTGCATCCACACAGTGAGAGCGTGTGATAAAGAGCTTGTGTCCCAAATAACATGACAGTGGATCACGTGCACATCTTATGGCATGTTTGAAGGAAGAACAGCAAAGTAGAACAGTGGAGAGCTGTAACCGTCCCCGTTTTGTTCAGAATGCTATGAGAACTGAAGTGCAGAAATGAAATGTGCAGAACATTGAGGAAAACCTACCCAGAAGTAGTCACAGTAGCTCCACTCGTCGGGCTTCAGCAGCTGCTGTTCGGCCGTAAAGATTGCAGACGGAAACGTCACACAGTTGATCTGTGGGATGAAGACAGAGAGGGGTTGGTGATGGATCTGTATCGGAGTGTGGGACCTATTAAGAAGAGTGACACGATGGTCATTAGAGAAACTATTGGAAAATGAAATCTGCATCTCCATAGAGCTCGTTAGCAGAGGCGCTCTCCTCAAGCAGGTCAAATTTTTCCACCACTACTTTTCCCACACATTTGTTTTATTATACAACACTTTGTTGGTTTTTGACCAATGAACTCTGACATGTAGATAAAGTTTGCTTATTTACTCTCTCAATAAACTTTACATGAACATGCCTGTATGCAGCACTCTGCGAAAAGCCAGTTTCTTTAAACTTGTCTGTCTGCCGGGGAACTGTCAAGTCAGCAGTTTTCCCAGGATTACAGTCAAAACTCAGCAGTCTATAATTTTATAAAAACATTTCCTTTTTAATGTGGGAAACTGAATTTTGAGTTTTTATGAGCTGTGAACCCAAATTCTAAACACTAACAGAAATGAATGCTTGGAAAATACGACTTTAAATGTTATTAATCTATATAACATTTTAACTTCACTTTTTTTTAAAAGTTTAATTTCAGAAAGAAAGCAACGTTTTGAAGATATTCCGACTGATTGAGATGAATGTGTTTACATACATACATGCATCTTAATATAGTTTGGACTCTCGCTCTGCAACCAGCACACACCAAAACACAGAGAAGGATTTAAATACGACACAGCTCACTTCTGTTTCCCGTTCTTACTAATCTTAGGGAAGGTACTTTCGGTTCGTGTCGCAGTGGTGTTCTGACAACACACTGAATTTATCAACCAACATCCTGGATTACCTAATATTGCTTTTTAAATTATCCTGCAAACGTTAACAGCATTTTGTCGGTTTTCTTCCCCAGAGTCACCAGCGCTATACGTCTGATCAAAATGCGGTGGCAATTACTTGCTCTATCACATGCAAGAAGCATAAATAGCTGCTTTTAATAAAGCCACAGAGGAGAAGTGAGTTTCAGTGAGCTGCAAGGGTACCCAAAATATTGCTGAAGTTGTTTTTTTTTCTTTACATCTTTTTGCGTTGGAGGCGTCCAACAAAATATCCCCCAGAAAATAAAGAAAATGCATCTTCATAATTACATCTTCTGTCTTTCTCAGCCTGCAGGAAAGATGCACAGCTTTGTTTCAACAAAACGTCAGTGGCAGCCCGTTGGCACAGCCTCTCTTTGCAGAGGAAGCTGGTAAGCAGAAGTCTGCTGATGACTTTTCCAGAAGCAAAATAAAAACTGCCATAGAAAGAAAAGGAGTAAAAGGCCTCTTTTCCAAGTTTACTTTGGAATATGTTGTAATTTCTCAGAGGGAAAGGTACAGGGTTAGAGTGTTAAAAGGGCTTTAAACAAAACCCCCGCTTCCTTTTGTAAAGGTCTCCAATCAGAGGCTACATTTGTTTGACACATTCCTTGATAAACGAAGGAGATCAGGAGAGTAAAGAGTGAGAGTCATGGATACAAACTATCCCCAAATTTCTAACATCTAGCACCCATTTCCATTGTGACAATTAAACTACAAACTTAAATGCACCTTTGACAGAAAATAAAAAATACTGCATAATCTTAAATATTATTTTTCTTTTGGTTTATTTTTCCAAATCCGAAAGCCGTGGGGTGTCCCAGTGCCAAGACAATTTATTTGGTGTATGTAAACTTCTGGTTTAAAATGTAACTAATTTATGAATCTCGGTTTGAAAAATTCTTTTTTTTAAACACTTAGTCAAAACACAAAGCCAACACTGCCACTAGGTGGCAGTAATTCACCAAATTGGTTCAAATTGTAACATAATTTGCTTCATAGTGGTGTTTTCCTTTAAGAAAAACTTACCAAAACAACTCAAGAAGCAAAATCTGTTTCTACTGTCTGACTTTGTTTTTGTTTTTTAATTTGAGCTAAGAAAGTACAGCATAAACCATGATGTCAAAACTTTTGTTTTACGTGTTCATATTGGGTTGAAGAAGAAAACTTTCAAAATTTTCGCTCCTTATCCACCTATGTAATCTTACCTACATACTTATAATAATAAAACCTATCAGCAGAGTATCTAAAGTTTAGCTACAGTGGATGAACAATTATTATTTCTATCAATTTCACCAAGGAACAAAACTAGCATCAATACGAAAAACACAAACAATAATTGTCTAACAATATTATATGTTAAATCCAGCAATAATCATATATCTATATGGTCATTTGAACAGTTTTATGTTTGGACTTCACCTAAGTTCAATATTCAAATTATTCCACACACTGACTCCACTTACTGATACACAAACTAAGTGGAGACTATGCCCAACAAAATACCAGCATCTTGCAGAAATAGCAGTAACATTTTTATAATTACAGCAGACTCAATCTTCGCTTGAGTTTTGTCTTGTAAACAACAATAAGAAACGGCCAAAATCACAAAGCTGCTGCTATTGTTAGCACTTTGTGAGATGCTGCATGCGCCTCTCAGATGCATTTACAATTTAAAGTCTTACAATGAACATGTTCTAAAGCTGATGTGAGGAACTGTAGTTTCCACTTCATGGTTAAACTGCCAAATAAGCATCGACTGTGAAAAGTGTGATTGTCAGTCATTTTCCACAGTCACGTGTTGCTAGAGTGGGGCCTTGGTTATTAACAGAATAATTGGCAGTGATTTTCCAACTGCATGCTTGTTTAAAATGCCCGTCCCCTCCGTCTTAGGCCTGCATGTTTCAGTTGTCCACGTGGGAAAGTTTCAGAAAGCTACCACCAGTTTCTCACCAGACGCTTCGCTGAACCAGCTGTGCGTGGATCTACAGCTGTGAGGCAACTTTTTTTCGTTGTGCATTTGCAATTAGCACAAACAGAAGTGGCTTAAGGTGTTTTATGGCTCATGAAAATACAATACAGTGAGACTTTCATCCTTTTGATCTTGCTGGAAAGAGCTTTCTTTGCACCTACATGTGAAAAACAAACTAGACGTGGGTGAAGCATGGCTTCAGCCAGGGCTGCTGTGTGTACGTTACAGAAGCTGGTGCGTCTGTGCTATTTTGCCAACACAGGAGATCAAAATGAAAATGTACGCGTCATGGCACCAGAGTGACTCCCATCACTCCGAACAGAACTCCCAGAGAGTTCCTTTGAAGTAGCTAAATGAACCTTGTTGCTGAAATCCCAAACTAATTTGGTAATGTTAGTCATTTTTATCAGCCCACATGCCCAGACAGAATTTGGCAGGGGGAATCAGACATTTCGAACGGACTAAAACGTTGTCAGCTGTTGAGCGGTATGTGCGAACTAACTGCTGCCAGGGGTCGTGCGATGACTGTGAGATTCACACAGCTGGGCCGTTTCAGCATACCACATGTTGGTGTTTAGAGGTTCTAAACAGAGTCGGAAGGCCGACAGCTCAAGTGTGAAAAAAAAAAAAGTGATGTGCTCAAAATGTTCTGTTAAAACAATAAACTGTTGCTTAAACAAAGCAAATGTGCCACCATGAAGCAAGACTTTACAAGGCAACGGTAGGCATGAATGTTTAAACTCAAGGGGCATTCACACCAGCCTTGTTTAGTCCGCTTTAATCAAACTCTAGTTTGTTTGCCGAGGAAGTCTGGTTTGTTTGAATATGCAATCGAAATCTGATGTTGATCAAAAAAGCGAAACCTGGTCCGCCTAAAAGCCTAGGTCTCGGTTCAGTTGACGTGAAGTCTGGTGTGGTTCGAATGCATACGTGAAAGCCAAGTGGACTGGAGATTGCTCCGAAAGCAGGAAGTGAACTATAGGGCATTCTGGGTCCTGGGTTCATATCAGACTCATCCCATTGAGAAACAGAAAAAAATCTACAAATGCTAAAATCTTACACTCCTCCATTTTTGTTTATATTTTATGGAGATGGAAGTTGCACTCATGTCTTCTTCGGTGGTTTTTGTGTTGCTTCCTTCAGTAGTTCTTGGTGCATTGTCATCACAGGCGATGTGGGGAACACGTTTTTCAAAGGGTTTGATTCGTTTGAGACAATGCAGTGTGAAAGTGAACTGCACCAGTTGAAAATGTAACAAGTGTTGCACTTTTCCACTACAATCAAACCGGCTCGACTGGAATGTAAGGTGTGAAAACACGTTTACACCATTTTGTCCAAACTATTAGGTCACCTTTTCAAATGATTTAATTTGGGTAATCCAATCCCTTTCATTGCCACGTATGTAATAAATCAAGCACCTAGCCATGCCAAATACTTCTCCAACCATTTCATGGGTCGTTCTCAGGAGATCAGTGAACTCCAGCATGGTACTGTGATAGGATGCCACCTGTAGAGCGAGTCCAGTTGTAAAATTTCCTTGCTGCTAAATACTTTAGAGATATAATAGCAAGGTGGAACATCATGGAGGATGCTGAGATTCACTGTTTGCAAATATTATCAACTTTCTGCAGTCAATAGCTACAGACTTTCAACTTCATATGGCTTTGAAATTAGCTGACAAACAATTCACGAGCAGCTTAATCGCATCGGTTATCATGACCAAGTAGCTGCGTCAAAGTCTTACATCGCCAAAATGTTCGATGCAATGCTGCCACTGGACTCTAGAGCAGAGGAGACATGTTTGGCTGGATGATTAACTATCCCACTTTGTCTGACAAACCAATAACTGAGTTTGGGTTTGGCAGTTTCCAGAAAAAAAATTATTGAGTCCATTGTGCCAAGTGTAAAGTTTGGTACAAAAGGAATAAAGGTGTAGAGCTGCTTTTCAGGAGCTGCTCAGTTAGCCATTTCTTCCAACCACCCAAACTCACTGTAACCGTTGTCTCCTTGTTCTGTTTCCTGGTTGGTGATGTTGATCCCGGGCTCTGCAAAGAGAAGAGGAACACTCCGTCAAAGCTCCGGTCCTCTGCGTCAGACATGACTGCGCGACACCAACACTCTGCCACTCCAAACAAACACGCAATGTGATCCAAGTTGTTTTCTATGCGTTGGCCGAATGAGTCCGACTAGTGCATTCTGTTCGTGTGTGTGGAGAAAACTCTGCAGAGCAAAGCAAAGAATGATTGCTCTCTCTCTCTCTTTTGTGCGGGAGTGTGAATATTTGTGTGTGATTTCAATCTCTTCAGTAGAGAACTGAAATAAAGTATCTAGGTGTGAGTTCAAATGCAACAGGGATGTATTTTTATAAGGGCGTATTTCAACACCTAGTCTGTAACACCACAAAAAGCTGTCTGACATAAACCCATTTACAACAGGGTGTACCGTGGTAAATGGGTGCTGCTGAAATCAATTATGGACATTGAAGCAATAAAAGGCGGACTTTGAGGTTCTTCTCAAACCAACTGATACAGCTTTCAGGTTGGCAAAAGATATTGAGAAACTTGAGATGGACTGACCAATCACTGGTGCCGAGTCGGTGACTTCATTAGAAAACCCCATGGTGAAAGACCCTGGGGATCCATGAAGCACCTTAACAACTCTGGAGGTGCTGGGCTTTCTGCAAGGAGTCCCGTGATAGCTGAATCTTTAACTTCAGGAGAACCGGTTGAGTTTTTGTCTATGGATCATTGCAGGTTACAAGGACCTTTAAGGATGCCTGGTTTGCTAACTTGGAAAGGACTCGAGAGCATGTCTTTTGTAGAGTCTGGCAGGATATTTTGGGAGTAACATTTGGTTTACATTGGCCAAAATAAGCCAGACTTGTTCAAACAAAATCTTAGACTGCCACCAGGTTTTTTTGGTCCAATTCTGTTGATGATGTTAATGAACAGAATTTCCAGGGAAAGACACTGAGCAAAAGGTCTCAGACTTTGGATCTTTGCTTTTTAAAAATGATAAGGTCCTTCTGGCCTTCCTGACTAAGCACTTTTATTTGTAACCATCAATGGATTCTCCGTGGGGGAAAAATTTTTTAAAAAATGAGGCACTGGTTGAGGATTAGCATCTACAAATCTAAAGGCGTAGTTTGAAGTTAGAAAAAGGTTGAGTACTGCCTCTGCTTCTGGATTAGGTTACTGCCTCATGTGGAGGAGGTTAAGTCAGTTTTGGTAGTATTGAGTGAGAGCCTAACATCGCAAAGCTACCAGCAGGTCTAATTTGCAACAATCAGCTATAAGCATGGGCTTTGTGGAGTGACGTTGAAGCTTTTCCAAATATTACAGGAGTCGCTTTGGGTCAGGATGCTTTCTAGATGAGTTACTAAGAAACTTAAACATGTCCTCGAGAGGCAGACCCAGGATTCACTGGAGAGATCTTTTTAGATCTGCACCCTGTAATTGAATGTATGACTATAAAGTAAGAAGAGTATGGAGACATTGACTGTAAGTGGTGGGAGGATGGTGTGTAATATCTCCATGACTACTAGGCTAATTATGATCAAGGGAAAAGATACTGTAGGAGGGTTTAATCAACTCCTACAGCCATCAGCTTATTTGTTTAATGAGGGGAAAGAGAGAGGTGGTTTAATCCTGACCAAAAAGAAAATCAAAGATTTAATGTGAGTGGACTTACAGAAAAGATTGCTGGACATAGTGGGTTTCAATTGCTATGATGAAACAGATTTCCAGGAAGTAGTTTACAATGATTCAAATCTGTCTTGAGCCTTACTGAATTGAAAAAAACCAAAAACAAAAAAACAAACAAAGAAATGCCAAACACAAAGTAACAAAAGTGATGAAGCTTTACCTGGGGCTCTGTGCTGCTCTTCCTAACCAGGCTGTTGTGTGAATGGTCACCGTAATGCATGGGGCTACCGCCTGAGTGGAATCCATTCACTGCACGAATAAATGAGACAGAAAGGTGAGAAGAAGAGTTCCCAGGTTTTCCACACTGAAGACGAGTGGGTAAGTTTTAGTTATCAAGGTGTCATGTTGATGATAAAGACTGTGAAACTCCCACAGTCAGAATTCTGACCTGCAATTGTTTGTGATGCTTGCATGCCGAGTTAAACTGAAACCACAAAAACCTGCTATATACGCAATTATGGACAAGCAAAACATTTACAAGCTACAGCAATGTAGCTGTCTAGCTAGCTAATGCAGTTAGCTAACATAGCCTTAGCCAAAAAAACCCACATGTGTAAGAATATTAGCTACATTTCCAGAAGCAAATAAACTGAGCTAAAAGTGTGCTAAAACAGCATGTACATTTGTGAAGTCATTTCTGCCTACATCCCCCAGAATGCTGTGCAGTTCTGGATCGGAGTGATCAAATATTCTATCAGATCTTTTGTTATCGATCCCATCTCTATCAATATGTGTTATTGATTTATTGTCCTATTTCCTCGTGCGGTCAAATTCAATCTTCCACTCGTCACACTGTCCTTCTCTAAGCGTTTGTCTAGAAAGTACATCTTCCAAACTTTGTCGTTCAGACTGTGACGTTCTGGCTTTTTCTTCCTAACAAGGGAGATGAGTGAGTGAATGAAGTTTGTTTCCGTATGTGGAAACATCCAGAGAACCTTCCTGCCTCTTTCTGCCCGCTCGCCTTTAGGAGCAGGGCCAAAGCGGGAGACAGAGGACTCCTCAGTTCCTCAGTTCGCGGCTGCAGATAAAGTTAGTCACAGGAAGTGTCTGTGTGTGGTGAGCATGAGCCCAGGCTTTGTGCCACCGTGGAATCTTAGGAGAATTCCCAGCCCCAGGGCACTGACACTTGAGGAAGTTGAAGAGAAAGAAACGGAGTAGAAGAGAGAGCAGTTAAAGCACCTGCTGGCAGAGAGTTCTTGTGTCGGATGGAGCTCTTGGGGGTCCCGGGGACGCTGGACGGCCTCTCCCATGTGGTCTCTGAGGGAAGGAGGTGGGGAGGGGGAGTTAGAGAGTATAGGAAGCATTAGAAAACAGTTGCAACTATTTGTGGGAAGGAATAAGAAGAAGTGATTCCATCTACAAATGCAAACTTGGCATTCCTTGCAGATGGTAATAATTAAAAAAAACAAAAAAAAAAACACAGACTTTTCTTTCCAGCCAGTACATAATCACTTAGGAGTAATAACTTTGATATCTAAATGACATAAATTCAATTCAATTCACTTCAAACATTCTTTAGTAATCCTAGAGGAACATTAACTCTTGTAACTTGTATTATCCAAGTTTCTTCAGAGTTGTTGGAGATGGTGTGGGCTGAAAGGAGCTCCTGTAGCAGTCAGTATTACAGTGCATCTCAAGAAGCCTCTAACTGAAGACTTTTTTGTTGTTGTTGTTCATCCTCTCATTAAGAGGATGTTCAGAGTTTCATGTTCATGTTTATGTGACAGACGAACACAATAAGTGTAACATTCTAGGGTGTTTTCACACCTGATAATCTGGTAGACTCGGTTCGAGAGGCGACCAAAATTGCAACAGTTGTTCCCGCTGGTGCACATCACTGTGTCAAGCAATCCAAATTCTTTGAAAAACAAGTTCACCTCCTCGCCTGTGGTGGCACTGCACAAAGAACCACTGAAGGAAACAACATGAAAACCTCTGAAGAAGACTTGAGCGCAACATCCTTCATTACGAAATGTAAACATAATGAAACTTTGTCAAATTGTATTGTATAGTAGAACTTATTTTTTGCTTTTGCCATTTCTACTACTACTGCTGCTAGACTCACACGTTAGTTCAGGTTAAATTTAACTTGAACGTACAAAATAAACAACAAAATAAAGGCTTTATTTTTGTGTTTTAATAGTGTCAAGCACTTTGAACTGCCATCCTGCTGAAAAGTGCTATATAAATAAACTTGATTGATTAAAGTGGAATAAACAAGACTGGTGTGAATGTCCTCTTAAAGTACAAGACCTAGATAAATCATTTCCCAAAATTCACATTCGTTTTGTATTAGAATACATTCCTGTTATTCTGAACACTGACCCTGCTAAAGAAAAGCCTGGTGCATAACGTTTATCACCATGCATGTTTATGGTGATATACAAAATTTTTGTTGTTTTTGGCCACACATGCCATGTTGAATATAAGCCAAGCGTTTGGTTTCATTTGCATCGGACCAGAACAGCCATCTCCAACATGTCTGCTGTGTGTCAAACATGTTCTCTTCTAGCAAGTCATCAAAAGCTCATCCAGCGTTTCCACAGCTGCTTCTCTGACTAACTCTCTTAATAAACCGCCTTTCAACTTAGGTTTACAGCCAAGTAAACGGAACGGTGCCAGTAGAGATATTCATAACCTAATCTATAGTCTGCTTCAGAAAGGCAAGAACGACATTTTTAGATTTGGATTTGTGGGGAAAATGTTTCTTTTCCCCCCCTCTGTTTTATAGTTTTGAGCAACTCTTGTGTTCAAGTGAAATGTGAGTAGCTTAAAAACTAAGTACGAATGTGATGAGAGCTGTAGATCTGTTCTCATCAGATATACAGATGAGAGAGGATATACAAAATGCTGATAAATAAGGACAGAAGAACGAGATAAGCTGCTGGATGACCTTTGCAGAAATGGAAACCTTACATAGCTCCAAGTCAGTCTTAAATAAACAGACTATATCATAATAAAATTCCTGCTGTTAGAAGCTGAACATATGTCGTTTTCAGTGCAAGATTTCATTTCTCTGGAACTATTTCACCTCCCAATTAATCAGCTGAAGCCATTTGTGGGTACTGTAACTCAAATCTGTGCTTCGTGTCAAAGTTCCAGCTGCAAAAGGCTCATAAAAGAGAAGAGCTCTCTTTTATTTACTTCTCTCTGGCTATTCTTGCTTTGACTAGGGCTGGGGAAGACATGCGAGGAGCTTTTATTGAATTAGAGCCTTTCGGCTACTCTGCTCTATTTATCCCTGCTTAGCAGAGAAAGGAAGCAGCTGAGCCAAGCCTATCAGCTCAAATGACACGGGCGGAGAGGGTATAACCGGCAGCAGGCTGTGTGACTTCAGGCGGGATGTAAAGCATTAGGCCGGAGCCTCTCCTCACAGGCCACATATGTATCAGTTACTCCTCTCTCTTCTCATAAACCCCGATCAATACTGATGGAAACACTGGGTAATACTGCTGAAATATATTGTATCTTATTAGATAAAGAAAATTGCTTTATTAAAATCTTTTCCCTGTACACTGGATACAGACGGTTGGGCTTCACGAAGAGCCTGTCTGACAAGTTTGAATAGAAGATTTGATTCTAGAGGTTTTGCATTCAAATTTGTAGGCCTGTCGCAATAAGTAATAAATTGATTAATCACACAATAAATTAAAACGACATCAATCATGTTTATTTGACCTGGATGACGAGTTGGACCCTCTGCTCGCTTACGAAATATTCTCTGCTTGCTTCTGGAACAAAAAAAACGTACCGTCGCCTGGCAACCTCTCAGCCAATAGAATGAAAGTGTTGTACTGGGTGCGTTTGTTTCCTTCTAGAGGGTGTGCCTGCGTGGCTACTATCAATTGTAGCAATCTGTGTCACATACTGGATGTAGGGAGAAACAAGGGCCTCGGCTTTCTGCTCTGTGTAACACTAAACAAACCGCAAGCAGTGTGCTGCTGATCGCTAACAGCTACTGATCTTAGGCAGGAGTTTGTTCACCCAACCAACTCTACATTCAGTGGGTGGCACAGGCTGCTATAACTGATAGTAGCCACACAGGCACATCTGCTAGAAGGAAACAAACACACCCAGTAAAAAGCTTTCATTCTATTGGCTGAGAGGTTGCCAGGCGATGGTGCATTTTTGTTCCAGAAGCAGAGAATGTTTCGTAAGCGAGCAGAGAGTCTGAGCGCGAGGAGCCGTTTAGAATACAATCATTTCAAGTTTTGAGAAGACATGAAGTCCTGCTTTCAAAATAAAAATGTAAGCAAAAGTATTAAAAGCTTTGAGAAATAAAGACATGAAATCCTGATTTCAAAATAAAAATGTGTGCTCTTGGATGATGGCAGAAAAATTCCCCCAGACTCGTACGAAGAAATTCCTGAGAAGTCGTATGAATAAAGGAAATCTATGCCAGAGTATGCCTAGTATATGTGATTTATATGATATGAATTCATAGTAAGGATAATAAAATTAGAATTTTGAATTTGCTTTTTACTCTTTAGAGGCACGGATTTCTTTTCCAAGTCCAAAATTTCCTCATTTTGCAAAATAATCTTTTTCCTCTCAATGTCCAACCAAAGAAGACTCGTTTTCCGCTCACCTACCGCGTCGACTTATTGTCCACGGCACAGCCTGAGTAACGGGAGGCGTCCCTTATTTAGGATTCAAAAAGGAGGGGAAAAAAATGACCCAGTTAGCTCTAACTGAGCCATATTTTATTCATAACCATATGACAGAGGTCTCTGATGCTGCCTCCTGTTGCTCATAGTGACAGAAACCCATCCACTGTGGCAAGGAAACAGGAAAAAGACTACAATTTACACTTTGGGCTTTTAAAATACATATACCTCAACGCCTCTCCTGATCAGTTTGTCAAATATATCATGAAAGACTACCCAAGTTTTTGAATAAACATAAAATTGGATGGATTTGGTAAGGTGTGCGCATACAGCGCTCCCACCCACACTGTTAGCAAACCGCAGCACCCTGCAACACAGGAAGGAAAAAGTCACAGAAAGAAAGAAAGAAAGAAAGAAAGACAAGGACGTGCAACCCTCACCCACCCACGCTGCTTTGTTACCATGGCACTGTCATAACACAACACACGCAGAACACTAATAAAACTGAACTTTAGAGTAACAATGGCAAAGTCAGGTAAAAATAAAAAAAATATTTGAGTTGCTATGAATATCAATTGTTGGAGGAAAAAGGTTATCAGCGCTGCGCGGCTTTGCTAAAATAAGCGTTCTAAATGTACCCAAGCTCGGCTCACCATCTTGCAATGGCGACAGAAGGAGAGAGAAAAAGCTTCGCTCCATCTTTCTGACAGAACCTCGAAGCCACCTAACCATATCCTCAAATACGAGGAGGAAGACGAGGAGGGAGTCCCCTTGCTCTCGTGCCTGGGTGGAGCGCCGAGCCAATTTTAAACCTCCTCTCTCATCTTTCCAGGCCACAACCCCGACCGCTGCCACCACGAAGAGAGACGTACAAGATGCGAACATCCCTGATGGGGAAATGGTTACGGTCTTTAAAGAACCCTTTGCCACAATCCCAGCTAGAGAGGGTGGACAGGTGCAGGGAGATGCTGCGTAAACAAGCCATGCTCCTGAGAGACGAGGATTCAGTCGGAAAAGACCCCGATGCACATCCGCTACATTTCTAAATTCAAATTAAACGGAAACAAACTGACTGGGAAAGTGTTGACGTGAAAATCGGTGACTTTAGGACACCACGTATGAAGCGCTTAAAAGTGAGTCAGACGTAGCGTTCTGCAAAAGCACTTTGCCTTTCCCTGAAACCTCGTCACAAACTGTTAAGTCCATGTTCAAAAAATGCACTAGAACTGCTCCTTCTGTTGTTATTTTTAACCAATAAAATAAAGGATGACGCCTTCGCAGAACAGCTTTAAAGAATTATCAGTTTTGTGAAGGACACGTCCTTCCTGCAGACTTTGAAACAGAGTTGATCCAAGTAAGGCCACACACCCAAAAAAAAAGCACTGAAATGAGCATTTACCACACCAATTTCAAAACTACGTTCTTCGGTGACCTTCAAAACAAAAGTCGGATTCGTTTAGATTTAGGTTCTGTAAAATGGACACAATGTGTGAAGACCTTTCCTACTGATATTAAAGAGCCAAAGTAGTTGAGCCACAAACATTCATTCAAACATTCAGAATATTAATGAACAAACAGCGTCATGAAGACCAACAAACATAGGACACAGACTGGGATAAAGTTCTTAAGAAGTTTATTAATTGTACACTCTACAAATCTGTGGTTTGTGGGTGATTGGTATGAAGAACGCCATAAAAAGTTACATTTCATGTTCACCACTAGCCATAAAGGAGACAGGAACTATGTTAAAGAAGTTGCTCTATTCTGATGAGACCTACTTGAAACGTGGTGCTGCCCAAATCATAACTTGATGGTAAATCCAGAAGCTTTGACACGGTGGGGGCGGTAAGGGAGTGGCAAGAGGTCCAGGTAGGGTGAAGTATCCTCAGTCAAGTATGTGAAAGTATGTGGAAATACTTCACAAATCACAAAATTTTGAAAAAAACAAAGACAAGTTTTAGGTATAAAAGTCATTTAGTCAATTTGTGATTGTGTCATTTATTTGCATTATTTCAGTCTTTAAATAACCATAATTTGCACTTACATTTCTACTTTTGTCAGTCTGATGACATCATATCTATTATAGATATATTATGACTGTACTTGTACTACTCAGTACTTGAGAGGTCTCTTTCTAACATTTAGAGGAATTTATTGGATAGCTAATATTTACTTTTACTTGAGTAAAAAAAATACGTTGAACTATTGCTACTTTCACCTAGGCTACAAGAGGCTTCTGAATATAAGTATGTTTTTAAAGATGTGAAATTTGAGGGGGCAGTTGCCCCCTTCTTGCCTCCCTGTAGCTCCGTCCCTGGCGGTAATGCTTGTTATCAGGAGGGAAGGAAAATATGGTAAGAGCTGATGGGAAGATGGATGGAGCTTTGGGCAAAACTCAAAGAAAAGCTTTTATAGGTTCTAGAAGACCAGAGGCAGATGTTCACTTTTCAGCAGGCCCGTGACCCCAAACACAAACTCAGATCTACCGCAGAGTGGTTCAGATCAAAGCATATTTAGTCTCTGACAACTTTTTGTCTGATCTGAATACGACTGGGGGGGGAAAAAATATTTGAAATAATTTCACTTTCTAGAGGAAGGAAGGTGGTAGATTTCTATCAAGTGTTTTCCCACAACAAAACGTGGTATTTCATTAGCAAAAGAATTGCTGAAAGTAAGATATTCTTAGCTTCCTCCTCTGCAGTCATGCACTACTTAGTGACAGTCAATCAGATCAAATCCCAATACGATACATTGAAGTTTGTGGTTGTTATATGAGAAAAGGTGTAAAAGGGGAGGAAATACTTTTACAGTCCACAGAAGGGCCATCATTCTACAACTCTCTTTTTAGGACCTTGAGACTGGCAGCACTGCATTCTCGCTCATTCAAACAAGAGTTGCCAAGTCAAGAAATGACTGCCATCAGTCAGCTTTCACAACAAGGCCACGCAAGGATAGTAAAGGCAGACAATGAAGCAGGGAATTCTGCAATGTCGGTGAACTGAGGAGGGAATTAAACCGTCTCCTTGCCAATATGTCCGTGAATGTTGTGTTCAGGGACACGATGACTGCTGATCATGGAGAAAGAAACAAGCAGCAGGACTGGCAGCCCAGCAGACAGAGAGCAAACAACATAAATTTAAAAAATATGTTGCGTTCGCGACGATATAGCCGTCAGTAGATGGTAAAACTCAAAGAAAGGCCGGTGGTGAACTATTTAAATGAATCAGTTCATTTTAAAATGACTGAACACCATTGAGTTTAGAACAAACTGTTGTTAAGGATGGACTGGAACAGAAATGTTGACAACGGGACATTTTTAAGAACTGTGACTTGGGGGCGTGCTGTGGTGACGCAGGGTTTAGCACGCCCCACGTTTGGAGGCCTTAATCCTCGACGCGGACGTCACGGGTTCGACTCCCGGTCCCGACGACCTTTGCCACATGTCTTCCCCCCTCTCATCACCTGCTTTCCTGTCTGCCTACTGTCACAAAAATACGAGCCACTAGCGCCGCAAAAACTCTTTGGAAAAAAAAGAAGAAAAAAAAAACTGTGACTTGAACTGGGGGGAAATATTTTAAACTGATGAGATTGAATACAAAATTTGTGATTTTTGAAATTCTTACGCTTTTACTTTTAAAACTAATTCAGAATAAAACACAATATACCTTGAAAACGATGTGCTTTCCGAGCCGAAACACAGAATGTCATCCCACTAGTACTGATTTAGAAAAGTATGTGTTTGTTGATTTAATCAGCTGATCCTTGGTATGCAGGTACAAAACCCAGAGTTCTGGTCATAACATTCGCAGCGTTTATGCCAGGAGACTGAATTAAAAAAAACCCTTCAGTCAAAGGAAGTTTATCACGTGCTGCGTTTCCGTTGACCTTAAAACTCCACAAAAATAAATTTGCAAAAATTTTAAAAAAGCACGTCGTTTTATACAAAAAACTCAGGCGTGGTGTTTCAGCGAACTGCAACAGCTGAGAAAGATTATTGCATTATCCCACTGCTGGTTTCCTAATCATTCGCCCTGATCTCGATCATCAGCGGCAGTGTGCTGGGGCCTTAAGGGAGCGCGACAAAACGCATGTTGTTCACACCTCGACACCACAGTAACACACATTTCTATAGTAGTTTGAGAGGATCACAAACCACACAACATACACAGAGCAGCAGTAGAACATAAAAAAACTAATCACAGTGGCTGTAGTTTAAAACACTGCAATCCATTCAATGATGGATTTATATCTGAAAATGTTTTTTATTTTGTTCACATTTTTTAATTGTGAGGGGAGTAGGGATAAGAAATGTTTCCAGGAAGCTCTGGGATAGGAATGTGATGTTTTACAATGTAATGTTTCCTTTCTAAGATAATAAAAAATGTGTTGCAAAAAAGGTGAATTTTGTAAAACAAAAAAGTTTGAAATGTTTTGCCACTCATTTCAGAAAGTGAAGCTCGTGTAGAGTCATTACACACATAGCAAAAATATTTCAAGCTTTTATTGCATAGCATTTTGATAAGGGATTCTTTTTACTGAATCTAGTGAATTGAGAGACAAAATATGTTGAACTTTTTCATAATATAAAACTTTTTTAGATGTAACTGCAGTAACATCTGATTAGAGGTAGTGGGAGGCAATAATTGCCCCATGAAATCTACCCCAGTGCATCCACTTTGTTCCAGGGCATTCTGAGGTTTGTAGTTTTAGTAATGCATGCAATGTATAGCAACACTACTTATAGTGTCACCTTCCTAAAATAATGGCTAGGTGTTTTTTTTTTCCGTTTTTTTTTAACCTTAATCATCTTTTGGCAGGAAAGAAGTGATATTGTCAAAGTCAACAAAACAAGTACAAGAAAAATTAAAAGAAACGACTTAGGCCGTTGTTTTAGGAAGGTGAGGATATGTGAAAAAAAAATTGCGGTGCAACTATGAGGCCGACTAAACGCAGTGCAGTATCAGTTTCTCTCACCATTGTTTGCGGTGTTGACATAGTACTTTTTCCCTTGCGGAGACATGTAGCATTTCCAGTGAGGAGGCAGAGGCTCTCTGATGTCCTCGACAGGCAGCTGACTCAGAGACGCTGTCCTCTGTTGACAGAGAGAAGCAATAAATGTTAATAATCAGGAAAAGGGCTCATCAGCAGCATGCTAGCTGTGAGACAAACATTTATTTCCCAAGTGTGTTTCATCACCGACATCAACCGCTGAAGACAAAAATGTGAAAGAAATTAAAGAAACGAACGTCGGTAAGGATCCTGTGCAAAATGAGCAGCACTGAGTTCAGCCAGGATCTCATTTCCTCAAGTATTTCTAAAGTAAAATGACATAATGGTGGAGTGGGCTCTGCCACAAAACGAACAACAAGCTGCAGCGGGAGGACTGAGACCCGCCGTGGCGGAGTCAGCATATGTGCACACGGTGAGCAGCTGAGCGCAACATAAGAGCACGTACAGGCAAACTACGCACATCTGCTGCCGATTAGCAGGAAAACAATGGGTTAGAACCGAGGGACGCAGTGAGGGGATGCTGTTTGGAGGCCGGGGCGAGTCAGGACAACTTCCAGCTTCTGTCCAGCGGGCAGTGTTCATATCTGGCGTAACAGGGTTCGTTTTAGGAGGTGCAAGTAAAATTTAAGCAGCCGTAGCACTTGTAGAAATGCTCTTTTTCTCATTACTATGTTCAGACCTACTTTGTGGAATGTGTTCGTGGTTGGTCCAATAAGCAGGTTGGTACCGACCATGTGTCAATTTTTACACATGTAGGTTATGTTTTGTGCTCAATTGTTGATTTAAAGTTGTAATCAAATCATAGTCCCTTGTGAAATGAACAACAGAATGAAGGCAAAAAGGTTTTGTCATCACCCACAGTGAAACTAGTCCTGTTCCACATGAGCTGAAGTGCCACTGAGCAAGGAAGAAGTCATGACTCCAAGAGCAACATAGTTGAATAAATTTCTTTTTTTTTGGAGAGATTTCCTGTGCTACTTTTTTTCCAATATTGTTCAACATTGATCTACTGTTAATAAAGCCAACGTTAGCCCCGTTTCTGTTTGGTTGCAAAAAAAAACACATGATATTGATTAAAATCTTGCTTTTTCCAGACTTTTTTTTTAAACTAACATTATCAGTTTTAGCTACGTTACATTGGAAGCAATGGGGGATGCTGGGGTTGTGTTTGGCGGTTTCTACTGAAATTAGCAACTTTTCTTGAGAGAAACTTTCACCAACCAGCTGAAACAATTGTTGTTTCACAATAAAAGAAAAAGGCAGGGCCCAAAAATGGGACAACACATCTGAAACTTAATCTCTTTATTGCACTGTTAACTGACAAGCTAGGTAAAGCGCTGCAAAACAACTAGCCCCTTGAAGGAGTTAGAAAAGTAGCTAGATGGCTAGCTGCTAGTATTAATTTGAGAAACTATAGAACTGAACGTGCCCATAGCCTTGCTCATTGACTCAAATGAAGTCAAATTGTCTAAGTTACCTGTAAAAAACGCAACAAAATCCTTTTAAGCCAGATTTCGAGTTGGGAAAGTCCAAGCTTGCAGAGCAGCCCCAACATTAGCATTCAATATGGCTGCTTCTAGTGAAAGATGCCTGTACGAACTGCTTAGCACTTTTTGTTTTGTAGTAAAACATCGCAATGTTCTGTAAAATAGCTATTGGTAAACATGTCCCTTTTTGTGTTTGAATATATACAATGGATCTCCTTTTATTGCTATTAATACTTATCAACAAAAAGCTAGGAAATGCTTTGGCTAATTTTGCCTAAACAGTTCTAAGCTGAAACTTGGAATGAGACACCATCAAACATCCAAGATTTTACCTTCAAAACAAAGAAAGAAGTACTTTTTTTATTGGTGTTAAAAAAATAAGACAGATTAGAACTGAATAGAGTAAGCAAACCCGTTCGCAGGGTAAATTACTGCTTCAGACGACCTCTGCCGTAACATGGGATTATTGAAACTGCACAGCAATTTCATTTCATTAGATAACACATATCATGACTTCATCATCGTGTTTCTGTTGTAACCAAACACCATTATGTGCCGAGTTCAACCCAATCTGTCCTTGAGAAAGAACTTTTAGAACCACAGAGACTGAAGCCACAACATGCTGTAGAGGCCAGGATGATACCCAACCCTCTCTGGACCCACAGGATGAGAGAGCAAGAAGATGTGTGGGTTAAGATTGTGTGTAATTACACAGCATCCAACAACATCGCAGCAATGTTTCCTCTTTGATGGTCCCCAGGGCTGATTTTATATTTGTCAGTGGTCTCTTTTGGAAAAGAGGAACTACTCAAACCACCCTCTTTAGTCACTCCGCTGAAAACAATGGCTATGAATGAAACAATGAACAAACAACAAGCCATTAAAATAAAAAGAAAAGCTATTTTCACTCAGGGAAGGTTGAATGTGTTCTGAAAAAAAAAATAGATGAGAAAAGGTTGTTGTAACTGTCAAACCAGTTACAAGACTTTTTATTTGCAATATTTGCAATTCAAACAGACACTTCTAAGAATGCATGCAGAGAATCAGCTGGAGATCAGAATATGCTGGTAAATCAGCATAATGTGGATATTGGAAATTGATTGATAGACAGAAGAACAATATTAGTAAGGTACTGAAAACTAATGTCAGAGGGACCCCAAAAAGGACACTGTATATTGCAACAAAAATACACTTCTGTTCATTAGCACAGACCAAAAGCAGAGAAGACGACGTGGAGGAAGAACTGTTCTTAAAAAGTTGGGTCGTGGCTAATAATTTTCTGAAAAGTACCATGTTGGGGAATTGAAAAATAAACTTGCAAGTTCGTTTGAGTGAAAAACAAAACGCTCTTACAGAAAACAAGAATATTAAAAACAAGTGTTTTTAGAGGGGAAGCACCTAGAAATCTCTAGAATCTAATTATTTTTCTCCTTTCCTGGTCAGTGAACACATCACAGCTACTTTGTACCAGAATGAAATGAAACCACTCTTCTCTGTGGATGCTGCTGCTGAGTGAAGAAGACTGTTAGCTGTTTTGCGTACTGCTAAGGAGCTTTTGAAAGTGAAGTCAAAGAAAGCAAAGAGACATAATAAGTTCTCTGGAAAATAAATCATACATTCTTACGACATGTTGAAACATGTTTCAGATTCATTTAGGCTGTGAAAGAGTGTCAGATGTTTTACATCAAAGTTGCTACATGAGATTTCAACACCTGTCTGTTATGGAACTTGTTGATTTGAAAATGATGACAGATATCTAAACCTTTCAGAGTGAAGATGAACATATACATTCTCTATAGCAGGTAGATAGGCGGTGCTGCTTTAGTGATGCTAGTTTTGCTAACATGTTAAAGCTAGTTAAAAATGTCTACTCATTTTGACTGATTCATAAAAACAGGACCATTTCTTTCAATGCCATCTCTCTCACATACAGTGTGACGTTGCCTGAGCTCAAAATACAAATATTTAGTGACTGCTAACAACGGGAGGGTCAAAAAAATATGTTGAACGCCATTCTTTTATACCTTCATATTTTAAGGTTCTTCAATCAATCAATCAAATTTTATTTGTATAGCACATTTCAGCAGCAAGGCATTTCAAAGTGCTTTACATCAAATCAAACACAGAAACACAATGCAACATAGAATCAACAATAAAAACACAACATCAAGTCAGGTTCCGTCAATAAATTTGCAATTGATTACGTTTCAAATACAACTCTAAACAAGTGGGTTTTTAGTTGAGATTTAAAGGAAGTCAGTGTTTCAGCTGTTTTGCAGTTTTCTGAAAGTTTGTCATTCTTCAAATGATATTGAAATAAGGTCAAATTTGACCATAATCACTGCATCTCTGAATCAAAAATTTTGCTTTAAGTATTTCTTTAAATATTCATTTTACACCACTTTCACAAGAGACGTTGTATGCCAGGATCTAGACTTATTTTTTTTATATCTTTGTGAAATTAAATGGAAAGCTGATTGGCTGAAACCTCTTACCCACTGAAAGTAGGAGGAAGAGCTGACTTGTCGAGGAATTCCAGAAAAATATATGTAGTTATTTATATCTCATACAATATAGCACATAAAGACGAATTGAAAGGTTATGATGATACATTGTTGGGTATACATTCGGCTAATGAGTGGTTTTTGAATCAGAAGGGAAACAGGAAATGGGGAGATTATGTCACTACAAGATGATGATCAAATATATTCCACTTCTCCATACCCCCTTTCCAGGCCTATTCACCAAACAAGTGGTGTATTTGTGTGCAATTTAGTATGAGAGGGAGCTATGTAATAGGATGTTGCATTCACACTGAGGATCTTACAAGTCCTAACTTGGTTTTGTGTGTTTTGTCCTTTTTTTGGTGGGATCTGTGTAATAAGTTCATTGATTCACTCCTACATTGATTTTGTTTTGTGAGCTCTTGCAGACTGATCTCTGGAGAGCCTCTATCACTGGATCTGGTGACCCCTGAGCTGACCTCTGACATAGTTCATGTGGCCTACAGGCAAGCCTCACAAACTGTGGTTCAGTATTTTTTGGACTTTGGTTTTACAAACCCCTTCCAAACTGTCCAAGAAGCACAAAGTTTGCTTCTTGGACTGTTTGGAAGGAACTCTAATTTTATTTTTTGGACTTTTTAAGAACTCCCTCCAGGACCATCACTGGGTTCAGGACTATGGATTGATCAAGGGATCTGGAGGCTACCCTTTGGGAAACGGGGTCTGTCATGTCCCATGGTACTTTCAGTTTGTGTTGCCATTATTTTTGATTGCAAGGCATTGGGTCTCCATAGGTATTTCATTTCTCCATTTGAAACCTAGTCTTCTGGTCACCTAGGCTGTTTTCACATCGGGTTATCTGTTAGACTCGGTTTGATTGGGGACTGGAATCGCAACACTTGTTACATTTTCTGCTGGTGGTTTGTAGGATTTCTCTGTCGTCTATGGGAAAAGACCATGAGCCATTTCTCCAGCTAATGTTAGAGTCTTGCGTTTGTTTTGGTTGTATATAGTTACCCAGCGCTACACAGTCCAATTCCTGCTTTTGGGGCATTCTCCAAAAGCAGGAATGCTTGCATCCACATATGCATTCGCACCACGCCAGAGTTAACGTCAAAAGAACCAAGACCAGAAATCGCTTGTTTGGTCCATATCAGCATTTGACTGCGCATTCACATCTTCCCAAACAAACCGGACTTTCTAGGCAAACAGACTAAACAGGGCTGGTGTGAATTTAGCCTTAGCGTTTCCCTGATCTTCTGATTCAATGTTCTCTCTGTTATCTTTTGATTATCATTTATTCTAATGTTGTGTTGTGTTCTGTGTGTACTATTCACTGTCCCTCACTGGTACACTGGTAAAAAAAGTAGATTGTTTTTACCAGTCTACTTTTTTTAAGAAATAGGAAGAAATAAATAACGGAGTGGAGAAGAAAGTGTTCAGGATCAAGGCAATAAAAGACTCCTGATTGTCGTTCTCTTCTTGGCTATTTCCCAGTTGGTGTTTCTGGACACTTGTTTGTCATCAGTGAACTGATACCAAAGTATTTATTTTTCTCAGAGCTGAGCAGAAGCAGGCGGAGGCAGATGGGAGTGGGCTGCGTGAGTTCAGCATTGCTGGAGAACATAAAGAAAATCTGGGACATGGAGGCATTTTATAATTATTTCTGCACTGCAATAACAACAACAAAAGATAGGAATCTGAAATGAAACCCTCCTCAACATAATTAAATCTTGCGTCTGGCATGAGTGAGAGGATGGGAACACCTTGCGGTGTGAAGTAAGAGGTAACTTGTAGGCGCTTCTTTTCCCGACATATGCGGCGGTAAATAATGCACCGTTCCAGATGGTTGGCATTCCGGACCGCAGACTGCCTTCGGCTGCACATTCGCAACCTGGCTGCATCGCCACTGGCACGAAACTCACGTCGACTGCAACAAACGCTGCTGCCACGCCAACATGCCCACGTCACCGTTCGACGGATTAACTTTCCCCCCCTCCAGGGGGTCTTTTGTGGGCTCTAGTGCCCCTTATATGACAGTAGGCTGACAGGAAAGGGGGATGGAGAGGGGAGAAGAGATACGGCAAATGTCGGCCGGGTCCGGGAATCAAACCGGCGACGGCCGCGTCGAGGACTCAGGGCCTCCAAACGTGGGTTGCACTATCCCCTACGCCACCGCAGCACGGCCAACAGATGAACTTTTAATTGAACATGCATCAGTCATTACTGCTGTCAACTTAAAGACAGGACAACGTAAAACCTAAGAATCCTACTACCTGAGCAAGAAGATTACAAGCTGTTTTAATGAATTTATTTCCAGACATAACAACTGAGCAATTATATTACCTTCTATAATCAACAGTCATCTGCTGGAGGTAATACTTTCCTTCACTGTTTTTCTCTTAAGACTTTTTTAGGTCACCATGGTAACACACTGAAGCTTGACAAGGCATGTAGGAAACAAACATTTGGAACAAGGTTCTCTGTCCAATTTTATGATGGAGTACAAAAGGTCGTTCTAAGAAAAAAAAAAATGAATGAAAAAATTTAATTACCAGAATAAAAGCATAAAGCCAAATATTACGACAATAAACTCAGATTATTATCAAGTATATTATTGAGAACAGTTGTTGATAACAGTAATATTCTGATAATATTATGAGTCATAATATTACAAGAAGACATACAAAAATAAAATCATAGTATCTTGAGAATCAAGCCATATTATGAGAACAAAGTTGAAACAAAAATAAAGTCGTAGTGTTACGAAAATAAAGATTACAGGGATAAAATTGTACGAAAACAAAGTTGAAATAATATAAGAATAAACTCATAACATTTCGAGGATAAAGTTGTAGCATTATGACTTTATTCTCATAATTTTCTCACTTTATTTTCTCAGCGTGCTCCTAAAACTCCGTTGTGCAATCTTGACCAAAGTCAATGCAAATGAAGTTTTGGCTATAAACTCCGGTCTCTAGAAGTGCAAAGTTGATAGAGACACAGCTCAAAATACCTGCAGCTTTTACTTCTTCAAAAGAAGTTCTAAATACACAAAAGCCACATTTTTTTCCTAATGTTTAAATGTAATAAATTCAAAACTCCTGTACAATTATGCTCTATTTTGACTTTGTCCATCAGATAAAAATCCAACACGACGCGCTGAAGTTTGTTTGCGACGTGACAAAGGCTGAAGGGACACGAATACTTTTGCTGTGTGTCAGCAGCAATAAAAGGCAGTGAAAGGGATCATTAGTGCCTCGTTTTGTGGACATGCTTGAAAGCCTTTATTAGAGCGTCTGAAGTCAGAAGGCGAGGACCGCTTTGAAACGCTTCAGCCTTCCACGCGTCAGCCGGTCCAGTCTGACGCGTCTCCTGATGATGAATTCCTACACGCAGACCCAGACCACTCTTTCTGACTCAGCCTACTTTTGTTTTTCTGTTGGTTTCGAAAACATCTCATCCAACGAGCAGCTCAGACATTCTCCTATCTGAAGCAGCAAAAAAATAAAAATTAAAAAAAATCTGTTGTACTCATTTCTTCTTACCTTTGATTTATTTTGTACATGCAGTCATTTGAATATAAATAAACAGTTCAGGAACTCAATGCACTAAGTAACAAACTATATCAATCGATTACAAAGTCATGTTTTGAAACCATTTAAAATAACTTTTAAAATTTTAAACTGGTGAATAAAACAATAAAGATCAGAATGTGATATCAGAGTAATAAAAAAAGTTAGTTTTTTTTATTATTATGTGGCCTTGATGGAAAGTGTTTTTAATACCTGCTTAAAGATTATTTTCATTGGTACATTCACACTCTGACAAGTGAGACCATTTGAAACGCATATTTTAATTTATTGAACACAACTGGATATTAAAGAGGATTTACTGTAAATTATAAACACAAAGTAAAAACATTTCTGATGTTATTCATTTGCGATGTTGCAAATTTTTTCTCCTAGATTAAAATTCATTCAGGACAGCGTTGCTAGAAAGAAAACCTCATAATGATTTAAATATTTTTCTCTCAAACTTAAAGTTGACAATTTCAGACTTTCCGAATGCAACAAGATGCATCTGCATAAACCATCGAAATAATTTTTACTAGATTCACATACAGATCCACAGCTGAAGAGTATTTGTAACATTCATGATGGCTAATAGAAGCAGCCCATTGCATTCCTCATCGTCCTGGGATTGTAAACAGAGGCGGGGACTTTCTTCCCTAAATAACAGACATTTCCCACATGCTTAAAAAAAAGGGAAAAAACATGCAACATCGCTTATTATGGAAAACAAAATATCTCGTGGTTTGTCTGTTTCAGTGACGCTGGCTCTCCGCCTGGAAAACCAAACGCAATTTGTTAAATTCCCTCAGAATATGGATTTGAGCAAATAGCTGGCCTCGCGCTGAGGCTGGAGGAGGAAGGAGCCGGTGTTGAACTAAAGCGCCCGGTTCACCTTTTACCTGGACTCTGACACTCAGCTGGAGCCTACAGGAAGTACTCTGCTTGTTCCCACTTCACAGTCATTAAAGGGAAGTTCAAACCTAACCGGATGAGCTACGCTGTAACCCGATTACTAAAGCGTCAAAAAAGAAGCGTTTGACTCCAGATCCCTCTATTTGACGAATCCAGGCAGTGAGGTTTCATTGGACAGAACTGGACGGGCTGAGAAGGTGACTCATGGTCGTCATGGACGCTGTCGCCATGGACGCTGTCTGAGATCACATGGTTGTTGAAATTCGCCCACTCACTTTCTTGCATGGGGGCGGCCAGAGTTTCAACAGGATTACTGGACGGGATTTACGACCAGAGTGACTCAGTGCCTCCTGACTTTTGAGTGCATCATTCGTGATAGGAACTTGTGAAAAAAGGGGTTGTTTTTTTTATTGTTTTCATTTGTTACTACAGGTGAATGACACACAGAGACAATGAAAAGTCCGAAATTTAAACACTGCAAAATATACACCAAGGGGGAAAAAAAAGGTATTGTTTCCTGTGTTATCTCATATTGGCACACACAGCCAGCTAAGGCACTAACTCCAAAAAGGCTTTTATTATTTGCAAGTGGAGCACAAAACTAAAGCAAGGGTGTCAAAAGTGCGTGGGGAGCATTCGCGCCCCCTGCACTGATTTATTGCGCTCCTCCAACTACAATTCAGCACAGAGACTTGATACAAATGGAGACTTAGAGTAAAACTGTGCTCAGAAGCTGATTTAAAAAAAGCTTCTTCTTTTTTTTTGCGGCACATTAGTCCTGGAATAATTTGCAAAAAGCCACAAATACTCCCAACAAATTGACATCTGAAACTCGTCTTGGAAAGCTGTTTAACTGAAGTGTGTAAATACTATTCTTAAATTATTTTATTTTATCTTTGTATTTTATATGAGGTATTAATATATTCAGTAGTTTTTTATTTTGTGTGTATTTGTAGGGGATTTTATGATACTTTAATCATCTGTACCTTTTAAGTATTGTTTCGTGTACTGAACAAGCGCTTTACTATTAGGCAGGTTGTCCTCAAAAAAAAGAGACTTTATCTCAAACAAACGACCAGGTAAAATAATGATTAAACAGATAAAAATAAAAAACACTCAATGTAATCTCTTCTCCATTAATCCCATAGTGAATAAGACCTGAGTTTTTTAATAAAAAGCTACCCAAATCCTGTTCTTATTGTTGCAAAAACAAAAGACTATTTTTGAATCAAGTCCAAAAGGATTTGCAAACTGGATGTCTTTCTTTTAATAAGGAAAGGAAAAAATGTTGTTATGTTTTGGATCAACATTGATTTACAGATCCATGGCGAAACGTAGTGATGGATGCAGCACTACCAAAACCCGGTCAAAAGTTGATGAACGGAGGTATAAATAGGCTATAAAAGAATCCTAAAGAATCAGCCGGCGCTGCAATGGAAAGGTTTACATCGAAAGCATGTTAGAATGGCATAGTCAAAGTTCAGATTTAAATCTAACAATCAAGACTTGAAGGCTGATGTTCGCAGCTAAGTGATTGTTCTCCACCAGCGACAATAGATAAAGTTCCAGAGAAGACAACAAAGATGCAAACCTGATACCGTAAGCCGCCACAGCAATTGTTGGACGACATGTTGCTCGCTGCGAGTTTGAACAGAATTTTTGGCCGTGCTGTTTGCTACGGAGATCAGAGGTCTTACGCTGTAAACTAAGGGGCAGATCCTGAGGAAAAGGCAAACAAACGTCCAGCTGTATACATACTGGAGTGCTGCTGTAAACAGCCGCAAGCGAGCGCACAGAAGCCTGTTCCATGGTGAGACGTAAACAGAGGGTGGGAGGGCATCTGTAGTTGGGAGTTTTGAAAAAGAGAAGAAAAAAAAAACAGCAGCAGAACACCAGGTGGCTCCTTCTCCCAGTTTAACGTGTCAGAGGGTTCTGGAAACAGAGGTATGACAGACACAGGAAGTGTCTGTTTCCTATTATTCTCCAGTAAATACCTCCACTTTCCCTTTCTGGGACACACGGTGTCACGTCCTGGGTTACTGGATGTTCACACGGATGCTGCTCATGCTGCACAAATGTTGATTCGACACCATCACCCAAAGGTTAGGGTCAGGTCACAGCTTACAGAGCTCTGATGGATGGGTTACTTGATGATAAGATACCCTTTAAATCTATATTGTTCTTGAAGAAAAAAGTCAATCAGTTCAAGCAATGAAGACTCCCCATTACATCTCTTTCAGAAAGAAAATGTGTTTTGTATTGGCAAAATGATCAATTCATTAAGAGAAGGCATTCAAAGACTGACCCCCAGGGAAAAAGATCCTCCAGAATATTTAAGCAATCATGAATCTCAAAAATGTGATCTTTGTCCAATCAGTGAACACACCATCAAGCACTTATGCAAAGCCAGAGCAGCAGAAAAATGGCTTTTCTTTGCAGGCATATTCAAGAACCGTCTCATTTGAATGAATCATTTGAATCATATCCATCATTTTAACATTGCTGTTTCTATACACTTTTGCACAAGTAGCAAAATGTAGCATGGCAAAACATGAGAAAGCAGCCAAGATGAAAAGAACCACGCTCTGACGGGGTCAAGAGCATTTGCTTTATACCACCTTAAAAAGAACAAGACATTGGGAGCTTCCAATCAAAGAACAAAACGTGGCACAACAGCTTATTCTTTTACATCTCCAAGAGTTGTAAAAGTAATAAGAAATGTCCTCATAGAGTCCTTAAAATGACACAAAATGTCTCATTTTGTGACATTTCTTCAAACTTCTGGAGCTTTATCAAACGTTTCTTTAACACCCACTGAAAAAAATTCACTGGCATCAGCAGAAAAAGTGTTAAAACTCTTGATAAACAAAAGATGTGGTCACACAATGATATGCCAACAAATTCTTTGGACCAACACATCGCATCGCGGCTGTTATCAATCTTCCTCAGGGGGAGACTGTAACACTGACCTCCTAACCCCACTCTGAGGGGAGAAGTTTCTCACATGTACTGTTGGAGCTCGGTGGAAAAATGCGCCTGGGATATGGCCGGAGTGACAAGCGGAGGAGGAGGAGTGAGAGAACGAGACATTCCTCAAGCGAAGGACGGAGTCAGGCAGAGGGACGGGGAGCGTATCTTCATCGAGTAGATATCGTTTTGGTTCAGGGGCAGATGTGGGAGCCTGAACCAGAGCCGCATTCCCCTGATCTAGACACTTCAGACACTCACAGAGCAGAAGGGATGCACATGTGTGTTCAGGCATGCACTCAGCCACACATGGATACTGTACATATGCTCGCACAAACTGTCATTGTTGACTATGAGTGTGTGTGTGTGTGTGTGTTTAGATGTTTGACTGCAGCTAACAAAGCTTGCTCTGTCTCATCCCGCCCCCTCTGTATTTATGTGAATCTCACAAGCCTTGCCGGTCTCTCTGGGACTCCTCCGCGCGTCCGCCGTACATAATGTGACCGACGCTGACCTGGGGTCGCACACACACAAGGCGCTCTCCTGAGAACAAGACCTTATCTGGATCAGATATGTTCCCAGGATCAGATATGGTAGCATGTCAGCCCATTTCTGCTTTCCACTGGAATTGTAGAACCTCGTCTGCCGCTGCACAGCAAACAACAGATTTCCCAATGGACACAACCATATCCTAAGTGTTTCACATGTCTAGTCAGAAGGAATTTTACTAATCTAGTTGCTCAGACGTTTCTATGAGTCAGTTTGACTCTAAGCTACAGGTGAGATTTATTCTTATCCAAACAGGCCTGATAAAACAGACGAAACACATGCCAGTGGTTGGGATTATGTATACTCAGTTGGGAAATGTCGGAAGGTAGACTTATACCACTTTACAAAGAACAATACGACTGATTGTATTTTTTATTCCCAAGTAACTTGGACTTCCCCCATAAGTACTTAACCTAAATCAATTGGTCTCTTGCTATTAAGATTATGGAAAGTTCTGAAGTTTTTGTAGAGGTCAAATATTCCACCAATAGGGGACAATTTGGCAGATGAAAGTCAGCATCCAGAGCAAACAAGGGTCAGTTACTAAAATAAAAATATGCAGAAATTTTAAAAGGTTACTAGCCTAGTAAAAGCCAACTCTTTGTTCTAAGTTTTGAATTACTTTTGGGAGGTGAGGACTCTGTGGAAGTTGTAAACAATTGGATTTAATTTTTACCCAATAACTAATGCTTGCATGTGATCTTTGCAATGCACCAGGTCAGTTGTGAAGGAAGCTATGCTATGACGCTTACCAGAAATTGCATCCACTACAAACAACAATCCCCCACTGTGAAGAGAGAAGTGCCAGCTAAACGACATGTTTGTAAGTAATAAAACGTTCCTCCTGCTCCACCTTTTATTGCTCAATATTTGAAAGTGTGACCAACACGGACTAAATGGCTTTATTCGCTTCCTACGCTACCCTTGCCAATCAACGACCACAAGCAGACTACCATTTAAAAACATTGCAAGACAATCAACGTCATCGTTCACAACTCCTCCTATTTGCCGACAGGGCGGGTTGAAATTCATTGTGAGAAATCGAGCTCAAAGGGAGAAATCCCAGGTGACGAAATGAGGTTAGATGAGAATTGAGCGGAATTGCTTGGGAAGGCAATGACAAAGCTGAAAGATCATAGCTGAGACGCACAGAGCAATCACAACCCCCTTCCCAAAAACAGAGTCAGCATGTGGAAACTAAAGGAGTGCCACCCATCAGTCTTAATAAGATAGCTCTGTTTGGAAACTTTACTTTGAAAGCTATTGGCTGATCTCCAAAGTAACAAACCACAGATTACTTGAGACAAAAAGGGTTCTGTCTGTAGCATCACTGGGAATTAACAGATTATGACCAAGTCGTGTTTAAATTTCTTTCCCCCTTCAGTCATTAAAAACAAACATTAACTTCCTTTGCCAACACCCCAGCAGGTTAAGGCATATGGTCTCCCTTCCAGAGGCTGATTCTGTGGCGGTGTTTAAGGGGAGTTTTACTCTCCACTATCATCTGCAGTCCCATGACTCTTCAAGACAGAGTCTTTTCTCAAAGTGAGCAGCTGATGCAACCTTTCTGAACAAGACAAGGACTTTACAAACTGGCATTTTATAAATGGTGACCTACTGTCTCTTGGAGTTTTGTTTACTTGTGAGATTAGGACAGAGCATGAGATGGATGAACTGGGGCATCATCTCGGTGCTGCTTTCAACTGTCTTGATGAAGAAATACCTGAGATGAACGCCAAAGCTCTCAATTCACCAGAGCATCTCAACACGCCACTATTCTTGTGAAAGAATAGTGGAGTGTGAAAGACGTGTCAAAAGGGCGGGACCCAGAATATACATCGGTAAAGTACAGAGGGTTCTAAGCCAGGCTCAGCCTTAGAGACAGAGAGTAAAACCAGTTCCTTTAGGAGTCAGCAGAGGTGCCTTGAAAACCTTAGGGAGGTTTTCGAGGCAAATCCCATTAGGGGAAGACACTGATGCAGAAAACAAAGCACAGTGGAGATCCTTCATTTCCCTTATGATCAAGAAACTCTCTTGAATTGTCAGGAGCAATGAGGGAGTGTTGCAGAGGAAAGGGATATTGGGGAAATGTGTTGTATATTTTCTGTACAACCTATTTCCAATCCTAAATTTCCTCTGCAAAATTCTGAGCAATGTAATAATGCACAGATTAAAATATATTAATTCATTACAGTGACGTCGAGAGGGATGGATGATTAAACTGATGGACGGACAACAGGACAGGGAATGAAGACTCAAGATACACATCCATATTTGTCTGCATTGTTTTTCATTCTTCCCTACAACTGGAAACTCCCTTTAAATTCCCCATATTTTCCAGATTGTGCTTCAATTCACAAATCGATATCAGAAACTTTTTTTCTTGTTTCTTGAAAATTAATCATACTTTTTGTCTGTGTAACTTAAAGCTTAACTTTCATACTTTTGACTGTTGCTGTTGACAGATTTTATTCCTGCTATTCTTTCCTTCAGCAAAAAAAAAACAACAAAAAAACAACTAATCATCTGGTTTGGCTTTTGTGATTTACACATAGTTCAAGTCACTTAATGGATGCTCATAGAAACAAAAACAGTGCTATTTAAAGAACTAAACTTAGCACACAAGCATTAGAGAAGCATTTAAAAAAGGAACCACAGTATTTTCATCTGGACCTTTCTCATGAATCCCTGCAGACTGCAAGAATCAACAGAGGAGTAATTCAGAGGATTTTGGCTGATCTCTTTCAGTTATGGTGACTAAAACCTGGAAGAAGCCAGAGTTAAAAATAACAGTAATTACTCTGAATGTATTCTGGTGTACAGTCAAGCTGCGGTGATGAAGGCTTAAATTAGCTCTCAAATTCTGCCTCGTTATCTTAATAGTTTCTTTCTAAACTGCAGGGACAACCAGCGGTCGTGTTGGACAAGCTATCTGTTTGGACCGTTGCTATGCAACAAAGCTTTATTTCTGCACTACCTGGCAGTTCCACAAATAGATGGAATAGATGTGCAAAAATCCACAAATCTATTTTGCCTCGTGAAAACAAACACCAGATTGTGGTTTATCTGGGCCTCGCAGTCAGCACTTCACAACCACTAAAGCTGATATTTCACACCTCCACTCTGAATATGTTCTGCGAAACTGTGTTTCTGGATGACATCAGCACAGTGGGATGGTAGCCGTGGTGGTGTTGGTTTTCCAGTACGGAGGGGAAACACCCGGCTGTGTGCTGGAGGCTGCGCGGCAGTGATGTGACCTCAGGCGTTCCTCTGCAGGGATGAAACCCAGAGCAAATCCAAACCCCCGCTACAAGCCTGCCGCCGCCCGCTGCTTCATAACAGCTGACTCTGCAGCGGGAGAGCCACTGGAGAGACGAAAGGGCTCGCAAATTTACCACTTGTTGCAAAGTGCTTCTTGTAGTTCCCTTGGCTACAGGTAACATAATGAGAAAGGAATCCAGAGAACAGAAGCAGTGATGCTGAAATAAAAGAGGCCAGTTCAATTTAGAGATTTAGAGACAAACAAAAATCTAGGATGGGATCTAGATTAGAGAAAACAAGATATGCAAAAGCTTTAAAAACAAAAAAAAGTTATGCTTTCAACCCTGCTAAAATATTCCGTGATACATTATAATATTGTACTCTGCAACTTTGTTATTTGGGTTTAAAGGTGAAGAAATGAAGTGGGATTCTATTCCGAATAGTGCATGTATACAGAAGTCATTGGTGTGGAATTCACAGTGTTCTGCTGAGTCATGACAGGGTATGTTACTTTTTCATGGCATTGCTGTCTGGTAGAGAATACTGCATGAAAGAAATTTCAATGCTCTGTGGTGGTAAAAAATTAAAAAGGAATTAGTCTGAATTAATCAGGCGGTGCTGTTAGTATTACTGTGAGTTTTAAGCATCCAGCATGCCGAAGTGAGAATATGCAGTGTTATAGCAGGTCATTACTGCAATATTTTGGTCACGGTGGTGTTGATTCTGTATCCTTAGTGGCTTTTTAGAGATGCTATTTAAGAAGTCTGAAGATACTGTGGCATTTTGGACTGTCTGGTGATTAAAACATGAGTGCTACAGTGTCAATTGTTAGTAAAGCTGTGAGAGGGGACTATTTTGCTGTGGGATCATGCCTTCCTACGTCATTGAAACAAAAGTCAAATGCTTTAATACACACAAGACAACTTTGGCTGTGATGGAGAATCAAGGTGCTACACATTTTGCTTCAAGTGTTTGTGTTACTACTGTGAACATGAAGGAAATCTCATTGCAAGCCGTGCCTGGTTAAAACACCAACAAACTGACTTTGAATTCAGAAATGATCGAAACTCCAACTGTAAAGAAACAACCACTAAGACTCTCAGCCAAACGAAGGCATTGCTGTGGTGAAGCGGGGGAGGAAGGATCCCCCTCCAGATGGCTTCCATTACATGTTAACTGCTCATGTTGATACGGCAACAATTCCTAGGGAGCCCTGGTTTCTTATGGAAATGCCATGTTGTGCCCCCAGAGCTCTGAAAGAATGTAATACAGTTGATAAAGCCAGCGACCCGGTGTGTGTCAACAAGGCATTCAATGACAGTCGTTTAGCAGATGGCCCCAAACACAGACCTCTGCATGGCGTCTTGTCATTCCCCTTTTTAAAAAGACACTTTCAAGCCAGAATCTGCTGTAGATATGCGCTGCAATGCTTGGTAAGTGTAGAGTATAACTCTACACTTATAAACTTGGAAAAATCCAATCTTTAACTTGGATAGATTTATCCAGGCATGAGAAACATAACTTATATTATGCTGACTTAAAACATCAGTAAAAAAATAAAATAAAATAAAATTATATTACATGTCAACCAGTTGATGGAGAAGAAAATTACTTTCTGTGCTTTGACAATAAACAAAACTGTGTGGAATTTGAAATACAATACTTCACTGGAATTACAGGATCATATCAATGAGTTTTGGTAGCAAGTAGCATTCCAGATGGGTAAAACAATGGATGAATGGGTCAATTGTCTTACAGGGTTAGCCCTTAAATGCCTTTATAGCATCCAGGCCGTCACAAACGTCTTAGCTGTTTTAGCATACTGCTGGCACTGGCTGGACCTGCTTCAGCTATTAGCACTTACTATGGTGGGACAACGGCCACATCTGGTTGAGCGTACTGTGTCGCCACCCGGGCAGTTTGTATGCAGATCAAGTCTTTGAATTACCTTGCATACTTTTGACTTTTCATGCCATCACCAACACTTTACTTCATCTTAAATTTGTCCGCCTAAACACCAGGGCAGTAGCTGGAAATATACTTTCAATAGTGTATTTGTTGGAAATCTTTGGGTATCTACATATTTATTATTTTTTGTTGTCTCGAGTATAATTCAATAATATTGTATCTATCTGAAAACTACATTTTTCAGTTTACTTTTTATCCGTGTTTGGGGCAGCTGACTTCCAAAATAACAGATCTACAAAACAAAACAAAATGACTAAGTAACTTTGTCTGGACGCAGCAGAGCACTGTGAAATCCACACCACTGATCCCTGTGTGCAAGCACAAGTCAGGGCATCAGAAGCAACAAACATACTTCAAAGACATCCCAAGGACTAATTTCTTTATGTTTAGATCCATTTAACAAGACACACAACACTGTGACAACCGATTTACAGTTGAATGGTCAACGGAGTTGGATGCAAAACTTCAATTTGGAGTGTACAAACTCACATTTGTAGGCATGAAATGTCTCAAAGTATATGACTCCAAAAGGTCAACAAGACATGACGAGCATATTTCCTAGGGTTTTATAGCTGGAAGCTGTTGAGAATAACCAATCCTGTGTTTTACTTACATCTCTTTTAGCTAGCAGCTGAGCTAAACCTAAAAGAAATGACATGTTAGGAAATGCAAATGAGAGTTTGGGTTAGAGGAAATGACACAGTAGGGAACGCCCTCTTTTAGGCCGTAGCTTAGATAGAGGGTAACAAAGGAGATCACAAACTCTTCTGGGGTGCCATGTTGTGTGTTACCTCCAGAAGATGGCAGGTCATATTGGACCAGCTGTATTTTGGCATGAAAATAAATGGAATCCATGAATTCAACTCACTGACTCTTCTTTAACCTCACACATCAAGAACGCAGCATGGAGAACGAATAACTCTCCACAAAGCCATCCAACTGCAAGATATTCAGCTATATATCAGGCCTATTTGGTTTAGTCTAACTAAACTGCACTAAAGCAATCAATGTGCATTTATTCACTGACCTGGGAAAATATTCTTACAGTGCTTCAGTTAAGTTCAACTTCACTGCTGTGAATGGAATGGATTTGTCAGAGTGCCAAAAAAAAAAAGTAATTCCTAATAAACTTCTGTCTATAAAGACTTAACATACTGCGTTGTGTTATAAGACAGGTTAAATATGGTCTAGTGAAAACACATCAGACACTGGTAGTGATTTAAGGATCACCGAAGCAGATTAACATGAAGACACCACAGTTATAGGACATTAGTCCCGAGGCCGACGCACAAACAACAACACAGTTAGAGAGAGGCTTGAAATAGTCCTGGCAGGACTAATCACCACAGGGAGGCTGGAAAATGACCTGCAGCCAAGCAGGTTGACTGAATGATTAAATAAAGTGTGTGTTTGCTGATAAAAGCTCTCTCTCTCTCTCTGTTTTGGACGAAACCTTCAGGAAGTTATTAGGCGTAAAAACATAAGTCATCATTACTGTTTCAACTCATTTGGGGTTTTTTTTTTTCCCCTTCTTCCTCATTAGATGAGCTGTGGGCCGTAATAAGCAAAGCTCTGGAATGAATCACTGTCATATGGCTCTGGATGCTCGGCGTCACCGTCTCCTTAGAAACACAATATCCTGCTGGCCTCTTTCTGACCCTGCTGGTCACAAGGGGTTTCATTTCAGGCCTCTTATATCAAAAAAGCAAACAAGATCCATGAACTTTTTATCAATACTCAGAAATGACATTTTAAAGATTCTGTCCACATTAGTTAATCTCTTTGCTAATTACATTAAAAAAATATACTGGAAAGATATTTTGTGCAGCATGTTTGCCAGATAATGTGATCAACATCATTTGTTTCTGAACTTTTTCCACCTTTAATCCGACAAACTTCCCAACATCAATATTCAGTTTCAACACTTCGCATTTTAGATACATTATTTGTATCCTTCAGCTAAAGCAACAGTTAGCAAATAGGCTACAAAGATCGAAATGATTTCAGTTTACAAAGGTATAAGTCAAGAGGAGGGTAAAAAAAAAAAAATCGACAATATATATATGATGAAAGTAGGCTACTAGTTAGTACTACACCACCAGTAATAATGGATTGAAACCCTTTATTACTAAGCAAACATACAGGCCTAGCTTAAATCTCCTTTGAGCTTTTAGTCACAAAAGAGAATCTTGGCACAAAAATATTACTGAACTCAGCCTAGAAACATTATTAGAACATATTTGTTCTAATAATGTTTTAGAACAATGATTTACATAAATTAAGAATGAGCATTTCTGATGACAAAATAAATATCTAACTGCAAAACATCTGATAGCCTATCCGGTAGCTAACATGAGCTTGTCTGATCCCTATCGGTCCTTTATTTAAGCAGTGGAACCCAAAAAAGGTGGAGCCAGAACCTAGAACTTTAATCTGGACTCAGCATAGCGACTGGTTTTGTAACTTCTGTGTTTTCTCACATTTAATGTATGCAAATTTAGGATCCTTCGCTTTATTAGCCACGCGACTTGTGGCAAAGTGCATTGCAGAGCAAGACCAGCTCCAGGAGACATGAATATGCACGCAATGTTTAATACAAGTGTATTAATATCAACTAACCTGAGCTTGAACCCAATATTAAACAATATTGTAATATTACACAAGGACTTCATTACACTGGCAATTAAATGGACAATGGTTTGTTTTGCTTGGAACAATGAAGTTGGTTGTAGGAAACCACAACAAGGAAGGTGACAACTGACACATCACACACCCTAATCTCCCCTCCACTGGGTGCCCCAACAATGCCGGCCTTCATCTGTGTGAGTGACGCACGTCAAGCCAGTGGTCAACTGTAATTGTGAAAGTACCACAGAAACCTGAAGCAGCAGTAGGGATGAGAAACGAAAAACCCCCGCAGTGGGGAAAAGCAGAAGTGGCTTTTGGTTCCACCGTTAGTCATTTCTCCGTGCCATCCTGCAGTTTCCACAACACGTAACTTTTAGACGCACCCCAGACCGCGAAACTTCTCAACTAAGATTGAATTTATCTCATTTTAATCCACCAAAGTGGCTCTCATTCAGCGCTGCCCCGGTAAAAAAAAAAAAAAAGGTAAAAAAAAGCAGCTGAAATCAATCGTTTTTCTCCGCTTCGTGGTTAAATACTCTGTCCTGTTCACTTCAAACAGAAAGTAGAGCAGGAGTCCGCTGAGGTAGATGTGAGGTTAGGTTTGCAGCGACAGCCCTGCAAATGTCCAGCCTGGCTTGGCTGCATGACTGGACTTTTTACTTGACTCAAATAAAAAAAGAATGTGAAGAAAGTGTGTGATAAGTCCACCACAGACTGAGATACATGCAACAGCGTGTTAGACTAACTGTAGATAAAAGAAAAAAAAAATTATAATGTGGCCGTGGAAGAGTATTTCTGCCATAAAACGACAAAAACGCATTTTCTGTATTTCTAGATTAATTTCACAGTTAGTGGGGGGAAAAGATGTACATTTGCAAGAAAAATAAGGTTCATTTTCCACGATGAAAGGAATGAAATGTCAAAACTTGGTTTTGGATATTCTCTTACATAATGTAAAACATTAGTGATAAAAAAAACCCCCAGAAGTATGAGCAGTAATTTCAGGAGATGAGCACAACTTGTATGTTTTGTAGCAAATGTCTGACTTTATAATATTTGTTAACTTCTGAGTTTTTTCCATGTAATTTTTTTTTTTTACTTTATAATGCCAAAAAATATCATGGCTAAGCCTTCAAAACATGGAAAACGGCTTTTCCATGTTTTGAAGGCAGAACCGGTCCAGATGAGTTTTTCTTGGAAATTTGTGACTTTTTGACAGAGAATAACCAAGTTTTTTTTTTTATGGTAAATAATCGTTTTGGTTGATACTTTTATTTTTTTGAGTTTTATCTACATTTGCCCTAATACTCCCTCATCTGTACGCATGAATGAATAAAGGTTAGGGATGTATGCTTGAATGGATAAAGGCGGATAATCTTATTATTGCTTCATAATTGCAGGGCAGTTTTTTTTTCTTTGTTTAATTACTGCTTATTAAAATTTATTAAAATTGGAAAGGGAAGGTCAGGCTTCGAAGAAAAAAAAATTATAATTTGGCATCATAAGAAAAGTCTAATCAGTGCATCTTTACCATTAGGAATTGATCATAGTTTAGCACTAAATTTGGTGAAGATGGATCCAGCTTCCCTCTGCAACTCTGCTTGCTCGTTATTGTCATTATACGAGCCCCAGACGTCTTCCATTTGCAGCTTTTGTAAACTACGGGGGAGACTTCAGAAGGGTCTGGGTCAACTGGCTTAGACCAACAAATATTTGCTTTTTATTTATTTTTATTTTTTTTATTTTACTCCAACTTGGACATTCAGAGCTCCAGCCTGACCACAAAGAGACACGCGACGCCAGGAAAGAAAAGTTACCAAGAAAGGCATTCAAAATGCTCCCAGTCAGACGCACATGTGAAACAACAACGAAGGACGCGTTTATTGTCACCGCGTCGAGTAAGGAGTCCAGTTCCTGTAACACCTGGGGCACAGAAGGAACCACTTCGATATGTTCTGTGCAGCTTTTTTTTCTTTTTTTTTTTTTACCCCCCATGCAAGTGCACAAATAATCTGTCAAATTCAGAAATGATCAGAGAGAGAACAGAGAACTAGCTCCAAACTTCAAAGCGCCAGCTGAGCAGGACCGGTCCAGATGAGTTCGAGTTGATCCTGCGCAGGCCGGGGAATGCCGAGCAGCTTAGCACCTTAGCGAAGACCCCGCCCCCGTCCCGTTCGGCTTCGTTCCGCTGGTGATAAGATAAGCATCGTTTTGTCTGAGTATGGGAGCTCGGAGCCCAGGAGAACGCGGTTCTGTGCGGAGCGCTTCCCAGTCAGGGCGGAGATTGTGATAAAGTTAGAACAAACTGACACAGTGAAGGTTGGTGCCACTGGCTCCTCCACTGTTATCGTCCCCAAAAAATAAATAAATAAATCAAAAACAAGCCCAAGGCAGACACAGGGTGGTGAGCAGTGGTGACCTTGAAGGGGGTCAGGAGGGGCCTGTGGTTCCACTGCTAAATTTGTGGTTTTAATGCAGATTAAACAGAGGACCTGGACATTTTTAATAAGTAAAAACATAAGAATATTGATTAAATGATTTATTTTATGTAGTAATTTTTCGTGGCCTGTCACAACAAATTTTAATGGAAGCTATTGCAAGAATTGATAATTCTGCTTTGTTGAGGTAGTTTATACTGTATTATACTGCTAATAGCGTCATGATAGTGATAGTAAAAGAACAGAAACAACAAATAAAATGAGGAAACAAAAATGTAAACAGTGAGATATTGAATACCATTTCCACACTTGGAAAGTACTGAAATCCAATGTTAGAATCTCCCATACTACATCTTTGACGGTAAAGTTCAAAGATTCTCTAAAAAATATGGGATCAAAATACAGGGGGAAAAAATCCAGGTCTTCAAACTGTCTTCAAGGAACTGAACAAATCATTTAAATGGACTGTGATGGAATAACATTTATTCCCTTTATTCTTCCACGTCACTTATTTATGCATGTGTTATTTTTTTCCTCCCTTATAGCCAGGTTTTTGATATTCCTTCCATCCTATGTTAAAAATAATAAATAAAACTTTCTAAATATTGCTGTGGCCTTTTGGTTTTTGATTTTACAACTCCAGCATTGGAAGTAGCCCCCTCTCCCTCCATCCCTCTGTTGCAGCAGATCCCCACAAAACTTCCTTGGGGATCAGACCGGGTGTGAGGGGTGGGGACAGCAGGGGTTATTGGGGGGCATTCAGAGAGAGAAAAGACCTGAGCACATCCCTGGAATGTGTTTGGAATGAGGAAGTGGCCCTGCCTGCAGATTGTTGGGAAGGTTGGAGTTAATTTGATAAGAAAAAGAGAGAGGGGGAAAAAAAATACACCACGGGAAAACAATTTACCAGCGCTTCAGTCTATGAGACAAGTTTTTGTTGAGCTAGTTTTCATTAATACCAGTAGCACAAATGAATCAAATTTCAAAAATAAAGTGCTTACCTCCAGAACCTGCACATAACTAGAGGGGAACCATCCCCTGGCTCCATCCTTCTCCCCTTCCCACCATCCTCCGGGTAGAGCCTGGGTCACCTTAATAATCTCTCCGGCCTCGAAACTCAGTCCCTGCTGGTGCTGCTCCCCGCTGAACGGGTACAAAGTTTTGCAGAACGAGCCAGACATCTCCGGAGCAAAACTTCCCACTTAGACAGCGGTGCCGTGGCCAGTGATGAACTCTCTCCCCCGCCCCTCCAGGTTCGCTCCGAAGAACACAAACTTAAATGTTCAAAAAGACGTGCGGAGTGGCTACGCTATCCAGTGATGTCCTCGACATGTGGGTGAGGCTGGTGGGAAGAAGGTGAGCAGGTTTTTCTCCTCCAGCTGCTCCTGTCAGAACGCCCCTCGGTTGCCGCTCTGTTGCTCCAGCTGCCCGTCTGCCAGCTCCGTTAAGACTCGCGCGCGCCGCTGTGAGGCTGCCGGTAGCCTGAAGGCAACAGACCGGAAGTTAGCGTGGTTCGCTTTCAAAATAAAACATGCCTATCCACCTCTTTCAGGTGGAGAGGCTACGCCCCAGCCACACATCAGCAAATGGTCTGAAAGCGATTTCGAAAAAAGATCAGTATTTTCTTTTTTTTTTTCTCAATAAAATACACTAAATAAAATCCAGCAGACAAGTTAATAAAAAAAATATGTCAAGAGAAGCGTAGGTTATAAAATAGTGACTAAATTTGATATTATGTCCTTCAGGAAAGGAGGAATTGCTAAAGTACCAAGTGTCTTGTTTCATCGAACTTCAATGAACCAATCCAATAATAAACGACACCAAGCAAGAGTGAGTAGCAGAAAAAGCTGTTTCGTGTTAACAGAAAGGATTTAAGTTTTTCATGGGCTCTCTGCTACTCAACTCACAAATGCACTGACCTAAGAAAATTACACAGGTTTATCAACATTCAAAGATGAAAGCATTGTTACAATCCACCACATGTAACCTGGTTGTATGTCTCTTTTGTTATAATTACACAAAATGTATTTGTTTTGGTTATTTGTATTGTTCCCTACCTGACTGAAAATTTGTCATTGTTTTAACTGTTACTTTAAGAGCAGAAGCCCCTCTTTTTTATTTCTTCTTCTGTGGTATTGTCTTTAAAATGTTTGCGTCCTGTAGGCCCTCCCCTTTTGTCATGTTGTCCTGCGGGAGAGGTGTGTACTGTTTATTTTCTATCTAAATGCATATTTATTTATAGATCTATTAAGTTAATTTTTGTTACGTACTTCTGTTTTGTGTAGGACTTGGAACGGGCAGCTTATAACACGGTTGTTTTCTGTTTGTTGTTCTCGTCAGGTATGTTGTATAAAAAAGGTTTATTTTGTTTATTGTTGTGAGACATGGTCCTTTTATCTAAACCCACTTCTGACTTGTTTGAATATGTGATTCAGTGTATCTATATATTTGTTTTTCTGTATTACACATTTTGCTGCATATTTACTTCAGCAAAAAAAAGGGACTTACCAGTGTCTTATATGGTAAAATGTTAAATATGTGGTAAAAAGGGGAAGTTATCAATTAATCAGTCAATCAAACGTATTTGTATTAAACCTTTCACCAACAAGGCAGTTCATAATTAACCATTTGGACCCTAACTCTGACCTGATATGTAAATTGCATATGAGAACCTATATAACACCATTTAGGCTTCATTATATGTCCAGTGATATTCCAGATGCTTGCACAAGATGCTTATTTGAAAAAGAAACTCTTCTCCATTGTCTTAAAATCCAGAAATTTTGGAAGGATGTTATCGGGTGTCTACCTGAATTGTTTAAGGTGAAAGTCCCTGTAGAGATTAAACTCTGTGTATTTGGAATATACCCAATGGCATTTAAACAATCGCAGAAGAAGGCTAAATTGATAGACTGTGGACTTATTCAAGCCAGGAGATCTATTGGAATCTACTGGAAAAACTAACATACATCGCCAAGGGTAAACAGTGGGACTTTAAGAACCTCTGGGAGCCATATATAAGCATCATAGGGACTGAAGGCGGAGCTTATTAATGGGTGTCTTGAATGGATGCCTTGACTACAGTTTCTATGTACATATTGTCTTTTTATTTTTCTCTGTGTTAATCTGAAGGGTTTTGTACATCTTTGGAACTAAACATGAATAGTGGGTGTGTGAGTGAATGTGAGTGTGTATACGTACATGTTAGCAATGTTAAGTTTGTTTGTGAGAGAAAATTCAATAAAATGTATGAAACCCTCCCCCCCCTAAAAACTCTGACCTGATAAAGAAGGCTGGTTCTGTTCTCAGGACTACTGTGGAATTATGGTGACTATTGTGCAAGGAAGGATTTTTCATAAAATGAAGAACATTGCAGACTACCCTGAGCATCCTCCTCATGATGTCTTCAGTCAGAAGCTTCTTCAGTTATGCTGTAATACAGACTGCTGCAGGTAATCCATCCTTCCCACAGCCACCAGCATCTAATAACTCTTTGAAGAATCTAATAATATGAGTTACAACAGCATTGATTTTCCATTTGGATTAAGAAAGTATTTTTGAACTGACTTGAGTTATGTTCATAGTTATTGCCTGCCTGTGTAAAAACAGACATTTAGCATGAAAAGTCAACAAGTGTGTCTTCAAGTTCCTCATTTGTGTTGTTCCTCGGTGCCACTGTGTGACACATCACATTTATTTTTAACCATAAAATAACACACTGGTATATGACGCACAGAGTCAACCATCTGGAGTTTTTTTTTTAATATTATTATTTGTGATGAATGAGCAAAACGTCTGCTGATACAAGGAACAAAAGGTACTCTGAAGCTTTAGTTCTGCTTCAAGCAAGCAGAGCTGATAACAAGATGAGGCTATCAGCTTTACTGCAGTCACTTGAATATTAAAAATGTTAAAAGTAGTTTACTTAAAGTCAGCTCTTCACAGGAATCTGAAGATACGCTATTAATAGAGATAAAATGGTTTTAAAACACTCTCTGCTGCACTCTGCTGGTGAGTGAGCAAAAGTGCAGGTTGTGAAGAAAGGGAAATTCTATATTTTCATGATAGAAATTAGTCAATAGGCTCGCACTAAAATATTAATATTGTGAGGTTCATTGTTAACGTGGAACTCAAACACCGGGTGCGGAAAAGCGAGTGAGAGCAAGGGTGGATCCTGGTCAGGTGATCACTGAGCATATTTATTAAAGAAAAATACTCGGAAATGTTTTTCCTTTTCTTTCTTTCGTACTAAACCCAGAACTCCTACTCCTACCAAATATTCTCCGTGAGAAAAAAAAGAGGTAAATAAGATGGAGAAGACAGTAAAACAGCGCTGCGTCGTTAGTTATTTGCGACTGCTGGTTGTCATGACAACGGCAAGCTAACACAAAAAAAAACCCTCCGTTTTTTTCTTTAAAGCTAGGTTTCAAGCCTTTGTATCTCTTTTTAGACTAAATAGCTGATTTTGAAGACATCCAGAACAATGTCGGATGAAAGCTCTGAGGAATTCGAGGACGACCACAATAAACTCGGGGTGAGATAAAGCAATTTGTGTGTTTACTGTGTTAGTACGGTATTGTAGCTGTAAGTTAAAAACAAAAGGGTAACTAGCATTGAGTGTACAGACTGACATTCGGCTGTGTGCGTGTGTGTGTGTGTGTGTGCGTGTGCGTACGTGTCCGACTGGTGCAGGAATATGAAGGGGGGAGAAATGAGACAGGGGAGAGACACGGACTCGGGAAGGCTCTTCTACCCAATGGAGACATCTACCAAGGATACTATGAGAACGGAAAGCGGCACGGAAGCGTGGGTTGGATATGAATATTGTTGGGTGGAGGTGGGGACATTAAATTGTCATGTGTTGTTTCTGGAATCTTTTTGACAGTTTTATCCAACAGGGGACATACCGCTTCAGGAACGGGGCAAGATATGTTGGAGATTATTTCCAGAACAAGAAACATGGGCAGGGAACGTTCTACTATCCAGATGGATCCAAATACGAAGGTAAGACCTGCCTGCTTTTAGAACAGGGGTTGCCGATGAAGAATGTTACAAAGGAGAGCAAAACAAAATAAATTAAATTGTTTAAAAAAAACAAACCCAAAAATCCTCCCGCCCCTTAAACTTTTAAAATTTATCTTGAATGAACAAAGTAGGTATGTGGTGTGTAATATAAATTAAAATAACTAGTTGTATCATGAGAAAAAATCAGAAAGACAACATTAAAATTATACCCTTCTTAAAGTTACAAATGTACTGATATGTAGATTTTTGATCATTTTCCTTGAAGGAAAATCAATAGAAAAAATCTTTTGGACCAGTTTGATTGATTATTATGAATTTTCTTTGCTCTGTTCTTAAAATATAAACAATAATTGAAAAGCACCATAGAATATCAAATTTGAATGTTGTGGTTTGTAACAGGTATTTATATATTTATGGGGAGAAACTTATATTTAAACATCAGAATACAATGAAACTTTGTCAATTTTGAAATTCAGCTTGTTTTTTCTTCTCTTTTTTTGAAGTTTCCACATACCATTGAACAAGTACTAGAAGTTGTTTTATAAAACAACTTAGGTGTATACGATAGGTGTATAGATAACCTCAAAACTAATCCTGTTTTCTTGAATGAAAGTAATAATACGGTTTTGGAGTAGCCTAACATTTATTGCTGTTAAATTGGTCTTTTGGTTATACATCATATAACTGTAAGACAGCAACAGTCATGTGGATCTGTGAAAAATTATTGCAATTTTTCTCAAATCCACACATCTTATACTTACTTGTATACTAGGTCATATTTGTCATAGGACACTTCTATCCTAAGAAAGGGCTTCGTGACATCAAACAGTGACTGGTGACTGTCTTTTACCTAATAGGATCTTGGATAGAAGACCAGAGAGAAGGCCGTGGTGTTTACACCTACCCCAATGGAGACATTTACGATGGAGAATGGCTGCAGCATTTGAGGTATATTTATGCACTCAGTAGCCATAACATTACGATTGCCTACCAATAAAGTATTGGCCCTCCTTTTGCTGTCCAAACTGTGCTGCCCCAGTGAGGGATAGACTCCATTAGACCTCGCAAGCTCTGTATTGGTATCTGGAACCTAGAGATTGCAAGGAATTCCATAAGTCCTGCAAAACTGGGCAAACACTGCACAACATTTTCAATGGTATCCTACTCCTGTTCTAATGTTCTCACATCATACAACATGACTGCAAACACCATAGCTGTGACACATTGGACTCTTGAATATGGATATGCAAAGAAGGAGAACAAAAACCCAGAAGAGTGGGGAGATGAGGGAATGGCCAACAAAAGCAAATGTTCTTCCTTAGCTAACGTTGCCATTCTGTAGAAATTGTAGAAAGTGTAAAAGAAGCACTCTTTTCATCTCTGTTCCAATGTTGCCGCATGCACAGTGTGAGGGGTTCAGGTAAGTTTGGTTTATGACCCTGGTGCTCTCTTGAGAGGTGACCAGAATTTACAAGCTTGACTTTTGTGTGAATGTACGCCTAACATGAATCGAGCTAAAATCCAGCCCAATCCCAAAAATTGTCGCATGCGTGGAAAAAACCCCCAGCTCGAAATCAGCCAAAAGTTACACAGTGTATATCTAGCCTAACGATTCAGCTGCTGGCTAGCTGCATCGTGGATCAGACTTCTTTGTCCAGCACATTCTACTGATGCCATTTGTAAAAGGATGGCCCACTGTTTGGGTAATTTTATTCAACCACGTTTTAACCCTACACAGTTATCAGTTTGGACGAGTGACAATGAACTTGAAACATCTAAAATGAAGCCTTGGTGTAAATTCAAACTGGAAGACTTTCTAGCCTCACCTGCAACATCCTATCGGTGCGTCTCGCTCATCATCATCGACCTATCAATGCCGGACCACGGCACGTCCTGGCCAATCACCGACCAAGCTCCAGCTGATAAGGACCTCCATCCATGGCATCTTCCGCTTTCCAGCTGCGCTCCAACAACCTCCGCCCCTTCTCCACCTCCACTCTCCTGGCTCTTCAGGCATCCATCCTTCACCGACCTCCACCACCAGTGTACAGGCCCAGGGGGGATGACATTCCTAATCAACATCAAGAATGCTCGTCTGAGCTTATTGCAAGTCACAGCTCGATGTCTTCAGCCGGGGCCCGAGCGCCAAAGAACTTTAATTCATGCATGTCAATAAACCTTTTTAATCGCTGTCTTTCTCCATTTGAGTCTCTCCAGATTGAAGTCAGTGTTGTTTTGTGATTTCCAGACATGGTCAGGGCACTTACCTCTACAAGGATACCGGTGCAAAGTACAAGGGAACATGGGAGAATGGCAATATGAATTCAGCTGGGGAATACATCTACACTAACCACAGATACCAGGGCATCTTTATCAAGAACACTGTAAGTTTGGATTCACAAACTGGTCAGCCAGTTTCATCTTTCATATACTTGCATGGTAGACTGAGTACGTTGTTAATGGTGCAGCGGTGACCAAATGTTTGGTTTTGCAAGTGTGAAAACCACAGTCCAATTTGCAATAGAGAAAACAATATGATTACTTTAACTGATGGTTTATTCTGAGTAGTGTTGACTACTATCATTAGCTAAATTAGGCGTCTTTGCCGATTTATGGAATCTTGTTTTGCAGCCTCAAGGACCTGGAAAGTATGTCTTTGACATTGGCTGTGAGCAACATGGAGAATACCGCAAACCAGACCAGGTACATCAACACTTATTTTTAACCCGTGGAAATCAATGAAATATATCAGTACTATAGACATAATAAATGCTTCTCTAAGTTTAAAAAAATTTGTTGCCATCAACACAATCTCCCTGCATTTGTATATCGTTGAAAGCACATGTTGAATTTTTTGGCTGCCGATAGGGTTGTAAAAATGACTGAATGCACACACAGCGTCTGTCACACAGACACACTGCCACCTGACATAACATTGTGCCAACCTAGTTTAATAATTTTGTCTCCAAAACTGCAACTCTTGTTTACACCATTGGGAATGTGGTCATAATTTTCTGCCTGATTTGTGTGTGTGAAATAAGTTGCTGCAATATCTTACGGATCATTTTCAAGCATTTCTTCTTGATTGGTCTGTGTCTCCCTCTGTTCTTTGTAGGATCAACCTGAGGAAACGATATCCTCCGATGGGGGCCCCAAGTGGTCTCCTGAGTATATTACTAGTCTGACATCAGACAGTCTCCCTGCAAAGGAAAATGAAGGGGGACAGCAGTAATCACATTTCCGAAATTGCCAATTTGCAGCAGAAACATACTTTACCTGAAAAAAACAACAACAACAAAAAACTACTTGTAGAACTAATTAAATATTAAGAAATAAAAAGTTTGAATGAAAACAAAAAACAGTATTGTTTTTTTTCCAATACTGGACCAAAATCTTATAGATAGATAAATACATGTTTTATTTATAAAGTTTTCTTCAAAGTACTCTTGTAACAACATCTCTACTTTAGTCTCATTCTCCTTACATAAAGCTTACATTCTCCTTACATATTAGGAAATTTATTGTAATAATGCATTAAACGTCCTCTTTTTACATTTTTATTTTAGAAAATATAAATTACAACCACAGAATTTTACTTATTAGACTGTTAAGGGTTAGTAACACCATTTTACAATGTAATTCAACTATTAGTTTACATGACAACGCTAATAAATAGTATTGTAACTGAGGCATTTCAACTGTCAAAAGGGACAAAGTGTTCCAAAATTATTGTAGTTTGGATTTAATGGCGGAGTAATGACTTTTTCTGGAGATATTTTTTGTATTTTGGTGCTTAGGTGTTCGTATATGCATTTCCATGGTTATACGGCTTTTATTTTTGAAAGAATGCGCCACCGGAAGTAGTTTTATTGTGCCGCACTGTAGTACACTAACGCCTCGGTGTTACGTGTGTGCTAGCGGTGTCCCAAAGTGAGATTGATCAGAAAACGGTATGTAAAGGTAATCCAGGAAGCTGGGTCTGGGGTCAGTGGTGTCGCTCCCTCGGTGGACACAGGAGTCCCGCTCTTTGGCAGAGAAACTCCAGTAATGGACCTCTGTTCACAACAACCGGCGCCGCTGTTTACATTCGGCGTGATCGCTGACATTCAGTACGCGGACATTGATGACGGATTCAATTTTTCCCGGACAAGGAAGCGGTACTACCGGAGCAGCCTGAAGCTGCTGCGAAACGCCTTGGAAAGTTGGTCCCACTCGGCCGTCAAGCCCGATTTCATCCTCCAGCTCGGGGACGTGATCGACGGCTTCAACAAGCCCAACGGCGCCTCGCAGCGAGCGCTGGACACGGTGATGCGGGAGTTCGCCTCCTGTCCCGTCAAGGTGCACCACGTATGGGGCAACCATGAGTTTTATAACTTCAGCAGGAGCCAGCTGATGGGATCGCCGCTGGACAGCAGCCTGTACGCGGACCGGAGACCGAAGCAGGGTGACATCTACGCCTACAGGTTTAGCCCGTTCCCCGGGTTTGTATTTGTTGTTTTGGATGCCTACGACGTGAGCCTGCTGGGCATACCGGAGTCCAGTGAACGTTATAACAAGGCTATGAATCTCATTAAGCTGCACAACGACAACGAGGATCTCAACTGTCCGCCAGGTATATACAGAGAGAAAAATATAATGTACATTTTGGACAAATGTACATCGAAAATGAAAGCAAGGTTGTTACTTTTCTTTACAAAACTATTTACAGCTGAACATTTTATTCACATTTTATTGTTAATGCGAAGTTCTGTGGCATTAACCATAGAACTCCGCAAATTGAAATTACAAAAATAAATTCGCTTATGGGAAACATATATATATATATATTCGAGGTGGCGTTTCAACCATGTCATTTCGCAGTACTGTCGGAAACGCTTTTTCACGCTACATGAGTCACGTGATCAACTTCAGGATGTTACTACTGGTGAAAACCATGAGAAAGACGACAGGAAATAGTAGGAGGATGATGGGTTTTTTTTTTGTTTCTTTCTTTCTTGACAGTGCACAGCTGGCTCCACTGTAGCTTTTACAGCTTGACATAATTCATAAAAAGTTGTGTCATAATCCTTCTGTAAAATTGCTTTCTACAGCGTCCCCATAACTCCTCATAATAGACCCTCCCAAGTATGTGCAAGTAAAGCGGCTTGTTGCTCAGACGCCTTGATGTCTTCTCTGATGTGCTTAGCATTGCGCCATGGCTCAAATATGAATATAATTAATTTAACTGTTTACATCCATTGCTGCCATTCTTAATTCAATGGAAACACCGCAATTGCGAAATTGTGCTTTTTCGACATTAGCAGAATATCAAAAAGGATTTGCGGATATTTGTAATGGAAATGCAGCTATTATCACATTACACCCATCCATCCCTCCATCCATCCATTTTCTTACACCCTTCTTCCCTAATGGGGTCGGGAGGGTTGCCGGTGCCCATCTCCAGCTGCGTCCCGGGCGAGAGGCGGGGCACACCTTGGACAGGTCGCCAGTCTGTCGCAGTACACCGATCAACTGGAATGTTTTATTTATTTTTTTAATTTGACAAACTCACACAGAGAAGTGTATAATTACGGAGTGCACGGAGAAAAAAAACGATGACTGATGTTGCATTTAGCTCCATCCATCTTGACGAAAACCCGTCCCACAGCATTATGCAGCCACCACTGTGTTTTGTTGTTAGATTGGTGTACAGGCCGGGTAAGCAAAACGCTTAGCACAGCGTTTTGCGACAGATGTTAAAGTAAAATTTTGATCACAGCTAGTGGGACATTCTTACGCATGTTTGCTCTATGCTCCACATTTCACCATTTTCCTTCTGTGCTACTTTGTGTCGCATAAAATCCTCAGAAGGTTGTGGTTGTGACACAACAAAATGCAAAAACATTAAAAAGAAATCAAATCAGCCTGTTCAAGTGATTTGTGGACTTCAACATGTCACTGTGCTTTTTCGCAGAGTTGCCGTGCCACAGTCGGTTTACGAAGTTCAACGGCGGGTTCAGTCAGGAACAACTGGACTGGCTGGACTCGGTGCTGTCTGTGGCGGATGAGAAACAAGAAAAAGTTATTCTCGTCAGTAAGTGAAAACTGTTCCAAGTCTTCTTTCTGGAATTCAGAAATTCTTTAAGTTGACAGAGAGTAAATATAATTTGGGAGGTTTGTTAATATTTGAACATGCTAAAGAGTAAAGTCAAGTAAAATCTACAGGTGTTTCAGTTAGCGTGAAACTGTGGAAAGAATTGGGTTAGGGTAGGGTAATTGATTTTACGTTTTTTGTGAGATTCTTTAACAGAGCCTTAAAATGTAAAATGATGAAAGCTTGATGTATATACAGTACAGACCAAGTGTTTGGTCCTTTTTCGGTAAATTGTTGCTTCACAATGTCGTAATTTTTTTGTTTTCTTTTTTTGTAACGTTGCTAATTTATTGTAAATAAAATGAATCTGGGATTTTTACCATCTGCCTACTAAGAACCTAACATTTTGACTGGGGCACTTTCCCCAACGTTTTTTTTATTGTTATTATTTTTTTATTTATTTCAAAAAATAACTTTTAAAAGTCTTTTTTCCTCAGGCAGATTGAAAGGCAGCTAAAATACGGTCAGCTAAAAGTCACGGAAGACAGAACCAAGTAGCAGGTGATTCCAATTGTTTTATCTCTTGCTTCCTTATCTAGGTCACGTTCCAGTGCACCCCGATTCCACGGATTATATCTGCCTCGCGTGGAACCAGGAGGAACTCCTGGCCATCACTCGCTCCCACAGCTGCGTGGTGTGTTATATGGCTGGCCACGCCCACGACGCCGGCTACTGCCTGGACACAGGCGTGCACTACCTGACGCAGGACGGGGTGATCGAGACCCAACCAGACAGCGACGCCTACGCCACGGTCTCCGTCTACCCGGACAGGATGGAGCTGACGGGGAGCGGCAGGGTCGTGGACCGAGTGTTTCTGTTTTCCTGATGACTCGGCCTATGTGGTACCGGGGGACGGTCGGGTCATTAAAATGTTCCGCACATTTTCTGACGGATTTTTCTGGGTCACTTTAATTGACGTGATGTACGTCTCCTAGCGGAAGACCGACAAATGAAGTAGGAGTATGCTGCTTGTGCAGTGTTTCCCAAAGTGTCTTGCACTTGAATTTGAGTCGAAAATAATTACGTTTGCACATTTATCTATATAGGAATATTTTTAAAGAAACTCATGATGGTGTTGGTTTGTATCCCACTGTACAGAACTGATGTTCTTCTAATGGGTTGTTATGCACTGACGTAAGCATAGATCTCTTAGATTTTACTCCGGAAATCCGTGACTATAATAATAAAAAGACATTTATATAATAAGTGTTGAGTTGAATGGAGGCAGTGCGTGATGCATTCACTTGAACTTGCTCGTATAACTTTTTTTATATGAGTGTGAGGGTATTGTGTGCATCAACAGTGTGTTTATGTATTTTGTATTTCCTTTCTTTAGATTTGTGGGTGTAAAAAGAGTGACTTTTTAAATGTAACTTTAAAACATGGATTAATTGATTTTAAGTGGCGGGCTTCCGTAATTTGATGGAGGTAAAAAAAAAAAATCACTATTATGTTTGCAGTTTATTACAAGTATGTGATAAAGTAATTCAAATAACTTTTGTTAATCTGACTACATTTGAAAAAAATATGTATGTTATTTTCAAATTTTAGAAGGAAACCTGCAGTGCTTCTACACATTCAAAGGTTATAAATAGTTCTTCCAAAACTTCTAAGTGGCAAAATGAATTGTTCCAGGGAAGGTACGAACGCTTTAGGGGTATATACTGGAAAAAAAAGTTAACTCCAAACTTTTCTTTTCTTCTTGCACCATAATGTGCATTTGGAAATAAAAGGAAAATTCTGGGTGTTGTTTTGCATAAAAACTGATATAGCTCAGATTTGCCACTTGTGACATATCCACCTAGAGAAGACCGAAAGACTCTTGTCTGATAACCCATGCAAGTCTATTCTTGCATTTCGGAGGTCGTGATCCGACTTGCAGTCTTTTTAAATGCTGACAACCCAACATTGACTGAAGTGTATATGTATAAATAAAAAGCTCTGGTCATTCTTCTGTTTGGATAAAACAAACCAGAAGACACAAAGATTAGTGCAACAAATTTTAAATGAAGGCATCCACATTTATTCAAAAAAAATTTCATTTTATACAGAGAGAGTACAAATGTTACTATATCAAAATATATTAATGTTTCAGTATAAAGTGGTAATAACCAGGATTTTCGACTGTCCTTAAAAGCAGCAGCGGCCCAGACGTGGCTGTGGTACAGCTGCTGCGTTCAAGTGACGCAGTGTCCCGTCTGGAGGCAGGACAGCCAGGGGAGGGCGAAGTTTCACTCTCTGCATTGCAGCCCGAGCGCTGGCTGCCGCCGGAACACAACAATGGCGACTCCCAGTCCGAACGGCAACTCCACGGGCTCCGGCAATATTCTGGGAGCCACGTCGCATCACCTTCACCAACAGACACAGAGCAGCAGCATGCAAGGTAGGCGTTGACGGCTATTCTCTCGGTCTTTTACCGTCTCCAGCGAAGATAGCCAACTTAGTCGGAAAAGATAGCTTGTGGCTTCCCTGAAGCTAACCCTCCTCCCCACCGTGGTCAAAGAGGACTTATGTTCATTTGTGTTTCCGGTGATAACGTTCAAAATAAAATACGTATACGTATCTTGTCATGAGAAACGTAGAGGACTTGTATGTCAAATGAAATAAAAATGTACAGGATGGGTGACGGAGCACTGTTATTTCTTTGCAAAATCGCCAAATACCACAAAATGTAGCATAGATATAAACATAAGTACTGTAGTCAAAAGTTCTTTAACTGTGAAAACTGCATAATTTACATTCTGTTGCAATATCAATATGCAGAGAGCAAAGACTTTGTATATATAATCAGTACGCCATATTTCAGATGCTGTGCATTAAACTCTTCACAGCTGTCTTGGTTAAAAGTTTTTTATTTTTGTGAAAGCATTTTGGTTGTTATGACATAAAAATGTCAGGCAAACATGAAAGCAAAAGTAGTTCACTGCTGAGTTTACAACTGTAAAAACTTTAAACATGATCAAAGAACGCCTTTAATGTTCAAAATTCAAAATAAAAGAACGCTTTTATTTTGAATGTGTATTTGCGTAGTTTCCGCTTACGCTCTGGCCGATTGGATTAGCTTGAAGTGGCTGAAATACTAACACGACCACTGTTTTAGCAACCGATGTTGGAGGGTTAACTGAGTGTTAAAGCAAACAGTCCTGTTCGGATATATCAATATGTTTCTATACTATAAGATACTAGTCGTTTGAACTCAGAAGTTTTCAGTGTAAAGATGAACTCGGCCCGGTTCTGACGTTAACTCCAATGTTGTTAGCACACTGTTGCTACAACAAGCACAAGGCCCTACTGTGAAATGAATTTCTCTCCCCAGGCAGGCCACTGTGACATTACAGCCCTGTCAGTGCCCGAGTCTTACGTCCAGGCTTGGCAAACACTAAACGTATCGCTCGCAGTTAGTTATTTTTCGCTGAGTCATAACTCTTGTTTAAATGCTAGTAGTCACGAACGACCTGAGCGTTTCTGTGTTGCTAACCCAACTCGGAGTTACTGAAATTAACATAACATAAGTCACATTATAAATGTTACCAAACAGTGTGTTCATTGTTGCTTGTAAGCGTGCTTTGCTGCTAATTGATGAAACACTGGGTTTAGACGCGGCTAAGCTCACGAGCTAACGCAAGTTAGCAAGCAAGTTCCATTATCGGACAGGAAGCATATACCATGGATTGGTGAAAGTTGCAACCAGTTAGACTTTTTCCATTTGTCATGGTTGGCTCTTCTGACCCCTCCACCCCCCGGAAAAAAATGTAAGAAATAAATTATTTATATTCAGAAGTTTACATGCATTAATTAATAGGACATTATTAATTTCATGCTTAAAATTATTGGTTTTTAAGCGAGTGATAAAAAGCACAAGTGTGAAGGTATTTTAGATTTTTCCTGATCCACCCAGGATACAGAGTATACATACAAGTCTAAATCTCCCCTCCATCACACACATTTAGTAGCTGTCTGCAAACTTTTGGCCTAATTCTGGCTGGATATTTGACCATAAATGAGTTTCTCTACACCGACTTGGCTTTGGGATTTGTTTAGCCTTCCTATTATCTGCAGCTCTCTTTAAGAAGCAGGATTAACCAAAAAAAATAAATCTTTCAAATTGAATGCAGTTTCCAATCTAAAATCTTCCTTCACCCTTTTTAAATAGCCACAGCCTTTCTATTAATGTGGTTATTGGTAAATCCAAGAAGTCTTTTAATTTGTCCAACAAGTCGTTCAATTTATTTGAAAGATGAGTTCATATAAATTGTTAAAGGCAGAAATTATTATTGCATCCATGCCCTTGATTAATTTATACAAACTTCTGAACATAATTCCATAAAAATAAATTCGGCAAAACAAATCAGACAGACCCCCTGTCCCACAATCCCATAATGGAAGCTGCTGATACAGTCTTGAGATGAACAGATCTAAGTTGCATGTCCTTACTCTGTGACCGATGTCTTGTGTGAAATGTTTTATCTAAACCTTGCAGAAACCAACACCTGCTGGAGATGTCAAAATGAAACAGGTATTCACTTTTATTTTCCAAGGATTTAGCCTTCTTTTAGAGAATCTGTGGTTGTTATCATTGTTTTTGTTGGCCATTTCTTGGCCAAGACACTCAGTCAGCTTTTTCTTATCCATACTCTGTCATTAATTTTCCCTTTTCTTCCACTTTTTATTTGTGGAAAAATTCACCCCCATCTTATCCTGTCTGCATGTTGCCGAGTTTTATTTATGGATGTTTTTGCGTCCCTTATCCGGAGTTTGAAAAAGCAAAAATGCTATTGTACACGTCGGATAGCAACAATGTCTGCTTCAGAGACACTCTGCATTTTTCTAGTGTCTGTTGGAGAGAACTGTCTCATCCCAGCATACAGACTCCCAGTCTGGTTCCACTGGCACATGTCATTGCTCACAAATTCTAAACTAGGTTTCTACGCAGTCTGGAACAGTCTGGGAATTTTACTGTGTCCAGGTATGGATAAGTATGGAAAAAATATTACTCTGACTTTTTTTTTTCTCTTCACACTATCTATTGTCTTAAAAATTATGCTCCTCCTTCCTCGTGTTTTTCTCTACTTCTATTGTTCTTTTTTGTCCTTCCATCTGTTCTTGTATCCTTCCTTTGTGCCTATCTTCCTTCTTTGTATCCTTCCTTCAATTTTTTTTGTTTCCTTCCTTCCTTACTTTCTTTCTTCATTGTGTATCTTCTTTTGTTTGTTATTTCCACTCTGAGATTTTCAAAAAGCTGCCAACTTCACCAAATCCAACTTGACCCGTACCCGAAGGATAGAAAACTCGTCGGTATAAAACATATTAACATATTTTGTAACGCATTCAGCATTCTATATGTAAATATCTTGCACTGACCATTTGGAAATATCCTAAAAATATCAGGTTTCTCACCAAAAACATGACTGTGCTTATGAGTGGGAGGCACATCCAGAATTAAGGGTTAATATGTATGTACAAAATATTCCAAATTATTTATTTGTGTTGATATTGGGAGCCTGGGGCAGTGGCCCAGGGTGACATCAGAATAGGGGCGCACAAGCACTGATTATTTAAAATTAGCAACTCTCTGTTGCTTTTCTGTTTTTATGGCCAAATATGCTTCCTGCTTCCTTTTATTTCTTCAGAATAAGAGTCTCAAACATGGACATATGTCTTGCTGAAAACATTCATACTCAGACTCCAGCAACTGGAGAGGGCCTCATGAGACACAAACGGGGTAATTTTTAGCAGAAACGTTGTTTTATTGCCGGAGTCATCTGCCAGTGGAACATGACAAATGCTTCATTTTTGGTCTGAAGCTGTCAAAAAAAAAAAAAAAAAAATCTAAACTAGCACCAATCCTCTGTCCTCTCATTTTTCACGCACATGTATATAGCAGACCCACTGCAACCCGCCCTATATTTCACTTCCAGCACCCAGATTTGCTGATAAACAACCCACTTACACTGACGTAGGCCCTGAGAAAATGTAGTAAAAACACTGCCTTTTTTTCCCCTCCTTTTACTTCAGGGTTTCAGATAAGCCTGTCCGGAGTGCCCCAAAGTAAGCACTATGAGTCTCACTCAAAGCACACCGACTTCTACTCTTATGTTGGAACACGTCAGTAGTCTAAAGTGGTTTCCTCCTCATCCAGTGAGCCAAACTCAGGATTAGATACTTCTCACACCGTCATCCAAACGGGTGGTGGAAAACTGGGTTCAGAAGGGACCTCAGTATACTACTGAAGGAGCCTGTGTGGTGTTCTGGTAGTCGGGTGGGAAGCTAGTGGAAGGGGGGAAGTCTGTCCACTGTTAACTCTCAACACGGCCACCAAACATTCCTTTTGCACTGGGGGCTTTAAAGGTTAAGGGATCCGTTTGCGCTCTAGCTGGTCGGACACAGCATGGCAAAGAGAACCCAGCACTTAACCTCAGCACCTGAGAGCGACACCCTCATCCCGGCGCCGGTGTTAAATTCACCCGAGCCCAGTCAAAGTGTCGAGTCGTCGGTGCTGTTTGAGTGGTGGGAACGCTTTGGTAAAAAATAAAAAATGTTTGGGGGTTCTTGCATATTTTAATTGAACAGGGATTTCCAATGTCACTCCAGTGTTTTTCCCCATAACGTGAACATACACTGCATGCCATTTGTTTTTTGGTTTTCCTCATAGAAGTTTGTGAACATTGGGAATTTCTGTACACAAGGACATTCTGCTTCTGTTCGTTCTTCTTCTGACCTTATGAGGAGCTTCAGATAACCCCAAATATTTGTTTCTTTATATATTGCTTATTGGGCATTTAAGCGATAATATTGTTGGTTTGAGACAATTTTCGAGCGATAAAAACGATTAAAGTTTTATAAAGAACACTCCATATTGGAGTTGGAAAAGATAAAACGCAATCAAAAGCAATGAACGAAAAGGAAATAAAAACACACTCCTGAAACCATAACTGAATTGTATGTAAACAAAATTGCCCTTGAAAAAATATGAATCATGAGAATGAAAATAATCTTACTCCATTATATTATGCGATTAATCAATTACTGAATCAAACATTTCCTTTCATTTTATTGACTCAGATTAAAAAGAGGAACTCGTGTACTGCTTCACTTCATTGCACACAGATTACAGTAATTTAGATTCATTTTCATAATTACAGTTCAAGGTTGATGGAAAGCGAAACGTTTAGTTTTTTCTGTTCTGCAGAAACCTAAAAAAACAATGATTTTTATGACAGACAGGTCGTCTTAAGACCCACCCAATTATAAATTTTTGTGTAGGGTTAGGGTAACCCTAACTACTAATTTTCATGAGTTGTAAGCCTCAATCACCAAAAAGAATAGTAATAAAGTAATTCAGACTGTGTGCAATGAAGAGTTTCATGTTTTATTTAAATCCCTGGTTCTACTCTAATGTATTGAGATGTGCCTGTTTCGGCTGTTGGCATCATCTGGGTGACCTCCCTCCCACTCTGTGTGGCAACCTGGATGTGTTTCTCTCTCTCTCTCTCTCTCTCTGCCAACCAGGCAAACGTAAAGCTCTAAAGTTAAATTTCGCCAACTCTCCAGTGAAGCCGACCTCCAGGCTCCCGCTTCATCCCACGGCTCCATCGTTCCAGAACCCCCACATGTAAGTAAAGGCTGGGGAGCCATGTAGGCTTTTTGCTTCCTTTTACTTAGTTACACAGTTTAAATATGCTGTGACAGAGGGCGCCCTCTAGTGGTAGCTTTGGTGCTCATGCCATTTTCAGCCTGAGAAATTCACTATAGCGAGAGACTTTCTGAAGATAATTCTTTATCCATTTTCCATTGCCCACAAAGTATTTTTTTAAAATGTTTTACCTAATTGGTTTTAGTGCTAAATCCTGACCTCACTTAATTCTTCCTGTTTCCATGCTAATGATAATTTGGCTTAAAAAAAAATGTTCAGACCCAACTTTTTTTTGTTTTTTTCAAACGACAGATATAACAAATCGAAATTTTAGTATCTTTTTTGGCTATTTAGGATAGAATGATAAAAGTATCAGAAATATCTATTCTGTTTTTTCCTCATTATTATGTCGGGGGGGAGGGGTTTGTGTTTTTTGTTTCTGTCATTTCTCACAAACGTCAACATCTCATAGAAGAAAATATATCGATCCTCGTTTTTGTAAATGTTGGATGTTTTTTTTTGTTGTTTCAAAACCTAAAAACAGGAATATAATAGCGTTTTTTTTTTTTAATTACAAATTTCCTATAATAAATATTCCTAAAAAAATTTTTAAGTTGTCTTTCCACTAAAAGTTATGTAACGAGTTTTAATTAGCTGGACTGGGGGCAAAAACAGCTTTTTTGCTTTGTAAATGTACATTCTTGAGCTAGACCAGAAAAGCGAATATTTTATGGTATTCTCTGCCAGAATGAAAATTTTTTTTAACAGATTCTGATTAAAGTCTTTTTAACAATTAGCTTAAAGTCCCTGCATTTATACATTAAGATAATAAAAACACAAAAGTTCAACAAAAAAAACGTTGGTCTCAATGTTGGACCAATATTCTCCTGGTGTCTTTTTGCTGCTTTCAGGTGAATTTATAAACTCGGACGGCGGCTTAACATCATAAAAAACTATAGTCTTTAATCAGGGTCTGGTAAAAAGGCTTCACGTGCACAGCGGCTGTTTAAAACAGAGTTTATAACTCAAGTTTGTGACTTTACAATAAAGCAAATGTTGATGACATCGTGGTAAGACTCCAAACTGTCTCTTTGGTTGTTGAAACTAAACGAGTTCGACTACGGCAATGCTTCTGGTTCTTCAGTATTTGTTTTTTTTATTATTTTTTTTTTAAATTCTCCTTCTAATTTCTTCCTCCTTCGTCATCGTCCGGTCTCTGTTTTCTCGTGTTCTGTGCTTGACGGCTAACCGCACCCGCCTCCGTTCGTGCAGAGAGCGCCTGCGGACACACAGCATCGAGTCGTCCGGGAAGCTGAAGATCTCCCCGGAGCAGCACTGCGACTTCACCGCGGAGGACCTGAGAGACCTCGGGGAGATCGGCCGCGGCGCCTACGGCTCAGTCAACAAGATGGTCCATAAACCGACGGGCCAGATCATGGCAGTCAAGGTGATTCACGGCGACCGCGGAAGGACATCCGTGTGATGTGATCTGGACGTTTTCCGTTTGTACAGCTGACCGCGTTCGGCGCGTCTGTGTGAATTTCCCCCCAGAGGATTCGCTCCACTGTGGACGAGAAGGAGCAGAAGCAGCTGCTGATGGACCTGGACGTGGTGATGAGGAGTAGCGACTGTGCCTACATTGTCCAGTTCTACGGCGCCCTCTTCAGAGAGGTCTAGAAAATTCGCCATGATCTCACTTAGAGGGGCAGTATCACGTAAAATCGACTTTTGTTTAGCTTTACATCATGTTATAATGTTATTCCCTCATCAAAGAAGCACCTGGAGTGTTACCTTGATACTTTCATTAATGTTTGAGAAATTCTTTAATCTCCATGGCAACGCCTGAGTGGACCTAGCCCCGCCTTTGAGTCAGAGCTCTTCCTCAGAGCTGCAGTTTCCAAGCTTGTTTCCAAACTTGAGATGTTGTGATGACTTTTTTTTAGAAAGAGCAGGAGTTATTAAAGAGACGGAGGCCCAATTTCAAGGCATTAAATGAGGAAGTAAAATTGCTTTTGATTTTTTTTAACATCTTAAGTTAACAGTTACTTGATTATGTCATATAATAGCAGTATATTCCTGTAAAATACTTAATACTGCCCCTGTAGTCTTTAAAATATACTTTACTACTAACAGTTAACGTTTGTATACTTCCTGCTGTTGTAACATTTCTTCTCTTCTTCTTGCTTTTTTTTTTTTTCAGGGGGACTGTTGGATATGCATGGAGCTCATGTCTACCTCATTAGACAAATTCTACAAATATGTATATTGCGTATTAGATGATGTCATTCCAGAGGAAATATTAGGCAAAATCACATTAGCTGTAAGCAGCCGTGTCGCGTTTTCCTCCTCACAATTTACATGGAACAATTCATGAAAATGACCCGAAGGTTTGATTTTTTTTATTTTATTTTTTTTAACAGACCGTTAAAGCACTGAATCACTTAAAAGAAAACTTGAAAATAATTCACAGAGGTAAGAGTTGTATTTAGTTCTTAGCTTCAGTACCTAACGTTCGCTTTAATTTCTATCAAATTGACTCATTTTCCCCGTCTTGGCAGACATCAAGCCTTCCAACATTCTAATGGACAGAAGGGGAAATATCAAACTGTGTGACTTCGGCATCAGCGGCCAGCTGGTGGATTCCATAGCCAAGACTAGAGACGCAGGCTGCAGGCCTTACATGGCAGTAAGCGCCAACCACTTCACCTTCAACTAAATTTGTGGCTCTTTTAATGTACATAAATTTAAATTGGGCCCGTTTATTCAGCACTAAACGCACCTTAGAGATTTTTAGACAAGGGGAAACGAAATTCTTTAAGCTTTTTAATGTGTTTTACTATCAGGACTAAAAGAAAAAATGATCAATTTTAACAGGTGTAGTTTGCTTTGGACTAATTTAATAGTTTCCCCAGCCTTAACTACTGCTTACCTGAAATTAGTCGTTTGTTCTTGATCACTGAATTGACTGGAAAATGTTAGAATCTGTAACAAAAGATCAAATCTATATATTTAAACCAAATTCTCTACTGGGGATGTGTTAAAAGTGTCAAAACGTGATTATTTTCTCTTGTAATTGCAATGGTTTTGAATTCACAACTGACCTACTTATCGGGTAATTAAGCTAAAATAAAAACCTAAAAAAGCTGCCTTATCTAATCTATTTTATGTGAATGTTTGCTTCTATTTTTTTTCTTTTCTGCCAGCCTGAAAGGATAGACCCCAGTGCTTCCAGACAGGGCTACGACGTCCGCTCCGACGTTTGGAGCTTGGGAATCACCTTGGTAACCGATAAGATCTCCAGATCTGATTTTTAAACCGCAGCTCAAACGAGGCTGGTCAGGGTTGCTCAGACTGTTTTCGTTCTTTCTTCCAGTATGAGTTAGCCACAGGAAGATTCCCGTACCCCAAGTGGAATAGTGTTTTTGATCAGCTCACACAAGTGGTAAAAGGAGAGCCTCCACAGCTCAGCAACTCGGAGGAGAGGCAGTTCTCCCCGAAGTTCATCAACTTCGTTAACCTATGGTGGGTTTCGTCGCAGGAAACATTTCTGCCTCGTTTTCTTTTTAGCTTCCCCAGAATAAAAATTGGATGCTGGTAATTTTAGGGTCAGATTTTTTCCCCTGGAAATGCCTCCCGCTTTCCTTTTGTGCCTTTTCAGTTTCCGGCGTGTGAAATCTGACCTGAGCTCTGCTTAATCGGTGATGGATAAACAGCTCTTTTTTTGTTTGTTTTGTTTTGTGCAGCCTTACAAAAGACGAGTCAAAGAGGCCAAAGTACAGGGAGCTTCTGGTGAGTGCCCTTTCATTAGCTTTGTTAGGTTGGTTCAGGAGCTGGATTGAAAAGAGTTTGGTCATAATTTGAAGTATTTTCTGTTGTTAAAGGCTAAACTGACTTCTGGCATAGGACTCGTTTCTTTAGTTCAACTTGTGAACTTAAAGATGTCACAAAATAATTTGTAAAACTCATGTTGATATCACAGAGCTGTCTACAAGAAACTTAAGGATGCTGAAGACATGGTTTAATTATGTAGTTTAAAAGTAAGTTAGTCTTTTCAGCATTAAATTTAAGCAGGGGTGTTGGCAAATGTTGTTTAATGATTTTAATTTGAAACTTATTGATATATAGAGCATTACTGCAGTTTTTATTCTGTTGTCAACCTCTGTTAAAGCAACGTTCCTCTCAATACCAGCAGTAGTTCCCTAAATGGTTGTTGCTGAGTAAAATTTGGTATTCAGCTAGTAAACTATTCTGACTTCTGAAGGAATGCCTCAATGGAGTTTTAAGCAATTCATTTTCTTATTTCCTGCACTTGGTAGCTGTACTGCAATTCTAATAGTAGCATTTTTACCGTCAGAAATGACGAGGCCATCCTGCCAAAGCCAATGTTCTGTAAATACTTTCTTTTTAAAACCACCCACCAAGCTAGTTTTTGTAATTCATGTATTCAAATAACAAAAATGTAGAAAACTAAACTTGTTTGTACCAACGTCGATATTTGCTGTTGTTTTTTTCTTTTTTTCTTATTTTTGCATGTCTTTTCTGAACGTGAAAAGTGTTTTTGAAAAAAGTGCCAGATTTTTAAAAACTCTTTTTTCAAAGGGGCGATTGTCAAAAACCTTTGGTGTGGACTAGATTGGTTTAGGAAAATCAAGACAAGCAGCCTAATTTTGCAAAATCACACATCCATCAAACTTTACTTCAACTCTTTTTTTGAATTATTATTATTTAAACTAGAAATGTGTGCTGAAGAAGTGATAGAAAAGGAAGGCAGTGTGAGGGAAAAAACATGAACTTGAGTAGTTTTGCGATAATTTTTAACACAGCCCACCACTCCTTTAGCCATTCTCAGGAACTTCTTTTGAATTTTTTTTAGGTTATTATTGTTGAATTATCGCCACCTGCTGGTACAGTCATGTAAAATTGTTTTTCTTCTCAAAAACAAAGGAAAAAAATATCCATAATATGGAAACTGGGGCACAATTACAAATACACCTATAATGACTTTCTGTAGGCATTTAGGCCACATTTAACCCAAAATTTGCTCAAACCTGGAGCCGTTTTGATCTCAGCGACACCCAAACGAGCCTGAAGCTTCTTGCCTCTTCTCTCCCAGAAACACCCGTTTATTCTGATGTACGAGGAGCGCTTCGTGGACGTGGCCAGCTACGTGTGTCGCATCCTGGATCAGATCCCCGCCTCGCCCGTCTCCCCTATGTACGTCGACTAATGCCAAGAAGAGCGTTCCTGTTGGTGGAGGAGGGAAGGGTCCCTTAACGTCCAGAGTGGGGCGGTACACTAAGCTTTGACGCTTGTCAACTTAGCCTTCAGTTATGTAAGATCACCTGTTTGTTCACATGTTCCAAAGAACAAAGGAATTAAATCCAAACTTCCCAGTGCAAGGAGATGAAAATCCCCCCCCAAAAAAAGAAGAAACATTTTCCAGTCATTTTAAGATCGCAAAATAATCTCTTCCACGTTAAAGCAGAGACACTTGAAGCAGCTTCTTTGTCTTAGTAAAGCGCAATGCATCTTTTTATGTGGCACAAAGAATAGAGTATACATACATACAACTTGATCTACCAAATGAAATTGTGTGGAGCTTATGATGTATGAACAAAACAGCAGATTGTACGTTGTATGCATATTGTCTTCGCCTAAAGTATCGACTTGTATGGGTTATTGCTGATACACCTACTGTCTAAAAAAATCACACACTTTCACACGTTTTGCTGTGAGCACCTTCACACACAGTCAATGAATGGCTATGCAAATGTTTCTTTTCAGAAAGCTTATGGTAGCGTGGCTTTACTTTTTTTTTTTTTTTTTCCCAATATGCAATCTGTGACGGCTTGTCTTAAATGGTTTATCTTCTTACACCTACTGCAGTGCTGGGCTCAGTGTGTGAGCTTTGACCTCTTTGTTTAAGTCACTTAACTAGGTGTGTACTATTCCAGAAGAACATTTTCAGTTGGGTATTGATGCTAAACGCCCAAAACAAAGGGCACACAGTAAGGTAAGCTGTTAGTTGATGGGAGAGACAAGGAAAAAACACTTTACCAAAAAGAGAAGGAGTTTATTATAAAAGACTTGTATGAAAGATAAACTCAGCTAATATTGAAATTAGTAGCTTTCTGCGATGTTAATCCTTTCACATGTTGCTAAATCCTATTTCTCCATAAACTTTTTGTAAAGGCAAGCGCCCAACAGTTGACGCATGATTTAAGTTTTAGGTTTGTTACATGTAAAGCTGTTAATCTCTGGATCTTAAATATGTGACCCGTAGTTGTAACTTTTTATCCAAAGAAACTTGCAAAGCATTGAAAACCAAACATTTAACCAAATAACTTAAAAAATACAAAACAAACCAAAGTTTTATTTGCTACTTGTACATTGACATGGAATATATACATTCATAATTTAAACCTACCAAAAGTTTTTAGCTTACCAGTGTTATATAAATTCCTTTTTTAACAGATTTACTTTTGTCTGGCTATCATAAATACCATAAGTTACCGTTGGTTTAGACATACTTGCGTCGTAGCCAAGTACCAGATAAAGAAGAAATTATGTTTACAGTTTTTATATAAATGTAGTACAAATGAAAATAATCCATACTAATAGTGCTAGGCTGCTTGTTAGACAGCTAACATCAATGAATTACTCTTTTCAGCATTATAGAACTACTTTAACAAAGACTTTTATACATATTAGTTTGGCCCTTTGAAATGAAGCTTACTAAAAATTTCAAAATAAAAGCCTTGACCATTTTGACATTATGTAATTGCCTTTTTTGGCTTTATGTCACTGGTTTATCCACAGCACTGTTACACATTGAATTAGCGTGGCTAGTTAAGATGAAGCTTACCGAAAATTTCAAAAATAAAAGCCTCAATACCACCCTTAAGTTAGTGCACTGCTGCAGGTGGTGCAATAATATGATTCTGAATTAACATTTTTTCTGAGATTAGGTAACTGCCTTGCCCAGCAAGGCAGTTCATTAGCATTAGCCTTTTAGCTTAAATAAGCTATTAGCTATTTTTCTGACTTATTACCCATGTTTAGTAGCCTGAATGGAGTACGTGAATTACAGACAACATGCTGGTGATGCCTCACATGCTACTGACAGCATTTAGGCTTACGTTAGCATTTTGGCTAATTTTAGCTGATACGCTAATTTTAACACGCTGAATGGTGCAAGTCCGTGTCAGTCGACATTCTTGTTATTCTCCTCATGCCCTTGATCACATTGCAGCTTTCTTTGGCGTCGATGCTAATTTTCAGCATCAGAACGCCGGGTCCAAACCGACGGGCGTGCTTTGGCAGGCCCCGTTTAAATTTCTTCAGAAATTTTCTAGTTCTGTGACTAAAACAATAAGGCAACACACACAGAGAATCAAACCTGAAGTTAATCCAATGCTACATTGCCTGATGTAAAGTTACTTTCGGATGTTTTCAATAATGTAAATAGATATGTATATAGCCATCCTCACCTGCTGTTCTTGGCAGGTTCTGCTCAGATCTTCTAAGGCTCGTTCCTAAAACATGGTGATCATGTCAGACAGGAGAGGAGATGTGGCTTCGTTCTGAGAAATGTTACCATAAAGACTGTTTTTTTCCTTTTTTGTTTGTTTTTTCTCCTCAACAGCCTGTCTAAGCACTGTACAGTCAAACTCTCCCATAATGATCACAGATCCTCCGTGCTGCCACACACAGGCATGCAGTAGTAACTACAGCTCTACATGTTCTGACAGTTTCTGTCAAATAAACAACGGTAAAATGCTGCTAATCACATGCTACCAACTTCCATACCACAACTGTCGAGAGGAGAAAAGACTCTCCTCGCTTTGTCTTCCACCCTTTGACCCCCTCAGGTCACCCTGGAGCCTGCATGTCCTCCAGTGATTCAGCATGCGTCTGGGCTGAACCAGTTATGCCATTTCCTCACCTATCAATTTGTCTGACCCAAACGTGTCATAGCGTCCTAGAACAGGTCCGACTACGAAGACCCGAGAGGAGCAGTTGAGTTTGTTGAGGAGGTAGCTTCTCAACAAAACACTTAATGCAACACTATAGTCATCCATCATCCAATAAATTTAAATGTGCAGGAAAATATATGATAAGTAATAATAAAATTCTCATTGTGTCAAATCTAGAGTGAAATTCACTGGTTTTATCACCAAATCAGATACTGATTTAGTGATATTGTAATACTGCAGTTTCTGAAAAGCAAATGGATGCTGCCATTGTGGCTCAAATCCAAAAGGAAGTGGTATTCTTGATGAGGTTAATTTATTATTTTTGGCAGTTTGTTCTAATCTGAGTCGCATCTGTTTTTTGTTGTTTTTTTTCCTGTGGCGTTGAGCCAAAAGAAATGTTTCAAATACTTTAATGGTGCTTTAGTTGTAAGAATGTAGAGGATAAAACCATACCAGCACCCTCACCCTTTATGACATTAGAAATGGCCTGTATGCTCAGTTAAATGGTTGTACAATTCAACCATAGCAGTTTACAAGATTAGATAAATAGTATTAGTCTGCTGGAGTATTACTGGTATTGTTACGTTTGGGATAGTCAATGAAAATGCATATGTTTGGTTTATTATGGGTCTCTACAGCCATTAGCTGTGCCATGCCTCCCATTGTGTGGATGTACATCGGGTCATTTTGTTAGGAACAGTGAACGGTCATATATATATATATTTTTTCACCTTTTCGGGAAATTACAACCACCAGATTAAATTCTGTCATAAGGAGTTCTTGTCAGGCCTGTACTTTTCGTCTTCTTCCGTAACGTCAGTAGATGGCGCCGTCTTCCCTGCGGATCTGCAGGGTTTATTATGCGTTTCCAGGAAGTTCACTTGCCACTGGTGAATATGAGTCTCCAGGGTACATGTTGTACAAACTGCAATTTATCAGAATGTTCATATTAGAATGTAAGATGATATTACGGGCAATGAATATTATAATGTATGTTTATTGAGGGTTACAATAAAAGTTTCCCATGAAAAAGACTGAAAATGTGTCTGTCTGGTTGTGTGCTGCTTAGGAACACGGATAAAAAATAAAAAGAACTGAAAATACTTAGCTGTGATCATTTTTATTGCTCTTTCAGCTGTATACAGAAATAAATCCACAATACCTTTTTTTTTTTCCTTTTTTACAACAGACAAAAGGCAAGTTGGTGGCCAAGCAACATGGAAGCTTCTGTCAGATGTGTTTTTTTTTTTGCTTTCTGGCCTCCACTAAGGAGAATTATTGCGAATAAGGCCAGATGGGTGAACAGGACTGGGAAACATATTTAAGACAGAAAGTGAGAACACCTTTGAATGTGATGGAATCAAACCGTGTAAACCATTAAACATGTCCATACGTAAAGTGTAAAACGGTCAAAAATGCTAAAGTCAATCCTGATTTTACGGAGTAGCTAGATGACCCACTGTTGGGGCAAAACTTGACACACACGTATTTTTACTTTCATTTCTGTTTCGTATTTGTGGCAGCGAATGCTCAATATCCGACACAAGGCTAATGCTAAATTCTAATTACTCAATCTTACAAGTTTGGATCTCAGGATTAACAGTTTTCAAAAATCAGACAATAAAGACACGTTCACAAATAGACGTCTGACTGAATTATTGACATTGAAAGCCATCAGAAAGGCAAACAAACATCTTAAGAGTAAGCAACGTTCTTACTCAGGACAGCCATATTGGATATGTTTTGGAGTTTCGGGGTTGATACAAATAGTTGTTCCCCCCCTTGAGCCGTCACTCTGATTACATCTGTTGTTAGACTTTCACGCAGCCCTGAAGAGGGAAAAAGAAAAGCAGCTCCAATACCGTTTCTTCATCCATTCACCAAAAATGCACGGAGAACGTGATTCTCGGGTCAGTTGGAACCAGAACTACGTCAAAGTGGCGATGACCGTAGATACAGGATGTTACGGATAACAAAAATAAATCCTGTCAGTTCCTCGCCCAATTCAAACATCTTAAATAATTCACTTTTACCAAAGCTGTGGTTTTATATTGAGTCATACTTGTTTGAAAAAAAAAAAAAAAAAAAAAAAAAAAACCAACAATGGGATAGATTTGCTAGCAAAGATAGATTTAGCAAATAAAATGGGATTTATTTGAATCCAATTCATCATTTAATTTGGAATGTTGAAAGGAATATCTGCTGAGTGCAAAAAGTAGATTAAATTTATCCCTATCAAAGTCAACATATTTGGGGATAATTTGCTGTCTCTTCTCAAACAAAAGGAGAAGAGACACCTGTGTTAGCTGCTTTAAGAATGCTAATTCCTAGCTAATTAGCATTCCTAAAGCAGCTAGCACGGGTTTACCTACAAGTCCCAGATCTTTATATTTTATATCTCATTTATATGCAATATAAATGAGAGCTTAGCTTAGCAGATGCCTAAATAAAGTTTCAAACCTATAATTTACATCTTATATAGCAATGTCAGGTCAAATTAATCCACTCCTTGTTAAAGCTAAGAAATCATAGATAAAATGTGATGGCAGTTTAAGTTCAAGAGCTTGAATTTCCAGCCAGCAGTCCTGTCTGGAATTTATGATTCACTCTGAATTATTAAAATTTTTTCTATTGCAAATGTTCTACACGACTCTTCCGTCGTCCAAAAAAACCAAACTTGCCCGATCTTTCCCTTTTGGCTCTAAAGCAATGCTTCCCACACACTGATATAACCCCAATGTGACAAATAAAATGGTTAGAATAGTTTATAGAAAGTATGACAAGAAATTCATCAAGCTGCATTTTAATTTCAGTTAGTGCTTTTTTTTTGGCCACCTCTCACAATTAAATCTTGGTTATGCCTTCTAGGGGTTTTCATCAAATATACAGTGTAGAAACCAGATATATGCATATTGTATAAAAAGAAAAACAATTCTCTGACATTCGATACAACTGAACCTTTAAGGTAAGTTAGGATTACAATTATTTATATGAGCTAAATGCAATAACAATGGAATTTTATTTAATCTCTTTCATCAAATTTAGAGGTTTATGCGCACCAAGGTTATTATTTTGTTTACTTTAAATAAGTCCAGATGGTAATGTCAAGGATTTAGGAGCTTCAGATATATTCATAGTCAAGTACAACTGAATGCAGTTTAAGCCAATCCCTCAAACACATTGCTTCCTTGTGTGATATGAAAAAAAACA